>NW_024429182.1:70692608-71247608 GCF_017639785.1 Mesocricetus auratus
AACAAGCCCAGTTACTAGCCCTCGGTGAAGACTGAGGAAGTCAGGGCCAGGTGCTCCCCCCTGAGCCCCGGATAACTTTACAAGTTGGGGAGCAACCCGTCACCTTTCTAGCAGATACTGGAGCTCAACACTCAGTGCTCACTAGTACCCAAGGACCCCTGAGCAGCCGAACTGCTTTGGTACAAGGGGCTACCGGAGAAAAGCAGTATCACTGGACCACAGAAAGGAAAGTTCACCTGGCCTCAGGTAAAGTCTCCCACTCCTTCCTACATGTTCCTGATTGCCCCTATCCGCTCCTGGGGAGAGACTTATTGACCAAGCAAATTTTGAAGGATCAAGGGCTACCATATCAGGCCCTAACGGGACCCCCC
Organism: Mesocricetus auratus; assembly: GCF_017639785.1. Classification (NCBI taxonomy): domain Eukaryota; kingdom Metazoa; phylum Chordata; class Mammalia; order Rodentia; family Cricetidae; genus Mesocricetus; species Mesocricetus auratus. The sequence goes on from NW_024429182.1 coordinate 70,692,980, forward strand.
TCCAGGTCCTCACCCTACAATTGGAGGATGAGTACCGACTTTTTGATCCACCACCCAAACCAACTGCAAATCTAGAGTACTGGATCAAAAGGTATCCCTTGGCCTGGGCAGAGACTGGGGGGATGGGGCTAGCAAGGCGCCAACCGCCCCTTGTTATAAACTTTTAAGCAACAGCAACCCCAGTCTCCATAAAGCAGTATCCCATGACCAAGGAGGCCTATGAAGGGATAAAGCCACATATAAAAAGACTCTTGGACCAGGGAATATTAACCCCCTGCTGTTCCCCTTGGAACACTCCCCTCCTTCCTGTCAAGAAACCAGGAACAGGGGATTACCGCCCTGTCCAAGACCTCAGAGAGGTCAATAAAAGGGTGGAAGACATCCACCCCACAGTGCCTAATCCTTACAACCTGCTGAGCACTTTGCTGCCAACACATCAATGGTATACTGTCCTTGACCTGAAGGACACATTCTTTTGTCTAAGGCTCAGTCCTCAAAGTCAGCCCTTGTTTGCATTTGAATGGAAAGACCCTACAATAGGAGTATCAGGGAAATTAACCTGGATTGCCACAAGGGTTCAAAAATAGCCCCACCCTCTTCGATGAGGCCCTCCACCACGACTTGGCAGATTTTCGCATCAGACATCCGTCATTGATCCTGCTCCAATATGTGGACGATATTCTGTTGGCTGCCACCAATGAGGAGAACTGTCATGCAGGTACCAAGGCTCTCCTATTGACCCTGGGGCAGTTGGGATACCGGGCTTCCACAAAAAAAGCCCAGATCTGTCGGGGAAAAGTCACTTATTTGGGATATGAACTTCAAAATGGTCAGCGATGGCTAACCACCACATGCAAGGAGACCATATCCCGCATCCCAACACCCCAAAGCTCCTGCCAGTTGCGGGAGTTTCTGGGGACAGCCGGGTTTTGCTGGCTATGGATTCCGGGGTTTGCTGAAATGGCAGCATCCCTTTACAACAAATCAGAAACCCCCTTCGTTTGGGCGGAGGAACACCAACAGGCCTTTGATGACATTAAACAAGCTTTGCTTTCCTCCCTGGCCTGCCTGATATAACTAAGCCCTTTGAACTCTATGCGGATGAGAGGCAGGGCTTTGCTAAAGGAGTTTTAACACAAAGACTCGGACCCTGGAGGCGCCCTATTGCATACTTATCAAAAAAGCTGGACCCAGTTGCATCAGGGTGGCCTCCATGCCTGAGGATGGTAGCTGCTATTGCTGTTCTCACCAAAGATGCCTCTAAATTAACCTTGGAACAGCCATTAACTATCGTGGCACCACACACCATTGAGTCTCCGGTCCGCCAGCCTCCCGACCGCTGGCTGTCCAATGCTCAACTAACCCACTACCAGTCCCTGCTCCTGGATGCTGACAGGATCCAGTTTGGGCCAGTTGTCACCCTTAACCCGGCGACCCTGCTGCCCTTGCCAGTAGGGCCTGCATCCCACGACTGCCAACAGATCCTTGCGGAAACACAAGGAACTCGGCCTGATCTGACCGATCAGCCGCTTAAGGATGCAGACTTCACCTGGTACACGGATGGCAGCAGCTATCTACTGAATGGAGAGCGGCGGGCAGGGGCAACAGTAGCGGACGCCACCCAGGTAATCTGGACCAGCGCACTTCCAGCTGGCACCTCCGCTCAACGTGCGGAATTGATCGCCTTAACCCAAGCACTCCAGATGGCAGCAGGTAAGAAACTCAATGTTTACACTGATAGCCGGTATGCCTTTGCTGCAGCCCACATACATGGGGAAATATACAAGAGGAGAGGACTTTTAACTTCAGAAGGCAAAGAGATCAAGAATAAAAATGAAAATTTAGCCCTTTTAAAAGCATTATTTCTCCCAAAGAAATTAAGCATAATACACTGTCCCAGGTATCAAATAGGGGACAGCCCTGAGGCCATAGGAAATCACAGAGCCGACAAGGCAGCTAAGCAGGCGGCGCTGGGACCTCAACTGTTAACTGTCACCATGCCAACCGGCAAATCAGTCCCTGACTGGAAGTATACGGACGAGGACCTGGACCTCGTCCAGAGATTAGGAGCTGACTATGACTCAGTCCGCAATTGCTAGACCCACCAAGGAAAGACTGTAATACCCATAAAGGCAGCTAAGGAGTTAATTGAACACCTCCATAAGTTAACCCACTTGAGCAAGCAAAAGATGAAAACCCTATTAGAATGGGGAACCATGAACATGTACCTGCCACAGAAAGACATGCTGCTGCAACAAGTAACTGAAAATTGCAGGGTCTGTGCACAGGTCAATTCAGGGAAAACCAAAATTGGTCAAGGAAAGCGCCTCCGAGGTCATCGCCCTGGGAATCATTGGGAGGTAGATTTTACGGAAATCAAGCCTGGGATGTATGGTTACAGACATCTACTAGTCTTTGTAGATACTTTCTCTGGATGGGTGGAGGCCTTCCCCACTAACATGAAACCGCGAAAATGGTCACCAAGAAGCTTCTGGAAGAAATCTTCCCCAGATACGGGATGCCACAGGTATTAGGGTCAGATAACGGGCCTGCCTTTGTCTCTCAGGTGAGTCAGTTGGTGGCTAAGCTCTTGGGAATTGATTGGAAATTACATTGTGCTTACAGACCCCAAAATTCAGGTCAGGTAAAAAGAATGAATAGAACAATTAAGGAGGTTTTAACCAAATTATCACTTGAAACTGGCTCTAAAGACTGGGTACAACTCCTGCCTCTAGCCTTATACCGGGCCAGAAACACACCTGGCCCACATGGTTTGACCCCATTTGAAATTTTATATGGGGCTCCACCCCCTGCCATCACTTTCTTTGATACTGATATTTCTGATTTTGCCACTTCCCCTTCCATGCAGGCCCATCTGCAGGCCCTGCAGTTGGTGCAACAGGAGGTCTGGAAGCCAATAGCAGCGGCCTGCCAGAAAGGGGTAGAATCACTCTCCATACCTCATCCTTTTAAGATCGGTGACACCGTCTGAGTCCAGAGACACCAGATCAAGAACCTAGAACCTCGCTGAAAGGGACCCTATACTGTACTTCTGACTACCCCCACTGCATTGAAGGTAGACGGCATCGCTGCCTGGATCCACGCCTCACACATTAAGGCCGCCCGACCAGAGCACTGCACCGATACGCCAGCCCAACGAAATCCAGAGTCATGGAGGCTCCAACGCTCTCAAAACCCTTTAAAGATAAGATTAATATGTCAGTAATATGCTTGATCTTATTACTGCTAGCTGGTGATACACTAGAGAACCCCCATTCCATATATAAAATAACTTGGAAGATTATCAATCAGGACATCGGAGCAGTTGCTAACTCCACTACCATGCGGGGTGTCATAAATGCAACCTTTCCCCCTTTGTATGTAGATCTTTGTGACCTAGTGGGTGAGCGATGGGATCCCTCAGAACAAGTACTCTTCCCCGGCTATGGCTGTCGACACATGGTCTGGCGCACATCCACATGCAAACTTGACATATATGTTTGCCCAGGACATAACCGTGATAAAGAGCTCCAACATAGATGTGGTGGACCGGGAGATGGGTATTGTGCTGAATGGAGATGTGTGACCACCGAGACCACCTATTGGAAACCACTTCCTCCTGAGACTTAATCACCCTCCAGCGAGGAACTATCCCAGGGTATAATGGAGATGGCCCCTGGACTTGTGGGGGGCCGGACTGTGGACCATGCCATGATTCAAGTTCCAAACTCCAGGGTAGCACCCCTGGAGGAAGATGCAACCCCCTAATTATCACTTTTATGGAGGCCGCTAAACGGTCAGCATGGGATGCCCCCAAGGCCTGGGGGCTACAGCTGTATCGTACTGGAATGGACCCCGCAGCCACCTTCCTAATCTCCAGAACCATATCCCCCACATCTATGGCCTCTATTGGGCCAAACTCTATGCTACTCGACCAACAGGATAGGCCATCCCAGAACCTCCCTAGACCCAAGCCAAACCCCTTGCCATCTGTCACCACCCTTCCTACCCATGCTACCGGGCATAGTAATGCCACTCTACCCCCTAGACCAAAGCTCGTTTCTACTGGTAGACTATTGAACTTAATCAGAGGAGCCCACCAAGCCCTAAACAAAACCCATCCTGATAAGGCGGAGGATTGTTGGATCTGCTTGACAGCGGCTCCCCCTTATTATGAGGGCTTGGCATTGGACTCTGACCTTATCAGCTATACATCTCCCCCTTCCCGATGCAGCGAAACACCTAATCATAAACTAACTCTGCCCCAGGTGACTGGACGAGGATTATATCTTGGAAATGTTCCCAAATCGTCTCAAAAACTATGTAACCGTACAGTCTCAGTAACTCCCAGCAACTCATACCTGACCGGCCCTAATGGGACTTATTGGGCCTGCAATACGTACGGGACTGACTCCTTGTGTCTCAGTCTCGGTTCTTAACATGACAGCTGATTATTGTGTACTTTTCCAGCTATGGCCCCGTATTACCTACCGCTCCTCAGAGACTGTGCTAGGATACTTTGAGAATCGTTATCGATTCAGAAGGAAACCTGTTTCAGTAACATTAGCTCTTCTTTTGGGAATTGGGGGGATAGCGGCTGGTATAGGGACTGGGACCACTGCCTTACTTCAGAGCAATCAGAATACGCAGCTCCAAGCAGCCATGAATGAGGATCTACAGGCCTTAGAAAAATCAGTTAGAGCCCTTAAGGACTCTTTGGTTTCATTATCCGAAGTGGTCCTACAGAATAGAAGAGGACTAGACCTCCTATTTCTTAGAGAGGGAGGCTTATGTGCCGCCCTCAAAGAGGAATGTTGTTTCTATGCAGACAAGACTGGGGTAGTAACCAAAACTTTGGATAAACTCAAGGAAAGGCTGACTGTTTGTCAGATGAAATCTGAATCCCAACAATACTGGTATAAGGGTTGGTTTAACAAATCCCCCTGGTTCGCTACATTAGTCTCTACTCTTATGGGCCCCCTAATTATTTTCATATTTGTGTTAACCTTTGGACCCTACATTCTCAACAAACTAGTTCAATTTATAAAAGATAGATTAACAATAATTTAAGCCTTAGTCCTAACTCAACAATACCATGCCCTCAAACAGAAGGAGCCATAAGTAAACCTTAAGTAGAGAGGGCTGGACAATAGGTATAAGATTCTACCTATGCACAAGAACAAGGGGGGAATGAAAGACCCCTACCCAGGGCCCCCTAGGAAAAGAAAAACAAAGCCAAGCCATTGCCTACTGGAAAAACCCAGACTAGGTACCTCACCCTCAAACAGGATGTCTGTGATCACTATAGCAGTCATGGGACCTGGATACTAATTGCTGAAGCGTGCCAGGGTCTTTCATGTAGGAAACCTAGTCCTTGACAACTACCCCTGCCCCCAAGATGATCTCAGCCCATGCTTAAGTAGCCAATGAAATACCTGTTGCTATGCTGATACTTATGTAACCATTAAAATTCTATAAATATTGTATTCCCTACAAGCCCAGTATGCTCTGCACCCGAGTTGCAGTAGCATCCGCAGGCACCTGTGTACTCAATAAATCGCCTCTTGCATTTGCATCCAGTGGTCTGGCCCCATTCTTGGGCAGAGGGTTCAGTTCGGTGCCCAGCGCTTTGATGCCGAGGTCTTACAAATTAAATCAGCCTGTATACTTTAGAGATGTGTTAACCTCAGAATGGAAGCCAGGAAATGTGTTATGTTGGGGAAGAGGTTTTGCTTTTGTTTCCACAGGAGAAAAAAGCTACAGATGCCATCAAGATTGATAAAGCATCATATATATATTATTTTTTTGAGACAAGTTTTCTCTATATAGTCCTAGTTGACCTAGAGCTTGCTATGGAGTCCAGGCTAGCTTTGAACTCACAGAGATCCATCTCCTTCTGTCTCCCAAGTACTGAGATTTAAGGCATGCACCCTTATGTCTGTCATAAATTACCAGCTTTTTAAATCTTAAGTTGGTGGTACCCATTGACAAAAATTAGCTTATTTTCTTCATTGGTAAGATTAAGTATTTAACTATAAAAGTAGCTATTTGTATTTCTTTTTCCACAACGATTTTCTTGTTTATACCTTTTCCCTAACCCTAATCCTTCTTGTTTATATGTTCAATTAATTTTCTCTGCCTAGCAAATGTGAAGCCCTAGATTATACTTCTTGTTGACTTATGAATTCTTTGTGTTTTTAGGACTTCAAAACTTTGATATGTTTTGCAGATACTTTAACTATTATACAAATTTACTATTTTCATAATCTTTGGGCTTAAACAGGACCTCTTACCCAGTATCAATAAAGGATTAACAGCTTCTATCTCTGTTACTTTTAAATGCTTAACCTTTACTCCAATGGTGAGCTTGTCAACCCTGTATCAGATATGTCAAGTCTCACATCTGCCAACACAGATGTTTCTGCTGAAGAAACAGCAGCAGCTTCCCTCACTCTGCCACGCTGACCTCCAAAGGTCACAACTGTAATGAGCTTTAAGGACTGGAAGTGGGATGATCTAAAATGTGTTCTGGAATCTGTCTCATTGTTAGGGAAATACACACCAAATACTTTCAAAGAATCAGGCTCAGCAGACACAAAAATAAAGAAGCAGGGCAGGGTATTATCATTCAAAGGTAGAGTACGCCTAGATTCAAACAGGGGCAGGAGAGATGGCTAGGTGGTTACCAGTGCTTGCTGCTCAGTATGAGGTCTACAGTTTGGATCCCAGGACCCATATAACAAGGTGGGTGTTTGGGGTGGAAGCAGAGACAGAAGAATCTATAGGGTTTGTGGGCTCCAAGCCTAGCTAAGAAAACACAGCCCCAGGTTCAGGGAGAGACCAATGGTCAACCAAGAAAGAGGAATACACTAAAGTCCCCCTTCAACTCCCACCTCCCACACACAAGTGCACACACACAGACACAAACAACACATAAAAAATTAAAAATAAATATTTAAAACAATAGAGTAATGTTTCAGTAACATAAGACCAGTGGGTTTAGTAGAAATGTGAGCAGGACTGGGAGTAAACTGAAGCCCGCTACAGAGAGACTTAAATAACACACTTCTTGGAGTCTATTGCAGGCAGATAATGACATAAGTAAAAAAATATTACAGCCATGGTTTTTTTATCTCAGTTGACATAATGAATGTTCACCCAAAAGTTAAATAGTGCTTTCAAATGTTTGAAGTGCACAGTGAAAAAGACTGGTCACACAATGACTTGGTGAATACATTCAAATATGCAAGTGCCAGAAATACAGCTTCACGAACGAAGACTGGGAGCAGGGAAACCAGCAGGCTACTCCAAAACTGTGACTTGAAATGACAAATGCTCCTGGGAAGTGGGTTGGCAGTAGACTTGCTGTGAGCCACCTCGTTTGTAGTTTTCCAGTATCTACATGGTGGCTCTCAACCATCTGTAATGACAGTTGCAGGGGACTTGATGCATTCTTCTGATTCCTGCAGACACCAGACATACATGTGGTGCATATACAGACATGTAGGCAAAATAGTCATACACTGAAAATAAATAATCTAAAACAATGTTTTAAAGAATGAAGAGAAGGTTGGGGTGGCTTAGTGGGTTCCAGTGCTTGCTGCACAAGCATGATGAACTAAGTTCAGATCCCCAGCAACCATGGACAAAGCAGGACAAGTGGCACACACCTGTAACACCAGTGCTGGGGTAGGAGAGAGAGAGAGAAGGCAAGAGGATCACTGGAGCTTACTGACAGCCATTTAGCTGTGGATGGGGAGGCGGGCCTCCAGGTTCACTCAGAGACCTGATCTCAAAGTTAAGAAACCAGAGGGTAGTATCGGACACCTGATAACCTCTTCTGATCTCCACATGTACACACGGCTGTAGGCACACTGGCACACATACACGTATATACCGCACACTCAAAAAAATATATAAAATAAAATGCATCACAAAAAACGAGTCAGGCAGTGGTGGTGCACACCTTTAATCCCAGCACTTGGGAAGCAGAGGCAGGTGAAACTCTGAGTTCCAGGCCAACCTGATCTAAGGGCTACACTGAGGAACCCTGTCTCGAAAACCAAAAAAGAAAGATAATAAAAGGAAAGGAAAAAATATACAACACCTCAGAGGACACTGTGGGATGGACAGGAAAGAGTATGATGGTACATCAAAGATTATACTGAGGTCTGGGAAACTAGCTCAATTGGAAGAGTTTCTATCTAGCATGTACAAGACCCTGGGTTCATTCCTTAGCTGTGCATAAAATAGGTGTGCCTATGTATGATCTTAGCACTCAAGAGGGAGCAGTGAGTTCAGGACGCTACCTCAAAAGTATATAATAGTGAGAGGAAACAATAAAGGAGAAAAAGAGTGTAGAATTATATATATACATATATACATATATATATATATATTTGCACAAACATAAGGTGCCTACTGGGGCCAGAAGAAAGCACTGGATCCTCTGGATATGGACTTACAGGAGGTTGTAGGCTACCCAATGTGAGTGCTGGAAACTGAACCCAGTTCCTCTGCAAAGCAAAACACCTTCAACTGCAGCACCATCTCTCCAGAACTACATGTGTTTTTTGATTCAGCGTTTCGAAGAAAAATGGTTTCAATCCACCAATAAGTCATGAAATCAATTGTGTATAGTGAAATAAATACTAACGGCAGTGAAACAGAATAGAACAGAAAAAAAAGGCACAATATAAAGAGAAATATCAGGAGCCAGGCATGGTGACACAGACCTGTAATGTCAGCCCTTAGGAGGTGGAAAAAGGAGAATTAATGTAAGTTCTAAGTCAGACTGAGCTACACAGAGAGAAACCAGGTTATCCAGAGCTATATAGCAAGATCCTTTCTTTAAAATGAGAGAGGGAGGGAAGAGGGTAGGGGAGATTTCACTCATTAAGCTTGTTTCTGATAAACATACATGTATGTGTATATAGTCACCAGATCATGACATCAGAATTTACTGCTTGGGCTAGAGATATGCCTGAGTGACAGAGTGGGTGCCAAGCACACAAGACCCAGTACAGTCATACAGGTGAGTGGTGGAGGGGGATATGGACATGGTGGCGCACGCCTTTAATCCCAGGATTTGGGAGGCAGAGGCAGGGAGATCTTTGTGAGTCCCAGGCCAGCCTGGTTACATAATGAATTCCAGGATATTCAGAGCTACATCAAGAGACCCTGCCTCAAAACAAACAAACAAACAAATAGAAGGACTTTTAAGCCCTGTATGAGCTAACTCTGCCCGCCCTTCTCTGCCTCTACACTGGGCATCCAGGCCTGAGCCCCCCTCACCCCCACCCAACCCCCACCCCCCCCCCCCCACCCCCCCACCCCACCCCCCGCCTCTTTCAGGCTGGGTCTGGAACACTGCTCCCCACCCTCTTCTGTCTGTCCTTCATTCTAGTCTCAGAATGAGTGTCACTGATGGGGGATGTCCTTCTGTATGTTTCTCTTATCGGTTGATGAATAAAACACTGTTCAGCTAATGAGGCAGGAAGACAGGCAGGACTAGGAGATGAGGAGGATTTTGGGAAACGTAGACACAAACAGTTGCCACGTAGTGGAGGAAGGAGTAACAGTCCCGGACCCTTCTCCAGTAAGCTAAGACCATGTGGAAATACTTAGATCAATAGAGATGGGTTAATAATTGAGACAGAACCAGCCAGTAAGAGGCCAACAGATTTATAATTGTGTGTTTATTTGGGGCTCTCAAGGGCGGTAGGACCTTGCCAGGACAAAGAATCCCTCCACAACAGGCCACACTGGTCTTCAAGACACATTCCTCACTCCCTCCATCCTAAGAACCAGTCATACTTTGTGTAATATATTTCTACCTCAGCACCTTGCTTTGGTTTAGTGTATCTAATTATTGACTTGGCTAACTCCTTGACTGCACAGTAACTCATGAAAAACAGGAAGTGCACTGAGACCTTTTCAGGTTTAGTTTTGTGTTCCCAGTGCATGGCACAGTAGGTTCTGATCTAGTCAGGCCACCTCAAAATGGAAAGGAGTGAACTGCAGTAAGACAACGTTCAAGTAACCACATTGGAAAGGTTCACTATTTAAACCAACAGAAACTGAATTCGTGTGGTCTATTTCAGATATAACCATCAAGGCTGGCGGGCAAAGTGACTGTCACCATAATCCAGCTGGTTAACATCAGAACAGGTTCCCATATCTCCAACACCACAGGTCTTCTTACCAAATATCCCCTTACCAAATATCAAACACTCTCATATTTGTGTGGTGTATAAGCTCACTATCACTCCACTGTCCAAGCCAAAACCTACAAAACATCCAGAATGCCTTTGTTTCTCATCAAGACCTACTGATTCTTTCCCCTCCATATCAGATGACCACCACACTTGTCTGCATACCTAATGCCACTGCCCTTGTCTAGCAAAGTCAAAGTTTATTCAAGGAAGACCATTTTATTAGAGTTTAAAAGAAAACCCCGAGGGCAGATAAGTTGCTAATCTCAGCAGCTACCTGGCAGAGGAAAATGGAGAAGGAAAAAAGCCATGGGATTTGAGTTAATCAGCATGGGGGTCAACTAGGGAGGAGGCTTTAGAGAAAGTAAGGAAGACTGAAGTACCAGAAAAGGCTTACTTGGGTTCTGGCCAGCATCTGAAAGAGACAGAAAAAAGGAAAAGAAAAGTTGCCTCTTTCAGAGTCAGATGGGCAGACCCAGCAGAAGCTCACGGGAGCTTCTAGAGCCTGCACTATCGGGTGGGTCTGGGAAGGAAAAATTATTCAGCCTGTCTCTTTAGCATAGCTTATGGTGGGCCTACCTTCTTAGTGCTGGTCCTGGTGATTGGCCAGCCTGACTAGATTAACTCTTTCATGTTTTGGTGGCATGGAATGCTAGGATCAAACACATTTCTTAACAAATAACGGGTACTGAATGTATTGAATGCACAGAAGGCTAAAAGACTTTTAAGAACTGTTGGGCCAGAAGGTAGAAAGCAGAGCAGTAAGAACACAGAGATCATGTCAAGAGGACAGGCAGCAGGAGTAAACTCGGGAGTGTTTCCCTCCGAGTAAGTCAGATCTGCAGTTGAGATAGAATGCTAGGACAAGACACACAAGAGAGCAAGCTTGAAATCAGAGACCAAGGTAACTCCTAAGAACATACCAAGGTGACTTGGGGCGCACTCTAACATTTGAAAGCTGGACAGAGTCAAAATATGTGGGTGCAGCATGGTTACAACTTACATGATGAAAGTAGGCAAAGGATCCTAGCTCTACCATGGCCTCGGAGCACCTTAGAGCTTCACTTTGTTTTTTTTGTTTGTGTGTTGTTTATTTTGTTTTGCATAGAATTCTATCCACCTTAAAAGGTTTCCATGAGGATTCCATGAATTACGTAAAAGTGCTCAAGGGGCTGTCACATGATATTGCCTATAACTTTCAGCTCAAGTTGGGAGCTGTATACATATTTAAGACTGTAATTCTATACCTCAATAATTTGCCTGTACATTTTTATTTTATGAACCTACAAAAGGTTTCTAAACAGCAGGTAGAGGGGAGGCACACACCTGTAATCTTAGCGCTTGGGAGGCAAAGGCAAGAGGCTCCCCACAAGTTTAAGGTCAATCTGGCCCATACTGTCCAGGACTACATAGCAAGATCCTGTCTAAAAACAACTACAACAAGCTGGGCGGTGGTGGTGCACGCCTTTAATCCCAGCACTCAGGAGGCAGAGGCAGGAGGATTTTTGTGAGTTCGAGGCCAGCCTGGCCTACAGAGGGAGTTCCAGGACAGCCTCCAAAACAATACAGAGAAACCGTCTCAAAAAGCCAAGGGGAAAAATAAAACAAACACAACAAAAGAACTATAAAAGAAAAAATGTTTTAATTTTAAAAATTTTGTACTTTTAAATCTTAAGGTAAGGAAGGCCATAATTCCTAAGCCTTCTTAGGGTGATACTTTGGGAGATATCATAATGCCTAGATCTATCCCAGAATTATATTTCCTTGGAATATGAACATTGAGCTACGGTTCTGACGCAGCTTACAACTGGACATTTAGTCTCAGTCTCCGCAAGCCAACTAGGACCCAAATAGCAAACCAAGTGTGCTGTCAGCTTTCTCTCTCTCATCCATGCGAGCAAGGGAGCATCTAGAAGCCTAGAAAAGGAGGGAAAGCTATATAAGGGAAAGGCATGGAGATTGGTGATGTCAATTACATACATCAAAATAAATACTGGGTCCCAAGTTTGATAAAACCACACCACAAAAGAATGTGAATAGGATCTCTAGGGGTTGTTTGTTTTGTTTCTTTTTTGAGACAGGGTCTCACTAGGCTGACCTCAGACTCAGAGATCCGCCTGCCTCTGTGTCCTGAGTGCTGGAATTTAAGGCCTGCACCCCCGGATAGTTGGTTAATTGTTTGTTTTCAGGGATGCTGGGGATCAAGTCAGGGCCTTGAGCACATTAGGCAAGCACTCTACCACTAAATACACTCTTGGCCTAAGGTTTTGCTCTGTGGCTCCAACTGCTCTATTCTTCTACCATATTTGACCTTAGAATGTGTAATATTTTAAACATACTTAAAATAATCTGATGTGGGGGCCAAGCATTGTGGCTCAGGCCATTAATACCAGCACTTGGAGGCAGAGGCAGGTAGATCTCAAGGCCAGCCTGGTCTACAGAGCAAGTTCCAGAACAGCCAGGGCAACACAGAGAGACCCTGTCTCAAAAAACAAACAAAAAGCAAAATCTGGTGCAGAGGTCAGAGAATAACTTGCAGGAGTCAGCTCATTCCTGTCACTCCAAGGATGAAAATGAGGTCATTCATCTTGGCAACAAGCACCTTTGCCCAAGGAGACACCTCGACAGCCCCAAAGTGTCGCCATCAGTCAGCAACAGAAAGATACCTGACAACATCACAACTATCCAATGAAAGACAGAGAAAACGCCAGGCAGGGAAAAGAACATGATAGACTTAAAGGATACACCAAAGGTAGGAATAGCATGTTAATTAGTTGTGATAAATGTAAACACTTTCAATTAACCAAATAAAAGGCTATCAAATCCTAAGTCCTATTGTGTTTACTTGTGTGAGCCTGTGACCTGGGACACAGCTTGATTCCTCAGAGGTGGTTATTCAACAGTTACTCCACTAAACGAATAAATAAGCTGCAAAGGATAAGAACACATTTCCCTAACAATTGGTTATTTCAATAAGCTACTAGCAAGACTAACATTTTAAGGGTGCTTGTTTTGCATGGTGCTAGAGATCAAGCCCAGGACATCACAATGCTAGGCAAATATTCTAACCCTGAACCACAACCCCAGGCCAAGAGTTTATTATTTTTAAAGACAAACCAAAAATACCAATCTTTGCTATACTGGCCCTTTTAAAAATAAATGCATTGATGGGCTGGAGCAATGACTCATCAGTCAAGAGAATTTGCTGTTCGTGCAGAGTGCCCAAGTTTGATTCCTAATACCCATATGGCAACTTACAACCATACTTAACTCCAGTTCCAGGGAATCAAGCAATCTCTTCTGGCTTCCAAGGGTGTACATGAAACACACATATACATGCAGGCAAAACATCCATACACATAAAATAAAAATAACAAATAAACCTTTAAAAATAGTAATAAATTTATAAATAAATTAAGTCAGGCAAGGAGGTGCACATCTTTAATCTCAGCACTTGAGAATTCCAGACCAGCCAGGGCTACAAAATAAGGTTTTTTTTCCTCAAAGAAAAAGGAAAAATAATAATTGATGACAAGATGTGATCAAGATGAAGCTAAAAACTCTAAGCAAAAAATAACCAAGTGCAGTGTACCCAACTTCTGAAACCAATGAATGGCCCAAAGAACAGGAAACAGTGAACAGACTCTGTAACTGATCAGGGAATGGAGGATCCATGGGTTTTGGAGCTTCTGGAATTTACTGTTAGTATAGTACACAAGACAAAATGTATGTGTGTGAATGTATGCATACATATGACATATCAGGTAAACATAAAATGCACTGTAACCTTATTCTTCACTCAAGAGATAAAACAAGTTGGCATTAGCAAAGCCTAATGTATAATGTGTGTAGATGGTATTAGTCTGGGCATATGCAACAACTAAGGAATTGACACTGTCAACATTTTTAATGGCTATTCTGGGAACAGAAAGGATTAGAATGCCAGAGAAAGTGGTTGTGCCTTATGCTATCCCTCCACAAAGAACACCCACGTAACTGAACTGCTCTAACCATCTTTTTAACCTGTCTTTCAGCTGGTGGCAAACAAATTAAAAGAGGAACATCTGAAATTCACAAATAATACTACCAAGTTATATAAGAAGAGCTATTTACAAACTACACAAGTATAGCATTTTAGAAATAATGCCAAATGTTAGTTTGTGAAATAATAGACTAACATACAGTCAAATCCTATAACTGGAACAAGCTCGGCTATTTGACCCATTAAGTCAACATTCCCACTAATTCCAGGTCCATCTGGCAGTAGTACACAGCTTCTATTTTCATATGGCCTTCTCTTCCTGGTACACAAAAAAACAAGTGATTAAGCACTGTGTGCCTGCTGAGAGCATGAGTCATTCATTCCAAGATCCCAGAGTGAAGGCACACCCTCATACCAAGAGCCCATAGGTTTTACACAGCTTACAGGCAAGTTTCATCTGTGTCTTTAAATGGGGACAGATAGTTTATGCATATCTAATCAGACCCCAGTTTCACTTCCTGCCAAAGACAAAGGCTATTATTCCTCCGACAATCACAAAACCAAAGTCAATCTAGCTTTCGGGTGAGGAACTGAAAGCTCCAATTGTTAGCATGTCATGCTTTAATTCTCAGAACCTAACGAGGCAGGAAAACAAGTTAAGTAATAACTTCAGACACCGTCTTAAAGTTCAGAGTTTGATCCACATTTCCTCCACCTCCACAATGGTAACTATTTCTCTACCAGGCAGCAAGCTGAAGAATCCATCCAATTCAGAAGTTCCAGCAGCTGGTGATTTCCCAGGATAAAACCAAGTTCAATGACTATCAACCCAGGCAGCTCATTAATATCATCTAGGTGCCTTATAAACTACTGATGTCTGGGCTCACCTCGCACAGATGTACTTAGCTGGCCAAGGTGGGGGCCCAGCTGAGATATAATTGTAAATTCCTCTATGTGATTGACATATAGGCAGGTTTAGAATTATCTTGCCTAAGTGATTATAGATCCCTGGGAAGAATCCATTTGAGTAGCTTAGTTTTACTCTATTAATTTGACTCACAATGATACATGGGGCATGTAATACATGAAAATTGTAAAGATCAAATTGCACAGATATTACCTAATATAGTGAGTTGACATAAAAACTAGTCTAAGATCCAAAGGAAACATCCAAAAACAAGGGGTGGGGATGTAGGTCAGTAGGTAGTTTGTCTAGCACCCACAAGGCCCTGGGTCCAATACTCAGTGCTATATAAACCAAACAAGGTGAAGTACTGCTGTAACTCCAGTACTCAGGAGGGGGAGACGGGTTATCAAAGGTCAAAGTTATCCTTGGCTATATGGTGCATGGGAGGGAGGGAGGGAGGGAGGGAGGGAGGGAGGGAGGGAGGGAGGGAGGGAGGGAGGGAGGGAGGGAGGGAGGGAGGGCTCCGAGAAGTAAATGAAAACATAGATGAACACTGACTGGTATTTCCCTTTCCTCATTTTAGATAGAGCTATTAGCAAAGATGCATAAAGCTAGCTAGCACTTCTAACATTAAATAGATGAAATCTTTCTCTCAGCTGGTTTTTAAATAATTGCATCTTCTTTCCTGAAAACTTTATTCAAAATTAATTTACTCTTTTTATCTTGTTCTTGGATTTCTTGTATAGTGTATACTACTGTGGGTCCTAAAAAAAGCTATGTCTTCAAACCCACCAAACCCACCATCATTGTCTTGAATTCACTGTTTTACCTGGCCTCAGACGAAGAACTACTTCCAGTTAAAAAAACAAAAAACAAAACAAAACAAAAAAACACCACCACCAACAAGAAGTAGGAAAGCAGTATACCATCTTACAGACTGGCAAGTTACAACCTATTTGCTCTATAGGCTCCCCCAACCTCTTTGATATTCTGCTAGAATGAAGGAATTATACCTAAAAAGTGTTATTTCAGCTGGACATGGTGGTGCACACCTTTGACCCCAGCACTTGGGAAACAGATCTCTGTGAGTCAAAGACTAGTCTGGTTTACATAGGGAGTTCCAGGCCAGCCAGGGCTACAGAAAGAGAGCCTATCACAAGAAACAAAAGGTGTTATTTTTGATAAGTTAAAATCCCACAGCTCACAAGGTTGATGCCTTCAAAAGACTTTTACACTTTTATAAGGTGATATGATCCTGGCTATTTATAGCTGAAGGAACTTACAGAGTTAAACCAAGGAATACCTTTCTTCCCATTTTATTAGGAAGGAAACAGATTTTCACACGGGAGGGGTAAGAACCACTTAGACTTCAAACCTCAAGACTCAGATTAATGAGCCAGGTATAGTGTTCCCAGCACTCGATTTTACATTAACCCTAGCACTGGGAAGGTGGAGGCAAGAGGATCAGAAAGCCAGTGTTATCCTTTGCTACCTAGTGAGTTCAAAGACAACTAGGGCACATGACACCCTATCTCAAAACAAAGATACCCAGCTCAGATCTTGCACATAACTGAGTGTTAAGGCTCTATGCTAGTATCTGTCTCTAGAACCTCTGTGTGTCTCCTCCACTGGGCCACACATCCCGCTAGTCTGGTAGCAGGGTTATCCATCTTTTTACTTTGGTACATACTAGGTAGACAGTCTCCAATCAATACTTGCTTTTGTTTAGTTTGAGACAGGGTTTCATGTCACCCACACTAGTTCCAACTCCCTAGGTAACTGTGGTGGTTTAAATAGGTATGACCCCCACAGACTCATGTGTTTGAATGCATGACCCATAGGAAGTAGTATTATTAGGAGGTGTGGTCTTTTTGGAGGAAGTGTGTCACTGTAGGGGTGGGCTTTGAGGTCTCATGTGCTCAAGATACACCCAGGATGGCAGTCTTCTTTTGCTGCCTATGTATCAAGATGTAGAACTCTCAGCTCCTTCTCCAGCACCATGTCTGTTTGCATAGCACCATGTCTCCTGAGGATAGTGGACTAAACCTCTGATGTTTTCCTTTATAAGGATCTCTGTGAGTTTGAGACCAGCCTAGTCTACAAGAGCTAATTCCAGGACAGCCACCAAAGACACAGAGAACCCCCCCCCAAAAAAGAGAATTACTGTGATCCAGAATATCCCAGAGGAGTCCAGTGGAGATCCAGTGATGGTAGTGTACCAGAACCCAGGTCTTGAACCAGACCAGTGCCTCATTGTAATAGATATGTGCCAGTAAAACAGATGGAACAAAGAGGTATACTATATGGCGCACCGAAGCCTCCATTGCCACGAGGACAAATGAAGAGGTGTTGGAGAAACAGGAAAGAAGGAGAAGCAAAGAAATTTTTCTGCTGTTGTGAATTTTGTTTTGGGTTTTTTGTTTGTTTAGTTAGTTTTTTTTTCCGTTGTTGTTTTCTTTTGTTCTCTTGCTCCCTTATGTGGGGGGTGAGGGCATGGCAGGAATGAAGGGAGGATAGGGAGGACCAGGAGGTAAACAGAATTGGGGTACATGATGTAAAACTCCCAAAGAGTCAATAAAGAAGTAATTTTTTAAAAAGAAATAAAATATCCTGACAGGAAGGGGCGCATGGTAGAAGCATCCAGTGCAGAGGGCTGCAGCCACCCTTCTAGGGAAACTGTTAAACTGAATGAACACCTCACTGATCTTTCAAGAATCTAAATAAATACTGTTGCTCAGAGAAACAGTGATACTGAAGAAAAAAAAAAAGAATTGCTGTGGTCATGGTGTCTCTTCACAGCAATAGGAACCCTAGCTAACTAAAGCAAGAGAGGATGAGTTTGAATTCCTGATCCTCCTGCCTCCACCTCCCAAGGTCTGGGATTATGGGCTTGCACCACCATTTTACACCAGGTTTTATGCAGTACAGAGGATAGAACCCAGGGTTTTGTGCACACTAGGCACTAATTCTGTCAACTGAGCTACATATATCTCTAGCCCCCAATCAATATTTTATTCTGAAAGACTAAATGACTCCACAATGTAATGCAAAAGAAAAGAAATGTGATGCTAAATTAAATGAGAGGGTACTTCTTTAAGAAACAAGAGTACTTGAAGGTTAAGAAAATGCCACAGCTCTAAAAATGAGTCTGAAGAGGCAGGCTAGCATACCACCATCCTTAGAAACTCATAGTGGGCCCACGCACGGCCTCCCTGGGCAAAGACAGGCACCCTGAGCTCAGACTAGGGTAAGGAATGTTTGTATCTGGCATAAAAGCAATGTTTAACGATGTGAAACATCAGGAGCCTTATAATCACAAAAAAAAAAGAAAAGAAAAACCTTAATGCTACAGTTAGATGTTATAACTGTCTAAATGAGATATATTAGTGTTACATAAATTATGAAATTTAAAGCTCAGTATTACTTAAAAGGAAGTGAAAAGCTGTTTGAAAAGAATGAGATTCCTTAAACAAATTGGTATATCTTAGTATATATTAAGTTGAGGAAATACAAGAGTAAATTTAAAGAATCTAAAACCAAAGTAAGTTTTGGGTCTTTGTTTTTGCTTTGTTTTTTTAATATCTCACACATATGTTTATGTGTGCATAAAAATAGGATCTCACTATGTAGCTCTGGCTGCCCTGGAACTCAGAGAGATCTGCCTCCCTCTACCTCCCAAGTGCTAGGATTAAAGGTGTATGCCACTATACCCATCTTAATAGAATTTTGTTTTGTTTTTCAAGACAGGGTCTCTCTGTGTAGCCTTGGCTGTCTTAGAACTCACTCTATAAATCAGGTTGGCCTCAAACTACTCACATAGATCCATCTGCCTCTCCATACCAAGTGCTGGGATTAAAGGTGTGTGCCAAAGAATTTATTAATTCTTTGAGTTAAATAAAATGTACTTTGATCATATTCACCCTCCACTCAATGCTTTGGTGTTTGCAGACAGGGTTTCATGTAGCTGAAGATAATCTCCAGCTTTTAACATTCCTGCTCCATCTCCCAAATTCTACCTCTAAGGAATGTGAAAAAGAAAATTTCAAGGAGTAATGACCTAAAGTCCACCTATATTTCTCAATTAACTTTACCAAAGAAAGCATGACTGGAATTTTTTTCTTTTTTAATGAATGGAAGCCATTCCCTTAAGGGTCTCTCAATATCTGTAAAATGAGCCATCCTACAGAACATGCAACTGAATTAAGACACCACCAGTGCGTCTGAGTACTATAATGCTGGATGCTCAATGTTTAGCCTCATTCTTACAACACCATATATACATTACTATTTATATATCACCACCAGCCAGAAATAGCAACATTTCCCCCAAATTTGATAAAGACTTTGATTCAAGTGTTCTCAGCTCACTTATGGCCAGCTGATACACGGTGACTGTAATTTAGATCAGCTAACAAGTTATGACTTATCAAAGCTCTGTGACGTCACTGTCACCTCTCAAACTTTTATATGCAAAGCTAGATTTTAGAGTTATGTTTTAAAATACCTTAGCAGGAATTGAACAGTGTGTAAAAGACACATAGAGATAGCAATGCAGTTTGTAAAGTTCAAATACATTTAAATGTCCATAGGGCCACACCAAAATAATAATATACTGAGTCAACAGTACAGCTGAAATATTTTGATTTTTCCAATAGTCTAGCATCTATGTGCAAAAAACATGAGCCTACTGCATCATAAAGTCCAAGGAGAAAATTAACAAGAGCAACCTTTTTGGCAGAAGGGCCAGGTGGGAGAAAATTAAGATGTTTATGTGCCCCCCCCTTGTTTTCATTTTAAAAGAAAACAGATCTACTGAATTCCACAGGTTTGTAAGATAAGAGTCTCCCTTGACTGGAAAAAAAATGTCAGTAAGAAACAAGCAGTACCAGAGGCAATACTCTACAACGTTCCAGTCTTTGGTCCTTCTAGCCTCTATTAATCCTCCCAGCAAGCCTTTTGATGCTCAAACTATACAAGCTGAACAGGAGACTACAATTATTTCAATACAGCTCTGGCAGATGACCTTCTGAGGACCATATACCAGAGGTCTGGAGACAAATGTGTTCTTCCCCCATGCTAGAATTGTGCTAGCTGGGAGGTGCCAGGATGCCGGGCACCTTGGAGAGCTCTCGGGCAGCCAGGTTCCTGAAAACCCACACTGAGGCCACCTCAGTCTGCCAGTCTTTTCCCCCTATGCACTCCTTCCTAATGTGCTGACTTGATGCTACTCTCCTTTGGCAGGACCCAGCCAGAACACAAGCATCTAGGAACCAGGGATTAAAAAAAAATCCTCCCATCTTTGAAGGCTCAAAGGTTTTTTCTCTTCCATTCTCTCTCTGCTCTGTATGCGCTCAAAGGTTGCCCTGAAACTGGATCTAGGAATCTTGCAAAGCTAGACCAAGAGAGGTTTCAGGTTGCTCATCACTGGAGGAAACAGTTCCCATCCATCACATATCAAAATCTACTCATGATCTATCCCCCTCTTCTACAGATACTCAAAAAACCCAAGAAGAAAACCCTGAAAAGCTGACGCTGGCTGGAAAGACTATTTGTCAGTCTATCACACAACAACATTATGGAGTTCCTTACAGCTACATAAACTAATTTTGCAGGAAATGAGGCAAGGCAGGCACAGGAACAAAAACAAATGAGAAGTCCCCATTACCAGCCTGTGCAGCTGTACTGATCTTTCCTTAGTGTGGTGGCTTCACATGTCAGGGATCTCTTGGGACCTCTTATTCTCTGATAGCTTGTATTACAATGCTCTAGATGCCCACGAAACACACATCTTACAACCTTGTAGTCAACAAAGTAGAGAGGCTTATTTTTACTTACTATTTATTTATTTAGGCTTTTTTTTTCCCAAGAAGGTTTCTCTGTGTAGCACTGGCTGTCCTAGAACTTACTTTGTAGACCAGGCTAGCCTTGAACTCACAGAGATCTGTCTGCCTCTGCCTCCCGAGTACTGGAATAAAGGTGTGTGCCACCACCATGCCTAGCTTAGAGAGGTTTATAAAACAGTATTGTTAATACTGAAGAATACAGCTGTGGAGCCATATACTGAAGTGGAAGCCTTGGCTCTCCCTCTTTCTCCAAGAATGTAGACGAATTATTCCTCTATGCTTCAACTTCCTTATGTGTAATAGAAGACTAATAACAAAATTATCCTCCAGAGTTATACTGTGGGGAGAAAATGTAATAATAAATAGAGACAGAGCACTGTCTGCCTCAGAAATGCTCCACAAGTAAAAGTTGCTATTGTAAGCTGTTACCAATCTTGGGTGAAGACACAGATAACAAACTAAATGTAAAGACTCACTCAGCCCAACTGCCACCATATTGACAGTATTACATAAGGTAACAAAATAGTACAGAATATAAAACCAGTACTTTTATCAAAGAAGTTAAAGACTAAAGACACTAATAAACCTGGTTACAACAATAATGAAGCCTAGGAAGCCAGGCATGGTGACTAATGCCTGTGACCCTGGAACTCAAGAAGCTGAGGCTGGAGGATTAGGAGTTTAGGGCTAGCCTACTTTAAATGAGAGCCTGCCTCAAAAAATTATTTTAAGTAAAACAACGGGACATAGAATGCTAAATAAACTGAAAACAGTTTCATAACAACTGTCCTCCACACGCAAGTATTCTATGTGGATCTCAATTCTATAATAACTTCTCATTTTAAAAAGTTAACTTCATTCAACAGTGAAAAATAAGTTCAGGCTGGCAAAATGATAAAGGTGACTGCCACTAAGCCTGACAACCTAAGTTTGATCCCTGTGATTCATAGAGTGAAAGAGAATGGGCCAAGTTGTCCTCTGACCTCCACAAGTACAAAGCTTCTTTCTAAAAAGAAAAATACAACAATCAGATTGTCAAAACTGTAAAAAGGGCAGGAAAACTTGGTGTGAATTCTAATAGCTAGTGGTCCCTCAAAGGAAAGAAAAATAAATGTCACTACTGTTTATCATTTGAAGTACCATTTTGCTATCTGTGGACTACATGCTATAAATGCTGTGTATACAGCAGATGCTTTGTGATCTTTCATGGGCACTCAATCTCAGAACAGAATGGGATAACACACAGAAATAAATTACATAACACTGCCACATCGCACAAAGCCCAAAGAGTGGAAGCAATTTTAAACGGGAAAGACTGCCTATTTTCAGAAGTGTATTGAATATTATTTTTTAATTTCTTTAACTACAATCCATATATATATACATATATATACACGTGTATATACATGTATATGTTTAAATTAACATACAAAGTATTGGGTTTGTGGGTTTTTAAACAGCATTTTCAAGCAAAGTATGTTTCTGTTGATTCTTCTCCTCCCTCTTCTCCTCCATGCCCCTGGTTCTCCCTTGTATTCTTTTACCCACTTCCCATACATCTCTTTTCTACTCTGCTGTCTCATGAGTCCCATTACCCTCCCCCTTTCTCAACCCATCTTCCCATCCTCCTAGTTTCCTTTCGATTAAACTATAATTCTTAGTGCCAGAAATTAAACTCTCTGGAGATTACTGAATATTTACATACCACTTGCCTGGGAGAAGTTAAAACAACCTAAATACTTTTTTTTTTCTGGTAGCCATTAGCTTGCAATAGTGATAAGCATCTTAAAAAAACAAAGCAAAACAAAGAAACAGTGATCTACAAAAATACAAACTACTCACTATTGTTAGGAAAATAAAAACAAATGTATGCAATTAAAGTTTTAGCTTGAAAAACTCAAAATATCAAAAAAAAGGAATCTTATCACACACATACACAGAAACCCAAATCACAAGCGTAAGCTCTCTCATTTCTCAATGAAGTAGACAAATATTTTCTACCCAATTACATAAATTTTGTTTTGTTTCTTGTTTTTGTTTGTCTTTTGAGACAGGGACTCTCTACTATACAGCTCTGGCTGCTCTGGAACTCATTCTGTAGACCAGGCTGGCCTGGAACGTACAGAGATCCACTTGCCTCTACCTCCTGAGTGCTGGGATTGGAGGTGGTCACCACCACTTTCAGTCTAAATAAACCCTTTAAAAAGAGGGCGCCTCAGCTAGGTATCATAGGTCACACCTGTAATCTCAAAACCCAGGAGGAGGCAAAAGCATCATGAGTTTGAGATCAGCAACACAGTGAGTGAGTTTCTGGCGAGCCTGGGCTACAGAGCAAGATTGGAGGTGGGGGTGGGGTCCAAAACAGTGCCTAAAATGAACATAAGAAATCATCTTATTTTTGCAGCAATGATTTAAATGTGAGGAAACTTGAAGTTACATACACACACATATCGTAATTCCCAGTATTGTTTGGTTCTCTAATACCATCTGTAGTAAAACAAAAAACAACAACAACAAAAAACTTGGTCAGTAGTCTGTTCAGTTGCTGACTAACCAAGGGGGAAAACTAAAGATTTTAATTGCTGTCACTCCAAACAACAGCAAAACTGGCCATAAAAGCAGAGAAAAGAATGTTCAATAGAATAAACAGAATTTGAAATAACTGTATACATAAAAAGACCTGAAGTGTTTTCAAATCAACTAAATATCATTACTAAAATAGCTGTACTTAGTTTAAACTATTCAGTAACTACGAGGATGCTCATGTGCTCCACTTGGATACCTAATGCTCACAACAGCCTATTAATTCTGAAATATGATGGCCTCTGCCTTCCTCTAGGCTTGTAGTCAATGTCTGTGGGTATCTGTGGGTAATGGGTTATGTATCTAAGAAATAAGATAAACCTAACTGCAACTTATAATGAAGTTTTTATTATGGGGGAAAGTTTTAAGTTTGCTTTCTTAACACACGTGGTGTATTCCAAAAAAGGCCTGGGCTAAGCTTTCGGCAGGCAGGAAATTTTGTCCTGCCCGATGAGCTGATAAGGACTTCAAGTTCCATCCAGGTATGCATTCCAGCTCCCAGGAATTGGCTCTTGGGAATTTTACTGCCTAATTCTCCCTGCTCTAAACATCACAGTTGGCAGGTTAGGAAAAGTAGTCAAATTAGGGTAAAGAAGAAAACGAGACTAGCCAAAATTAACCTACCTATGTCATCTTTTCCAAAGGTCACCAAAATTCTTATTGTGGACACAGTAGTGTCTCCATTCTGAAAAGAGGAAATAAAATAAATGGCAAGAAAATACAACCAGAACCATATTTCTGGAGGAGAAAAAAAAAAAAGCTCTCCTTCTCCACTCTAGCAGAGCAACTCGTGAGAACACTGTAGATTCTGCCGAACTGTTCCGGAGGTCACAGAACTGCCCTTCCACGAGAGTGTTCCAACTCCACTGTCTGAGACCTCACACCTCTCTCCTCGCCTGAAAAAGAAGATACCGACCCTACTCCCAAGGCTGCCGTGGTGGGTGGGACTAATTCACTAAAGGACCCGTCCTAGAAAGCCATCCCATAAGTGGTACCAAGATGGCCTGAAAAGTTTCTTTGAAGCTGTTAAACTAGATGCACCCCAGGAATGACTGTTTCAAGAGTTCCTTTCTCACTTTCCCTAAAGTAAAAAGGTCTCGAGTGGTTAAGAAAAAGCAATGGCCAACTAAGTAGAAGCTACCCAGACTCCCCCGAGAGATAAGTAGACGGCAGCTGTCTGAGGACAGGTGCTGCTGCTTAACCCAACTGCAAACAAAGTTTCCTAAAGCAGATGATGGCTGGAGACTTTGACCCCTCCCAACCGTTCAAGTGACAGCCAACACAATTTCTTCTCGAAAATGGCAATCCTACACGAAGCTTTCGATCAAGTGCTGTGAGGTAGCCCTAGTGAAGTTACTCTTTAATAAGGGACCGGGAACAACAAAAAGTATGTCAACAGGGAGTGTCCCGCTAAGAGTTCTACGGAACTACGAGGAATATGAACCTAGAACTTCCCGCGCTGGACCGTGCGAAGCTGCTGCAGGTGGAGGCCTGCAGGGGCTTCATTAGGGACCCGGTCCCGGCTCCCCAGGCCCCAGATATTGCAGGAGGCGCAGTAAAGGGGATGGCCGGCCTTTCTCGCCCCACAGAGGCAGGAGTGCACGCCGAGGCGGCGATCGCTCCCCTCAGGACCAGCGCTGACATCTCCAAGTGGCCCGCCCAGCCTCCCCATCGCTGCTGGGGGGGGGGGCGGGGAGCTGGCCGCGCCCCCCGCGCTCCAGCTGGCCCGCGCGCCCCACCCAGCCAGCCGGTGCCGCGCGCCTCACCCGGTCGGAGCTGCAGGCCTCCGTCGCGCCGGCTGCACCACAGCGCGCGCTCGCCCTGCTGCAGGATGTAGTGGTCCTTGGCTTGGAAGAGCTCCATGCCGGCCCTAAGCGCTCCGGGAGGCGGTGGTCCCCCGGCCCGGGCACAGCAGCGGCCCGCCGGGGAGCGATGCAGGCGTCCTTCTCCACCGCGACCTCCGGAAGAGGCTGAGGATCCACGGCCCGGAGGAGCAGGGAGGGGAAGCACCCCGGGGCCTGACCCGCCAGCCGAGATCACGCTTGGGCGGCTGCGGCCCTAGAGGCCTCTCCCCCTCCCCCCTCAGCTCCCCTACTCAGGCCCCGCCCCTACTACCCTGAGGCCCCACCTCCTATAGTTCATCCCGGCTTCACTCGACTCCACCTCCTCCCAGGTTCCTCCCCTTGGCCTGCAATTCCACTTCCTTTAGTTCCTCCCTTCTCCCCTAGGCACCACCCTTGCCCAGGCTCCTCCCGCGACCGCCGACTCCACCTCCTGCAGTTTGTCTCGGCTTGCACCCTAGGCTCCGCCCCTTAGGTTCCTTCTCCCCCTCACCCCCCACCTGCCGACTCCGCCTCCCTCTGTAGGTCTCCGAAAGGCACCTAGGTCCCGCCCTGGTCCTGCCCACGGGTATGTGGTTCCGCCCCCTCGCCGTCTGCTGCTCTTTCTTCTTTCAGCTCTCTCGGCTGGAGGTTCCGCCTAGCCTCCTCCCTCCCTGTTTTCTCTCTTCGCTCCCAGTGTCCCTCCTCCACTCCTTGCCTCACCCAGCAGCCCCACCTGTGTCCTACCCTCATCCTACACATGAGACCTCAGGCAGACCCTGGACTAGACTAAATCTGGTTAGACTGGCTGGTCACCATCTATGCAGCCCTTGGGCCCGAGGCCCATTTCTCGATTTTTCCCTGATGTGCAAACCTGTCCTTCTTTCCTTCCATTAGCTCCTAGAAAAACCTGGACAAGTCCCCGAATCCAACTGACTGTCCTTGGATACTTTTCCTCCCAGTGTGAACATAGACAAAACCAAGCTCAGAAATGCAACCCAACAGGCTGGCTCCTGGACTCCATCCCAAGTGGTCCCTCGGCTGAGCAGAGGCCCCTTCTGTTTTGGCGATTCCTATTAGATCCTGGACACCAACAATCAATTAGTAAAGGCACATCAGTGGTGATTCGTCTATCAACAGAAAATAGACCAGAGTTAGCAGGACTGGTGAGGACACGTACAGGACAGTCTGAGAATCCTGCCTCCAGAAAGTCCATTCACGAAGTGAAAGAAAGGGACATGGCTCAGAGATAGTAAAATGGCCAGGTGGCCATCTTAATCAGAAAGAATTTGGGGGAAAGGCTTCCAGTTCTAGACCCATCTCCCAGTCTTGGGAACCATCTTCAGGTCTGTCCTGCTATGTGGTCTTGGGAAGATTTTAGTCTCAACTACTGGTTGAATTCGAGACCTTAAATTACATTCCGAGGCTCCCAGCTGTGGATGGTCAATGAGCCTCCTTCCTCTTCTGTCTTCTTTAATGCCTTAAAAGCAATCTTTTAAAAAGAGACCAAAGGGGCTGGAGAGACCATAAGTATTTGACAGATCTGATGGGATGGATAGGGATGGATTATGGCACTCAGGAGCCAAAGAATACTGAGTGTCACAGCTTGGATGGAAAGGTATTCTGGCACTCTGGAACCAAGGAATACCACAAGTCACAGTAAGCATAGCAACTTACAGCCCTGCTTCAGGGACAGGCTTCCCAGTGTATCGGCTCTGCTCTGGCAGGAGAGGGTTTCCCCAGCGAACTTGTTACAGTTCGGCTCTGGTCCCCAGAGAGCGGAGTGTAACAAATCTGCTTAGCCCTGGAAGGTTCCCGCCTGGAAAAATGTTACAGGTCTGCTCTGCCAGGGTCGTCTGTGCTCTGACAAAAGAAGGTCTCACCCAAACCTCATTCAAGAGATTTATTGGAAGGGAAGAGTCCAGGGTGGCAGAGGACAGCTGGGCAGCCTAAACAACCACAAGCTGAACAGACACAGGGATTCTTAGGGGGCAGAGTTTTTCCAGGGAGATTTCCAGGGTGGGTGGATTGGTCAGATTTCAATCCTGAGCTCAGAATGGCTAGATCTCCTGCTCAGAGACTGGTTGGTTTTCTGCACAGGTTTAGGGTCAGATTTGGTCCTGATTTCAGGGCCAAAGTGTTTCTTTCACTGGTCCATTTTAGTCTTTTGGCTCTAATTTTAGGACCAGGGTGTATTTCTTCACTGGCTCTGATTCCAGGGCCAAAGTGGGTTGCTTTGGCTCTGTTCAGGGTGTGTTTCTCTAGCTGGACCTTTTTCCTTACAGAGATGACTTGGGGGATGGGGGGGTGTCAAGAGTACTAGCTGCATCCGGGAGGTGGTTGTGCATGCCTTTAATCCCAGCACTCGGGAGGCAGAGGCAGGCGGACCTCTATGAGTTCGAGACCAGCCTGGTCTACAAGAGCTAGTTCCAGGACAGCCTCCAAAGTCACAGAGAAACCCTGTCTCAAAACCACCACCCCAAAAAAAGAGTACTAGCTGCTCTTGCAGAGGACCTGGGTTCAGTTTCTAGTGATCCCAGGGCAACTCAACCATCTACGATTGAACACCTCTTCTGACCTCTCTATGCCCTGTAGGCCCCATATGCACGTGGTTCACGGGCACATATATTGCATATATATGCAAGAAACGTTTTGTTATTGTTGTTTTGTTTTGTTTTTGAGACAGGGTTTCTCTGTGTAGCTTTGTAGATTAGGCTGGCCTTGAACTCACAGAGATCCACCTGCCTCTGCCTCCTGAGTGCTTGCATCACCCAGCTGGGATGTAATACTGTTAACCTTCATGAGAACATGAAGAAGTTCTCATTACTAATTATTTTTTGCAAAGCCCACACTGATTTCATTGTTGAATTTCTACAGATCAACAAAAGTCTCATGATAATAAGATGTCCTGGGATCTTTTCCCATAAGCTCAGTGCCTGATGGGCTGCCCCAGACAAGACAACATACGGACCAAAAGGGATTGTGATTACTCTTCCAAATCTTTATGATGTGATTTGAACAAAGGTAATGACAGTAAAATGTTTCAACAGAAATTTAGGAAAAATAATGAACTACAAGTTTGTCATTGAATTCAGGCATACGTTGACTTTCCTCAACAAAGACAAGTGATAGGGGATGTCCTTGTGTATGCTGTGAATGTGTGTTTCTTTACTTGGTTGATAAATAAACGTGTTTCAGCCAATGGACAGGCAGGATTCAGCCAGGTGGGAAATCCAAACAGGGATAGAGAAAGGTAGTAGGCAGAGTCAAAGAGACACCATGTAGCTGCCGAGGAAGCAAAAGACCCAGGTACCAGCAGTAAACCAAGACCATGTGGAGATACACAGATTAAAGAAATGGGTTAATAATTCAGAGAGAGCTAGCCAATAAGAAGCCTGAGCCACCGGCCAAACAGTTTATAATTAATATAAACCTCTGTGTGTTTTGGGGGGGCAACTAAACAGCTGCCAGACTGGGTTCACAGAAATTCCCGTCTACAGAGAAGTACTACGACAGTATGCTCTGAAAATAATTTCATTATTTATTAGAATCACATTAAACAGTCCTGTTTAAAATTGACTAAGCAAGGCCTGATGGTATGTGCCTGTAACTCCAGCACTTAGGAAATAAAGGCAAGGAGGATCAGAAGTTCAGGGCTAACCTAGGCTACATGAGATCATGCCTCAAAAAAATTAGTTGATTAAAACTTTTCCAAATATTTTAACCAGTGGTTCTAACACTGTGGCTATATACTAAAATCACCTGAGAAGTTTGCAAAACATATCAATGCTTAGACCTCAGACCAACTGAAGAATTTAATTAGTGTAGGGCATTGGCACTAGTATTTTTTCTAAACTCCACCAAATGAGTCTCCTGTGCACCTAATGTTAAGTAGTTTTGAATGAAATTAATTAGAAAACTGCCTGATAGTCTGGTTAAAACAACATTCACTCTTTAAAGTAATTGTACAAGGTTGGTTATCTATAAACCCAGGCTTCACCCTCACTAAGACAGAGGAAATCCTGGTAAAATGATTCTCCTGTTATCTGTCTGACTCAAAAGCATACTGTTTTCTCCTTCCGGCTCCAAATCCATGCTGGGCCCTGAGGCAGGCAGAGCCCTTGCCAGGCAAAGCAGTGAGTGAAAAGAGAAAGTGCCTTGTTTCTGGGCAGGCTTCAGCAAGTCTCCTGCCACAGCTGACCTCCCTTTACCCTACTTCGGACTTGTGAACCTTGATCTTGCAGCATTCCCAACCCCTGGCTGAACTGTCCATTCTTGGCCCACAGCTATTTCCAACCTCCATCACTCTTCCAAATTGCTGATGCAAGGTCCTCCTGCTCTGGTTGTCACCCGGGTTACAAAAGAAAAAAGTTTCTGCTGTTGTTCTAGTTTTTGAGCAATGATGGCCATTACATGTTGGTTATCTTTTTTACATGTATGTTTATATTTTATTTATTTATTCATTTATTTATTTTGGTGATTCTTTTTGTTCGTTTGTTTTTCAAGACAGGGTCTCTCTATGTAGCCCTGACTGTTCTGGAACTAGCTCTGAAGGCCAGGTTGGCAAAGAACTCAAGAGATCCGCCTGCTTCTGCCTCTCGAGTGCTGGGACTAAAGGTGTGTGCCACCATCGCCACCCAGTTTATTTTGAGTTCTCGAGACAGGCTTTCATTGTACGGCCCTAGCTATCCTAGAACTCAGCACCTAGACCAGGCTTGGCCTTGAGCTCACAAAGATTCACCTATACCTGCCTCTGCCTTCCTCTGAGTGCTGGGATGCAAGGCATGCACCACCACCATGCCCTGCCTTTAATTTTTATTTTTAACTGTGTATCTGTGTATTTCCGGGGGTGCATGTGAGTCCAGTATCCACAGAGGCCAGAAAAGGATGTCATATCCCTTAAGGCTGCAGTACCCCACAATGTGGGTATTCAGGACCAAACTCATATCCTCTGCAAGAGCGGTGTGTTCTCATAAATGCTGAGCCATCTCTCCAGCCTGCCATTTTCTTATCAAAAACAACCCTCACTGGAGAGTCCCTGCAGCACTGGAATCAACAAATGTGCACAAACGTGTGCAACGCTAAATCTTACCCAAGTAGAATGGTAAACGACAAAACTCGGCTGAGAATTTCGGACCTTCAGGGTCAGGTCCTTTTGTTTGTTTTGTTTTTTGTGGTAAAGAGAATTAAAACGTAGGTCTCCTTTACACGTGACAGATTAGAACTCCACACGTGAACTACAAACCAGCTTCTCAATATGAGTTACTATTTGGCTCTGAGGTTTTTGAAGACTGATAGTCTTTGGTATCCTCTGATGAAATTTGACTTTAGCGACATTCACTGTCTTTTGTCTACGAGATCACTCTTATGTCTTCTCTCTCTATGAAAGAAATATCCTAATGGAGAGACTGGGTTTTTATTATTATTATTATTATTGGTGGTGGTGGTGGTTATTTGGGTTTTGAGACAGTGTCTTACTCTATAAGCCAGGCTGCCCTAGAATTCATTGTTCCCTTAGTGCCTCAAAATTGCAGTGATCCCCCTGCCTCAGCCTCCTAAATACTAAGATTATAAGGGTAAGATGCCACACATGGCAAGAAAGGTTTTTTTACTTCTTTTTTGTGTTTTACAAGTATTATTCCACCTCACAGGAGGCTGGTTTCTTAGATCAGGAACTGATGATTTCTTTTTTTCCTGTTCATTTGTTTGAGATGGAGAACTATGTAGCTGTGGCTGGATAAAAATGTACAGCAATCCTTAACCTCCAAGCACTGAAGTTATACTTGTATGCCTACTTCCATAGCAGTCAGAATGTATTAAATTTAGGGTTAAGGGCCCAAGACACAGCTTCAATGGGTGATTTAGGCTCTGTGGTGGTGTGATAGTTGTCCAGAGAAGTTGTCCTCATCAGTGTAGATGGTTATATCTAATTCACTGGGGGCTGGATCAGGACCAGAAGGGCAGAGACAGAGTGTAAAGAGCAGAGGAAGTCCTGAGTGAACTGAACTTTTATTATTGATATGAGTGCAGCCATGTCAAGGACCCCAATGCCTCAGACCCATGGAAATGGCAAATATTTGTGTGAGTCTCAGAGAGATGGCAAAACCTTCCTCCAGTCCAGGTACAAGCATTTATGTTATGAATGATTCACCAGTATATGGTTATTATTGGCCACAGTTTCCTCATCCCAGATGTGTATAGCCTGAGACTGCTCTCCCTTGAAGACCTCCCACTGAGACTAACTAGCCCCTCCTCCTATCACATGTGTGTATCTGCATGAGTACCTGCCCATGAAATCAAGAAAAGAGAGTCGGTGTCCTTAGAAGTGGGGTTACAGGTGGGTCTGAGCTTCCTGACATGGCTGTTGGGAACTGAACTCAGGTCCTCTGGAAGTGCTCTTAACCACTGAGCTATGTCTGTAGCCCCAAATATTTTTATATATCTATTTGGACAAGGTCTCACTAGGTAGCTCTGGCTGGGCTGAAACTTGCTGTGTAGACTGGGCTAGCCTTGCCTTCACAGAGACTCCTTACCTCAGTCTCCTGAGTGCTAGGATTAAAGGCAAATGCTGCCACCCCTGACCTTATATATATTTTTGTGAATACTATTGGTTCTATTTCACCATACAAACTAAAACCCACATGATTAAAGCCTGGTAGAGTGGGACACTAAGGAGGCAGAGACAGGGAGATACTTGGGGTTTGCTGGCCAGCAAGTTTATCTGAATCAGTAAGGTCTGGGTTTGGTGAGAGATCCTATCTCTGAAAATAAAAGAATATAGCAAAGGTCTGCCTCTGGCCTGCACGCATACAGACAGACTCATGTATAGACAGACAATTGCACCTATGTACTACACACATACAAGGAATTGAATATTTATGTCCTCTCCCTCCAATTCACAGGTTGAAAAGCTAATTAGCTTGTTGACAGTATAAGAGAAAGGGCTTTGCCAAGTATTAGATTAGTGCCCTTGTAAAATAATAGACATAAGGTGCTGAGACCTTCCACTACATGAAAACACAGTAAGAAAGTAAAAGTCCACAAACCAAGGCGCACATTCTCATCAGATCTCACGTCCGCCAGCACCTGAACCTGGAACTTTCCAGAAGCGTGAGAAGTTTTCTGTTGCGCCTAAGCCATCCAGTCTTCAGTCTCTCCTTGTGATAGTGATTGACAGTCACTACCTAGTTTCTCATGGTTTTGTCTGTACTCAGAACTGTCTTACTTCTATCAGCACACAGGATACACTAATCTACTACTGTTTCAGACAGCAAATGTGACAGTTACTGGCCTGTTTCTCTGGCAGTGGCCTGCCATGGCCTGGTGGGAATTCTTTTCCTGAAGGCGCTGTCTATGTCGATGTCACATCTTCCACTGAAATATAGCTTTCAATTAAACCTCTATCATCCCATTTATCAATAAGACTCAAGAGTCAAAGTTTGGGGCAAAAACCTGCTAGCTCAGAGAGGTGAAGTAGCAGCTATCTGACCCTCTCTCTTTGCCAGCATCTCTGAAAGAGGACTTCCTTCCAATTCACTAAAACAAAAAACTCACAACACTCAAAACCCCTCCCTACTGCTTCCTGTGCATTTCTCTTATGTCTTCCAGACACCCTCTGACTCTCTATGGTTGCTTTCTGTCAGCTAGTTGCTAACTCAGTCTCGAGACCTAAGGTTAATTTTATTTAATTAATGCAAATGAAATCTTAGGCTTCACAGTGTGATTGGATATTCCATAACATTTCCCCCTTTTTTGTCTGAATAAAAAGAAAGATTTAGGCACACGCCTTTAATCCCAGCACTTGGGAGGCAGAGGCAGGCGGATCTCTGTGAGTTCGAGGCCATCCTGGTCTACAAAGCGAGTTCCAGGACAGCCTCCAAAACAATACAGAGAAACCCTGCCTCGAAAAACCAAAAAAAAAAAAAAAAAAAAAAAAAAAAAAGATTTAGCTCTAACAGAGTAAACATATATACAATAAGAACAATCATCAGGTAAGAGTTACATCCATAGCCAGGCATTGGTGGCTCATGCCTTTAATCCATGGGAGGCAGGGGCAGGCAGATCTCTGGTTGGAGGCCAGCCTGGTCTACAGAGCGAGTTCCAGGACAGCCTCCAAAGCTACAGAGAAACCCTGTTTGGAAAACAAACAAACAAACAAAAAAGAATTGCATCCACAATGTCCAGTCAATTTGTATTTGGAAAATTCAGAGAGATTATTTTACTATGTATCCTATCTTGGTGAGTCCAATGTTTTGTACCTAATTCACTTTCTGTCATAACTTGTCTTACCAACTTAAAAACTATCTTTTTAGACCTTAAAATATTTTTTTAAAAAACAACTTAAGCTTTTACGTATCTCAACCTTTATAAACTTTACATCTCTTTTGTAATTTTCTTGTTTTGAATTTAAAACAAATAAAACATAAAACTATAACTATTTGTTCTTCAACCCCATCAGTGACCTGAGAAGGACATAATATTACCTGAGTAAATAGAAAGTGCAGAGCAACTAATTTCCAAACTATAGAAATGACAGAGACATCTGACTGCCTAGACAGTCACCCAGGGTTCCTCTGCAATGTGTGTATCACCATTGCCTGGCTCTATGGCTGTGGCTAGCTTTGCATTTTTATCTCCAGTGACTTTATTAAACATAAACAATATATCATCACAATTCACCTTTTTTGTCTAATACAAAAACAGAAGACTAAAACTAACAGAAGAAAAAGTATACACAATAAGTATAATAAGTATATACAATATCTAAAGGCAATAACTACATCAACAATATCTTGTCCATTTGCATTTGACAAATTCAGAGAAAATACTCCATTATCTATTCTATCTTGGTGAGTCCAAAGTCTTGTACCTAGTTCACTTTCTATTCTAATTTGCCTTATCAAATTATCTTTTAATGTCTCTCAAACTTTTACACTTTACATCTCTTTAGTGAGTTTCATTTCTGAGTCTGGTAAACAAGAAAAACTGTAATGATAACTATCTGGTTTTCAACTCACTCAGAGACCTGAGAAGGAAATAATATTAGCTGAGTAAGCAAGAAGTATGAGCAAGTGGCTTCCAAAATGTGAGAAATAACAAAAACAGCTGGCTGCCTGGACAAGTCACCCAAGGTTCCTCTGCAACATTGGGGTATCTATCTTCAGCCTACAGGCACAGCATATCTGGTAGACTTTTCTGTGAAACAAGATTTTCTAAAGGACTGTCTACCTTGTCTTGGCAAGGTTTGGCAGTCACTCTCTTTTGTGACCTGCTTGTCCAGTTTGGACAGCATACTGTCAGCTGTCGAGACATGGGCAATTTCTTGCCCAGTGGCTTACTTTTGTCACAAAGAAAGTAAACTCCATATGGAGTTTCTTCAGTACCCATCATCTTCTCTGTAGTAAATAGTGCTGCAACGAGCAGACATGTCTCATTGTCATAAAAGAGAAAAAGAACCTATGTTACTAAAACATCTTAAAT
Organism: Mesocricetus auratus; assembly: GCF_017639785.1. NCBI lineage: Eukaryota > Metazoa > Chordata > Mammalia > Rodentia > Cricetidae > Mesocricetus > Mesocricetus auratus. Next base: position 70,727,809 of record NW_024429182.1, read on the forward strand.
GCCATATTCTGTTGATTTCTGAAGTATTTTAAAATGACCTGTCTTTCTAAAATATATCTCTGTTTGACTTTGAAAACATAGTTAATGTGACAACAAGTTCAATTATAATAGGCGACTAATTACTAACTTGTTTTTCCTTATTAAGAACTAGACATTTGCATTACATTGATAAATAAGCTGTATGGTACAACACCTTGAACAATATTAGAAACATATGTACAGTATGTTTTAACAAAATTAATCTCAAATTTGTATCAATATACAATATTTGTATACAATATACAGAAGTCCAATCCAATGTAAAATATTTAAAACTGGTAGTTGCTTTTTAGAAGTAGATTCAATAATCTATTTTTATCTTATCATATCTATATTCTTCCTTTTTTCTTTTCAGAGTAAATTCAATAATCTATCTTGTTTATCCTGTCATATCTGTATTCCCTTTTTTTATCATTACCAATAACAACTTTTAATCAATTCTCCTAAACAATGACAAATGTCTATAACCCAGTGAAAGACCAAAAACCACCCACCCCACTTCTTGGGAATGTGGGTGTTTTGTTCTTAAAGTTACTTTCTGCTATCCAGGGGTAATGGCATCTCTAAGGTATACTGAAAAGAAAAAATTTGGGTTAATTGTCAAGCTGTATCATTTTTGTCCAGTCTCTGCATAATGGGAAAGTGCAAGGCTTGTCTAAAGTCCTGACTAGACTACTCTGTGAGGCTGGATCATCTCAGCTAGCCACCTCAAAACTGTCTGAGCAGTGTCTGTGAGGCTGGATCATCTCCACTGGCCATCTTGAAAATGTTATGAGTAGTTTGTAGTCCAAAGCTTATCTTTATTTTGATGTTGTTCATCTCAGTGGTGTGATCATAGGTCTGATGAAATGTTCATTGTGGGGCCCCATCTTCCTTTTGGAGACTTCAACCGTCACTGTTAGGTGAGGTCATGGTTCACTGCAGGAAACTGGTAGAGACTCAAACCTGAAATCACGTACAGGAAGGTAGATGAAAACTTTTTCTAGAATTAGTTAGTATTCTGTATGGCCATTAATATCCTGTATAAACTTTAAAATACATGTATTAGTCTTATAATTTTTTTAAATAACGTAGTTCAAGGAAAGCTTCAATTAGTCAAAATAAAACCAAGAGTCATGCGATAGAGGCAATACAATAGTCCTTTAATTTTTGTTTTTCTTCTGTCCCATATCAGGTGGATCTTCTGACATGAGACAGAGATTTTGGATTTTACTTTAACAAGCATGCTTGGGTTTAGACAAGTAGAGAGCCACACTCCAACTGCAAAACCAACTTTAGTCATTAATTGGACTGGAACTTCAAAAAGACCATTTGCATTATATATCTAGAGAGAAAACCAAAAACAAACATTTGGGAAGATTTATGAAATTTCATTCTACTGGAAATGTGATATACCAATAGGCCAATTTATTATTTTTCTCAGGCAATTTTTCTGGATGATTTGATCTCTCATTTGTTCAGTAGTCTCCAGATTTGTTAGCTGGATACCTTTATTCTCCTGAAAAGACAAAAATAAAACCCTTCCCCAACCCTAATTTTGGGGAGGTCCTCTTTTGGCAAGTTATATATGATAAAATGAAAAACATTTGTTAGTTTAGATTAAATGACCATGCTGCTTGATAAACAATCATCTCTTCTAAGTAAGAGCTGTTTTGTTCAAATTTAGTCTTTATCAATTTTGATGGTATCCATAGCCTTTCTTCTCCTGTGGAAACAAGCAAAACCTCTTCCCCAGTGTAACCATGTTCTGGTTTCCATTCTGAGGTAAACACATTTTTAAAGTATACCAGATGATTTAATTCCGTATTTTTTCTATTATTCAGTGTTTCTCCACAGCTATTGTTCCTTTCTCATTAGTATTTAGAAAATTCAGAGTTAATAAGGCATTATGCAATCTATTGAAAGTATTTAAGAGTCTACAATCAGACTCTCCCAATTTGTACCTGTTGGGTTCTAATTTTTTTGTGAGCCTATTTTTTTGTTTAGTAGTTTTGTTTTTTGTGAGCCTATTTTATACCCTAAATAACTAATAGAATTTCCTCTTTGAATTTTTTCAGGAGCAATTTTCAATCCTCAACAAAGCAAAAGTTTCTTTACTTCTTCAAATACTCTTTCTGTTGTTAAAGGCCATTGAGCAACCCATACAGGTTTGTCTGTCAACCATTTTAATGGTAGGGCTGTTGGTGCCTTTGAAAGATCAGCAGCTGTTTTGCCCTGTTTTGTACAACCTGAATGGTCAGTGACTATTCTTTATAATACCTTCTAATATTTTTCCCTGACACATATGTTAATTTATGGTTTATTTCTAAGATTGGAGGACTGTTAATCTGAGTGTTCCATTGCTGTAACAAATCACATCCCCACAAATTCATTGCAACATTACCAACATATGGCTTTAATATTCCTATCTGTCCTCCCAGTTCTATACACTTGATCCATTTCAAAATCTGTTTTGCCTGAGATAAAGTCCCAATTCCTAAAAGTTGAACATTTACTTCCTGAAGAGGCCAATTTTGATGCCAAGATTCTGGTGCAATTGTTATGTTTGCACCTGTGTCTACAAAAACCTTCAATGATAATGCCATTTATTTATACTTTTAATTTTGTTGTCTGCTCATTTATAGCAGTTGCCAATATACTCACTTTGTGGTTTTTCCTAAATTTTTGTTCTGTCTTTTATAGCTCTTCTATCATCCAGAGAAGTATGATTTCCTACAATAGGTATGAGGTTCTTTAATTGCTCTGGGAAGGAGTTTCCACCATGACAGAAAAGGACTGAGCTGAATTTGGCATAGGGATCTTCTTGACCTACATTCCTTTGTCCAATTCCTGCCTTTGCCACACCTTCTGCATAATACAGAAGGGAGGTGTGTTCTGTGTGGATTATGTTTATAAAAAGGATTGTTTCTAGAAATGCCCTCTTTACATTCCCAATTAAAGTGAACTTGTTTGCCACAATTTAAACATTTGACATTTCTGTTTTTCTTCAAACCTCTTGAAATCACCTTTCCTATTCATATGTCATCAAGGTTGAGCTTCAATATTAATTGTATCTCAGATCTATTCTTCCAAAGGTGCTGACCTTGCCTTTAAAAGCCTAATTATCCTTTTGCATTGAAAATTAGCATTTTCAAATGTCATAGTTTCAGTTATTATTTGTCTAGCTTCTGATTCTGGTATCATTTTATTTACTGCTGATGCTAATCTTTGTAAGAAATCCATTAAAGCTTCTTTGGGGCCCTGTATAATTTTTGTAAATGATTCAATTTTCTTTCCTACTTCTCCAAAGCATTCAAAGCTGCTGCATGGCATAAAGCCAAGAGGTAGTCATCACATACATAGACTTTGTCATCACATAGACTTTGCCTTTCTAAAGTAGCATAATCTCCTCCTCCAATTAGTTGACCTTGGGAGGTATCCATTCCTTTGGTATTAGTCCATTGTTCAATAGTCTTAGCCTCTTCTCTGAACCAGGAAGTCCATTGTAATTGTGGACCAGGTTCTAAAACAGCTTTAATCAAGTCTATCCAGTCTATAGGGATAAATCTATTACAAACTGACCATGTGTTTAGCATCTGTTTCACAAATGGTAAACATGTGCCATATGAGACTACAGCTTCCTTCAATTCCCTAAATCAAACACTGTCACAGCATACAATTAGCTTTTACAGTACCTCTATCATTTGACTTTTCCTGTAAGGTTACTGGGTATATTAAGGTTGGCTTTCTTGGGGGCTGGAGAGATGGCTCAGAGGTTAAGAGCACTGACTGCTCTTCCAGAGGTCTTGAGTTCAATTCCCAGTAACCACATGGTGGCTGACAACCATCTACAATTCAATCTGGTGTATATGTAATAAATAAATAAAATCTTAAAAAAAAGGTTGGCTTTCTTAAGACCTTATATTGATCCTCTTTAGTTTTATAATTCAATGCTGAACTTGGTTTTCCAGGTAATTTCTCAGTCTGGGTTTGAAAATCTCTATAATCTGCTTTAATAAGTTTTTCCAAGATCTGCATCTTGGCTCTCATATCAATCAACCTTTTTAGAGATAAACCAAGAATTATCACACTGACAGCAAAGATTATCAAAATGATAATTAACAGTATGTCAATCCTGGTTAAGTTGATCATCCCTTCATTTACATGTTCCAATATTGAACTATCTATTAGGTAATAATACAGAAACCTAACTCTCTCCATTCTATAGTGTTTCCCATTTTAAACGTAGGGAAAAAACTCTTTTTTTTCTTTTACATTTCTGAATATATTTCTTATAATGACCTTTTTATATTTTATTTTTTATTTTTAAATTTAAATTTAAATTAGAAACAAGGTTGCTTCACATGTCAATTCCAGGTCCCTCTCCCTTTCTCTCTCCTCCTCCCATGCCCTCCCACCAACCCCCCCCCAATATCCCCTCATTTCCCCAGGGAGGGTGAGGGCCTCCATGGGGGTGTCCATAGTCTGTCATTTCATCCAGGGCAGGGCCTAGACCCTCCCCCAAGAGTCCAGGGCGAGAGTGCATCTCTCATTGTTGGATGGGAGCCCAAAGTCCATTTGTATACCCGGGATAAATACTATCTACTGCCCAAGGCTCAATAGATTACCTAGCCTCACTGACACCCACATTCAGGGGGTCTTGATCAGTCCCATGCTGGATTCCCAGACATCAGTCTGAGATTCAAGAGCTAACCCTTGTCAGGTCAGCTGTTTATGGGGGTTAAACCAGCCCAGTCTTAACCCCTTTGCTCATCAGTCCTTCCTCTCTGTCCCTGGATTTCTTGAGTTCAGCTCAGTGCTTAGCCATGGGAGTCTGCCTCTTCTTCCATCAGCCACTGTATGAAGATTCTGTTTTCCAGACTCTCTGGCCTTGGGACTGTAGGCTGGCACTCCCCAGATCTATGTCTAAAATCCATATATGAGAGAGTACATGTCATGTTTCTCTTTTTGTGACTGGGTTACCTCACTCAGGATGGTTTCTTCTAGTCCCATCCATTTGTCTGCAAATTTCAGGATTCCATTGGGTTTTTTTTTCTGCTGAATAGTACTCCATTATGTAAATGTACCATATTTCTCTATCCACTCTTAGGTTGAGGGGCATCTAGGCTGCTTCCAAGTTCTGGCTATTACAAATAATGCTGCTGTGAACATAGTGGAACAGACATCCTTGTTGTATGAATGGGCATCTTTTGGATATATGCCTAAGAGTGGAGTTGCTGGGTCTTGTGGTAGGTTTATTCCCATTTTTCTGAGGAATCTCCATACTGATTTCCAAAGTGGCTGTACAAGTTGGCACTCCCAGCAGCAGTGGAGGAGTGTTCCCCTTTCACTACAACCTCTCCAGCATAAATTGTCATTGGAGATTTTAGCCATTCTAACAGGAGTGAGATGGTATCTCAGAGTTGTTTTGATTTGCATTTCCCAGATGGCTAAGGATGTTGAACACTTTCTCAAGTGCCTCTCAGCCATTTTAGATTCCTCTATTGAGAATTCTCTATTTAGTTCTGTAGCCCACTTTTTAATTGGATCCTTTGAATAAAATACTGGCAAATCGGGTCCAAGAACACATCAAAACAATCATTCACCATGATCAAGTAGGTTTCATCCCAGGGATGCAGGGATGGTTCAACATATGAAAATCCATCAATGTAATCCACCATATAAACAAGTTGAAAAACAAAAATCACATGATCATCTCACTAGACAAAGAAAAAGCCTTTGACAAAATCTAACACCCCTTCATGATAAAGGTCTTGGAGAAATCTGGGATAATGGGAACATACCTAAACGTAATAAAAGCTATATACAGCAAACCAACAGCCAACATCAAACTAAATGGACAGAAATTCAATGCAATTCCTCTAAAATCAGGAACAAGACAAGGCTGTCCACTCTCTCCATACCTTTTCAATATTGTACTTGAAGTTCTAGCCAGAGCCATACCACAACAAAAGGAGATCAAGGGGATAAAAATTGGGAAGGAAGAGGTCAAATTTTCACTGTTTGCAGATGATATGATAGTTTACATAAATGAGCCAAAGAACTTTACCAGGGAACTCTTACAGCCGATTAACACCTTCAGCAAAGTGGCAGGCTACAAGATCAACTCAAGAAAAATCAGTGACCCTACTATATACAGATGATAAAAGGGCTGAGAAAGAAATCAGAGAAATATCACCCTTCACAATTGCCACAAACAACATAAAATACCTTGGAGTAATGCTAATCAAACAAGTGAAAGACCTGTGTCACAAGAACTTTGAGTCTTTAAAGAAAGAAATTAAAGAAACCCTCAGAAAATGGAAACATCTCCCATGCTCTTGGATAGGTAGGATCAATGTAGTAAAAATGGCAATCCTGCCAAAAGCAATCTACAGATTAAATGCAATCCCCATTAAAATACCAGCACAATTCTTCACAGACCTTGAAAGAACAGTAATCAATTTTGTATGGAAGAACAAAAGACCCAGGATAGGCAAAACAACCTTACTCAACAAAGCAACATCTGAAGGCATCACCATCCCCGACCTCAAGCTCTATTATAGAGTTGTAGTCTTGAAAACTGTTTGGTTTTGGCACAAAAATAGACAGGTAGACCAATGGAATCGAATTGAACACGCTGATATTAACCCATACATGTATGAACATCTGATCTTTGACAAAGAGGCTAAAAATATACAATGGAAAAAACAAAGCATCTTTAACAAATGGTGCTGGCATAACTGGAGGCTGGCATGTAGAAGAATGCGGATCAATCCATGTCTATCGCCATGCACAAAACTTAATTCCAAATGGATCAAAGACCTCAGCACAAATCCAGTCACACACTGAACCTCTTAGAAGAGAAAGTGGGTGGTACCCTTGAACGAATTGGTACAGGAGACAGCTTCCTGAACATAACATCAGTAGCACAGACAATGAGATCAACAATTAATAAATGGGACCTCCTGAAACTGAGAAGCTTCTGTAAGACAAAGGACACAGTCAGCAAGACAAAAAGGCAGCCCACAGAATGGGAAAAGACCTTCACTAACCCCACATCTGACAGAGGGCTGATCTCCAAAATTTACAAAGAACTCAAGAAGCAAGTATCCAAAACACCAAAAACTCTTTTTTTTAAAACTAAGCCCTTTTTTAAATGTGGGGGGAAAACCCTCTCTTTTTAAACTAATCCCTTCCTTTAAGAATTTCCAATAGTCTTACCAAATCTGCTGTGTCAGTGAACTGTGAGGTAAGAACTAGTTTGTGGCCATGAACTGAGGGTGTTAGCCAGAGGAGAAGGGCTGCAGGGAAAGTCTGCAACCAAGAGAGAGAGAGAGAGAGAGAGAGAGAGAGAGAGAGAGAGAGAGAGAGAGAGAGAGAGAGAGAGAGAGAGAGAGAGAGAGAGAGAGAGAGAGAGAGAGAGAGAGAGAGAGAGAGAGAGAGAGAGAGAGAGAGAGAGAGAGAGAGAGAGAGAGAGAGAGAGAGAGAGAGAGAGAGAGAGAGAGAGAGAGAGAGAGAGAGAGAGAGAGAGAGAGAGAGAGAGAGAGAGAGAGAGAGAGAGAGAGAGAGAGAGAGAGAGAGAGAGAGAGAGAGAGAGAGAGAGAGAGAGAGAGAGAGAGAGAGAGAGAGAGAGAGAGAGAGAGAGAGAGAGAGAGAGAGAGAGAGAGAGAGAGAGAGAGAGAGAGAGAGAGAGAGAGAGAGAGAGAGAGAGAGAGAGAGAGAGAGAGAGAGAGAGAGAGAGAGAGAGAGAGAGAGAGAGAGAGAGAGAGAGAGAGAGAGAGAGAGAGAGAGAGAGAGAGAGAGAGAGAGAGAGAGAGAGAGAGAGAGAGAGAGAGAGAGAGAGAGAGAGAGAGAGAGAGAGAGAGAGAGAGAGAGAGAGAGAGAGAGAGAGAGAGAGAGAGAGAGAGAGAGAGAGAGAGGCTAGCTGAAAAGACACACATGGGATTGTTAGGAAAAAATATGCGTGGCAGGAGCAGCCTGAAGGCAAAGACTCCTGAGTTTGGTGGCAGCTGAAGATTGTTTAGAGAGGCTACAACAGGAAAATTCCAAACTTGCTCAGAGATTTGGGGAGAAAACAAAAGAAAACCTAGTCAGTCAGGCAGGGACTCCAGTGGGAGCCCCACCTGTATCTCATGCCTGGGCCTGGGCCAGTGGCTTCAGAGCGACTTTTTTCTTTTGGTTTTTCGAGACAGGGTTTCTCTGTATTGTTTTGGAGGCTGTCCTGGAACTCACTCTGTAGACCAGGCTGGCCTCGAACTCACAGAGATCCGCCTGCCTCTGCTTCCTGAGTGCTGGGATTAAAGGCGTGCACCACCAACGCCTGGCTACGCGATTTTTTTTATGAATCAATACTTTAACATTGGCTGCTAATTGTAACATGAATAATAAAAGACCCAGAGATAAATATTGGGGTTCAAACTGAAGATCCAAGAAGCAAAGCAGCCAATCACTATCTCCTATCTCTACCTCAGACTGAAATGGAAATCCTAGCTCCACGAATCATCCGAGTACAACCCAGACTGTACTGCTCTCCACCAGGCCTCAGACTGACATTCTAGACTGCTATACTCTCCTCAAAGTGGCTGGAGATTAATTTTCTGCGACTGAATACTGAATGCCCCACTCCTATGTTATATACCTGTCTAGATCTGGGATTAAAGGTGTGGAATCCCAAGTGCTGAGATGTGTGAGCTTTCTCTTTTAGACTGATTCACTCTAATGTGACCTTGAACTCCTGAGTCCTGGGATTAAAGGTGTGTGCCACCACTGCCCAGCTTCTATAGCTAACTAGTGTGGCTGGTGGAATTAAAGGTGTGTATCACATTGCCTGTCTCTATGACTGTGGATAGCTTTACGTTTTTATCTCCAGTGGCTTTATTAAATCATAAACAATATATCACCACAGAAATCCATAGCTTTTTGTTTCCTGTGGAATCAAAGACATAATCTCTCCCCCAACACAACACATTTCCTAACTTCCATTCTCAAGTTAAGACATTCTTACAGTATATAGACTGGTTTACTTTATCAGTTTTTCTACAATCCAATGTCTCTCAGCAATATTTGTCCCTCACTCGTCAACATTTAGAAAATTCAAAGTCAGCAAAGCACCATACAGGATCCAGATTCCCTGTGTGTTTCCCGTCCTTACTTGGCTTATTCTTTGTATATTACTCACTCCATTTTTACTCTATTATTTTTCAAGTATCTGTTGATTTTACTTTTTTATTTAATGACTGTCTATACCCAATTTTTCTTTCTCCAGCACCTCCCCCTCCCCACATCTGCAGCACTTTTCTGACCTCAGAGAAGATTCATTTAGCACATTGCAATGGTGGCTGGCTCTGCCCTCTGGCTCTTTGGCCTGACCATCCCAGCTGCACCTAACTGTCCGAGCTCTGGGAAGCTGCTGTATCTTTGATGTGGCAGCTGTTTTAACCTAACACACCAGTTGTTCAAGTGCCATTCTGCACAGCAGGGCCTTTTAAAGGAGCTGCACCTCTGTGTGCTGCAAGCACTGAGAAACTGTGGTCTCCAGGAAGTTTCATCCAACTCTGTGTTCAGAACTTTGTTTTTGTTTTTGTTTTTTTCAGCTTTCTCAGGCATGCTGTGTGGATTTATGTGCTGCAAGTTGGGCACCAAATGTAGTGACGTTTTCTTTGTACTACCAACTCCCAAATAATGACACTTATATTAATTCTAAAAGCTTGACCTTTAGCTTAGGCTTGTACTCAACTAGCTCTTACAATTTAAGCTAACTCGCTTCTATTAATCTACATTCTGTCATGTGGCTTTTTTTTTTTTAACCTCCACTCCATTCTGTATGTCTGGCTTGGTCCGAGTCTTGCTGGCATCTCTGAGTGCCTAGATTCATCTCCTATTCCTCTCTCTCTCTCTCCAGATGTCCCGCCTTTTCTCTTCTGCCTTGCTACTGGCCATTCAGCTCATTATTAAACCAATCAGAAGGTGCCTTAGCAAAGACACATCTTCACAGTGCACAAAAAGATTACCCCACAACACATAACCTTTGAAGGACAATAGGAAATTGTTAAGGGCCATTCTGGAACCCTTTGATATATACATAGAATTGTTTAGAAAGCACTGTATGGTTGGAGAGATGGTTCAGCACTTATGAGGCTTCACTGCTCTTCTGGAGAACTGGAGTTCAGTTCCCAGCACCCACACCAGGCAGCTCACACTGTCCTGTAACTCCAGCTCCAAAGGGATCCAAAGCTTCTGGCCTCTAGGCTCTACTGGTACCTGCACATACACATACTATACACACCACACACACACACAGAAAGAGAGAGAGTTCTATTGGTACCTGCACATGCACATACTATACACACACACACACACAAAGAGAGAGACAGAGACAGAAAGACAGAGACAGAGGACAAAAATAAAATAAACACTTGAAATAATAAACCAAAAGAGGAATGTCCTTCATGAGGAGATTGCCATATTGATTTTTGAAGGGGAAGTATCACCTTGTATAACATAAAAGACCATCTTTTCTTCCCCTGTGTCCTTCAGGTAATAAGAACTGATTTTTCTGTTGTATGGCCCGATAAAATTGTCAGAGACCCAAGTTATTTCAGCCAGCTTCATACTTTATTTTCTTAATTTTATTTTGTTGTGGGGTATCCACCAAAGACTGCTCAGACACAGATTTAAGTCACTACAAAGTCTTCATTAGCTGGCTGCTGACTACATTGGGTATTTAAGATCCCAGTGTAGCCCCCATCTTTCTCAGGGTGAGGTTTAAGCACAAAAAACATGTTCTGGGCTGACATACTTCAGTTATCAACAACAGTTAGCCAGAAGCAGACTTCCCTGAATTTAGTATTTTTCCTCTCCCGTTACAAGGAAAAGGTAATCTTTTTTTTTTCAAAAACAGATGTTTTAAATTAATTTTTGTTTTGTTTTGTTTTTCAACACAGAGGTTCTCTGTATAACAGCCCTGGCTGTCCTGGAACTCGTTTTGTAGACCAGGCTGGCCTTGAACTCACAGAGATTCACCTGCCTCTGCCTCTGGAGTGCTGGGATTATAGGCGTGTGCCACCATGCTCAGCTAACTTTAGTTTTAAGATGGATTTTTTATGTGTATGAGCGTTTGCTTGCAGGTATGTATGTGTACCACGTGCATGCAGTGCCTGTGTAGGCCAGAAGAGGGCAGTCCCCTGGAACTGGAGGCACAGATGGCTGTGAGCTGCTGCTGAGCAGGTGCTGAGAACCCAACCCTGGGCCGCTGGAAGAACAGGTAGTGCTCTTAACTGTTGAGACATCTCTCCAGCCCCCTTATTTTTATTTAGATGCATGTGTGAGTGTGTGAATGTGTGCCACCGTATATATCCCTGTGAAGGCCTGACAAGGGTGTTGGTGACTCCAGTCTTCTGGGAGAACAGCAAGTACCCGTGACTGATCGCCCATTTCTCCAGCTGCCCATTAGCCTTTTACAGTCACTGTTTCCTATTTGTCTAAATTAGACAAATGATTCCCACGCCCTTTTTTGTCATACATTTACATTTTTGTGGTTTGAGGGGTTTGATATTGTGCTGTGGTTGACTTGGGGGTCTCACCAGCCCAGGCTAGCCTCACATTAACTATGTTGCTGAAGCAGGTCTTGAATTCTTGATCCTTCTGCCTCCACCTCCCCAGTGTGTAATTAAAACTGTACATATGTGTGTACTCATTTTTACATAGTGCTAGGGGTCAAACCCAGATCCTTGTGTACATACACAAACACTCTTCCCACTGCCACACTCCTAGCCAGTGCTGTTTTTTAGTTTTGAACCACAAGTCTTCTAAACCTTTAAGTGAAAAAGAGGGTTTAGGAATTTAGTTCGGTGGCAGGGAGCACTTCCGCTAGCAAAGACAAGGCTCTGGCTTCAGTCTTCAGCACATATATATATATATCATACATACATATATATATACATACATACATATATATAAAACATATGTGTGTATCATTTTCCCCAGCATACACAAAGACACAGTCTTAACATCAACTAAGGCTCTCGAACCATTTGCTTTTGCAGACAAGGAATTCAAGGACATAGCTCTTTTTTTTTTTTCCCCATTCCTCATGCTGCATGAGAGCTACAGCTCCTTCTAAGCCGCACACAAGGCTTTTAAATGGAATAGATGGAGCAAAGCCCCCTCCCCTCTTCCTCAGCCAAGGAAATTGCACGGTTCTTCTGCCTCTGCTGACTGTAATTCTCATACTGACGTCCTGTAGGGTCCGTACCATCACAAGTCAATAACAACTGTCAAAACGCCTTCTGCTGCCGCCTCATCATGACGGAGGGTTTGTGTGTTTTGGGGTTTTTTTTTTCCCCAGCAGTACTTTGCAGTGCTCTGGGAAGCAGCAGGGAGGGAATGGCTCTCGTTGGAAGCTCCGTACATCCTAGGGAAAGATCTGTAGCGCATTGTTGTTTGTTGATCCTTCTGCTTTAAGAAAATCTTAACATCCCACCGCGCGTGGCCATCTTGTGAGAGCTCTTAGCAAGGCCCCGGGTTTTCCTGTTTCTGCACCAGTCTTTCCCCGGTGATTGACAATAATCCCTCAGTGAGCCTGATGCAGGGAAGCCGCTGGGATGGAATAAGTCTGTGCTGGTGTCGGGGGTGATTGCGTGGCTCTGACGAAGGTTCAAAGGCTTGGGGGTGGGGTGCCGAAGGGGAAGGGCGAGAACAAAATGTGACTTGCCAAATTTCCAGGACGCTGTTTTTAACTATGAGGGGAAATCAGGGAGCAGCTGCAAAGCACGGCAAACAGATTTGCTTTTCCTTCCTTTCTTCTTTTCTGCTTGTAACAGGATCTCACTATGTAGTCCTGGCTGGCCTGGAACTCAATATATAGAACAGGCAGACCTAGTATTCATAGAGCTCCACCTGCCTCTACCTCCCCTGTGCTGGCCTGGGTAATCTGTGGATATGATGCTTATAAAACTACAGTGAAAGCGAGTCAGTTCAGGTCAGGTTAAAACAAAACAAAACAAAACAAAAAGCCCATTCTATTGTCATTAAAAATGATTTAGCCGGGCGGTGATGGCGCATGCCTTTAATCCCAGCACTCGGGAGGCAGAGGCAGACGGATCTCTGTGAGTTCAAGACTAACCTGGTCTATCGAGCAGTTCCAGGACAGCCTCCAAAACAATACAGAGAAACCCTGTCTCGAAAAAACCAAAACCAAAAAAAAAAAAAAAAAAGATTTAAAGAAAATGAGTACAGGTCTTAAATTCTGTAAAGTCCTGACTGTATATTTTTTGTCTGATCTTATTTCATATATTTGTTTTGTTGTTAACCATAGTTTTTCTGTAACACCCACCTGGGCCTCTTGGGTGTGGGGAGTCACTAAGCTTCCTCTCATCCTCTTTTCCGGCTCTCTGTTGTAAAATCCAATGTGTCCTTACTGCAGGGCAGGGAAGATGCTGGGAGGGTTGCTCACCCTTACCCAAGTCTCCCTTCTCTTCAGCACAGACACGTCTGGGGAAGGACTGGTGAGCTCTCAGGAACGGCATTTTCATTTTGAATGGGAACAAACTGTGAACTGTAACTATTTAATTTGGATCTTTATATTAAAAGCTGCAGACTATGTCTGGACTGTCCCTCCCCTGTGATTTTCTGACTGCAGCACAGCTCCATTCACAGAAGAATAGCTATTTCCAGGCTTTTGCTGGCTGGCTCGGGAGCTGGGAGCCATCTGTGAAGATGGACAAGACCCAGCTCAGGAGCAGTTCCGCAGAGCTTCACCCAGTTTTGTTCACTGCTGCTCCCATCTATTTGGAGCAAATTAACTTCAGTTCTGCAGATGCGGAGTGGAACTGAATGACAGGGGAGGAAAGAAGAGACAGGGCAGCTGAGGTGAACCCATCAGCTAGCTCTGCCCTGTTCTCCGCCCTCTGCTCTGCCCAGCCCAGATAAGCAGAGATGCTTGCCTGCCACCGTTCCCCCTCTGTCAAAGCTGGCACCTGAGTCCCAGCTCACCGCTCTCTCCTGTTAGTCAGACAGATGTGCTCAGGCACATCTCACCAACGTCAGCTTCTCCTATATAAACTGATAAAATATAATTCACACACACACAAGGGGTTCTTGTTGGGATTAAATGAAATAAAGTCTTTGCAGGAGCTTCCTAAACATAATGTTACAAAAACATGCTTTCTTGGATGCTGATGGTACACTGGGGTCTGTTTGTTTGTTTGTTTCCAAGACAGGGTCTGATGTATCTCAGGCTGGCCTCCAACTTGAAGACTAATTTGAATTTCTGATCCCCATACCTGTATCTCCTCTTCTGGGATTATAGATGTGTTCCTGTACACCTGAAGCCCAGGCTTCAAGTATGGGAGCATGGTAGACCAGCACTCTATTAACAGAGCAATAAGCTAGGCCCTCAATAAACATTTTTATTTTCAAAGACGAAATTTTAATTTTATAGTTTTCTTTTGGGGGAGTGGGGGTGGTTTTGAGACAGGGTTTTTCTGTATATTCCTGAATGTTCTGGAACTCACTCTGTACACCAAGCTGGCCTCAAACTCAGAGGTATGCCTGTCTCTGCCTCTTAAGTACCTGTACCACCACTACCTGGCTTTGTGTGTGTGTGTCTGTGTGTGTTTAATAATTTATTTATATTCAATGGGTTTTTGCCTGCATGCATGTCTGTGTGAGGGTATCAACTGCTCTTCCAGAGGACCTGAATTTGAGTTTCAGCACTGACATCAGACAGCTCATAATCACCTATAACTCCAGGCCAAGGGGATCTAATGCACTCTTCTGGCCTCTGAGTACACACACACACACACACACACACACACACACACACACACACAAACACAAATAAATCTTACAAAACAAAACATGACAGGATGTGGTGGCACACAGCTTTACTCCCAGCATTGAAGAGAAAGTGACTCTCTGTGAATTCAAGGTCAGCCTAGTCTATTCAGAGAGTTCCAGGCCCGGCCAGGCAAAGCTACATAGTAAGATTTTATCTCTAATATATATATGTATGTATATATTACACACACACACATATATATATGATTAAAGTTTCTCCTTTGAGAATCTTCCTTTGAGAGATCCCTAACGTTATAACTGTGAACAGAAATCCCCAGGAGAAGATCCCTGGTGCTGAAGATCTTCTAAAGCTAACTGAATAAAGTTTCAGGGACTATGGTAATCTGGAATGTAAAGGACGAGTTAGATTATCTTGGACCATCTATTCTCCCTCCAAAACAACTGTTAATTGTCTACCTTTGTGTTCAACATAGCATTCATCTTTATGACTATCTGGTGTGTGGTTATGTGTGTATGCACATGCACACAAAGATATGTATATATGACTCAACTGTGTCAGTTCAAAATGCATCACTGGGAGACAAGAAGAACAAACTTAAGCATTCCTCCACCAGGTGTATTATCAGAGCCTTGATTCCCAAGGATAGGGGATGTGCCCTGTGAAGAATAAAGCTTAAGCTGTAAGATGTCTCAATTTCATCTGAAATTTTGATTCTGTGTCTATTGTATTATATTATTAAAGACCCTCCCCATTTCAAAGAGAGCTGAGCACCACAAGCCTCGTCCCAGCATGGGCACCACAGAATTTTCTGTGCTTCTGTCCCTGGAAGGCTTCCGGGCCTGCTCATTGTCTCCTTCTTTAATCATTCTCCGGTATCACTTTAGCCCCTCCCTTTTTTGAGTTCAGAATTGCTCTGTGGTTCTCTAATGCACTAATCATTATATAGCTAGGTGAATACACACACACACACACACACACACACACACACACACACAACTTCTATTAGGAGATAAATTTAGAGATAGGAAACTGCATGTTCCAGGATGGCAACACTTATCCCAATGACTCAGACAAAGCTATTTCCGGTCTATGTGAGCCCTGATAGTGAAAACAGAGCTAGGAAGAATCTTCGATTCAGTAATGCTGAATCAAATCCCCATGGGTGGATTCAAGAGCACTATTAATAGGAGGAAAGTGTTTTCATGTGTGATGTTGGACTAGATTGCCTTAGGAAGAATGACATACTCAGTGGCAAGGTGAGCTTTCCCTTGGTTGATTCAGGAGCCCCATAGCAGCTATGGAGGGCAAAACACTGCTTGGAAGCAGCATGGTGCCACGGCTCTCCCCCAGCAGTGGGGGTTCAAGGTCTCTCCAGAGCTAAATGGTAAAGAACCCTGCAGTGGTATGCATCTAAAGAGTCTAGGAGGGCTGGCAAGATGACTCAGCAGGTGAAGGCACTAGTCTTGCAGATCTGGTGTGCAGTGATATTTTGTTTGTAATCTAACAAATAAAGCTTGCCTCAATATCAGAGTGCAGAGCTAAGCCACTAGGTAGCCACACACCTAGTTAAGAGCTAAGCCACTAGTTAGCCACACACCTAAGTCATTAGTTAGCCAAGAGTACAGGCAGTGGTGGCAGACACCTTTAATCCCAGCACTCAGGAGACAGAGGCAGATGGATCTCTGTGAGTTCAAGGCTACCCTGGGCTACCTGAGAGTGAGTCAGTCTAAAAGAGCTCACACCTTTGATCCCAGCCCTTGGGATGACACACCTTTAATCCCAGCACTATAGAGGAATATACAGCAGGAACTCAGTGCAGTCTTAGGGCAGTCTAAGGTTTGGTGGAGAACAGTGCAGTCTGCAGTCATGCTGAGGACAGGATCATCCCCTCCCTTGGTCTGAGCCTTGGTAGAGGCAAGGACTCTCTAGTGGTTTGGCTGCTTTGCTTTTCTGATCTTCAGCTTGAACCCCAATATCTGTCTCAGGGTTTTTATTATTCATGCTACACTGGTGACTTGAGTTCAAAGGTGGAGTTGGTTCTTGAGCTCAATATACACACCCATACACACCCTTAATAATAAAAATTAAAAACAATGGCATAAAGATGCAGGATGCTTGGGGAAATAAAGATCAAGTCCCCACCTGTGGCAAAGGGTGGACTTTCCAAGGTAGGGATTAGGAAATGTCTCATTGAGAGAATTAAAAAGGGTAGGAAATAGAACTCAGATAACAAGTAGTTCCCATTCAGAATGTTCTCTGAAAAGCTAAACTGAGAGACCAGTACCAGCAATGCTAAATTATATGAGGAAAAGAACCAGTTAGATGAAGGTATGTGTCCAGTTTCATTACTGAGAGATTTTAAATTGTTTATCTGATACTTCAGTACAGGTACCATGGAAACCTTTGTAGTCAACTGAATCATCATCATCATCACAGATGCTAAGAACTTGGGTTAATGTGATGACTTGTTTTATTTATCAGCTTGTCGTGATCTAGAATCACTGGAGAAGAGAATCTTAATAAGGAACTGTGTAGATCAGGTTGGCCTGTGTGTATATCTATAGGTAACTGCCTTTACTATTAGTTGATTGGGAAGATCAAGCCTGCAAGTGGGCAGCACATTCCCTTGTTTTGGGTGCTGGACTGTGTAAGAGTTGAGAGAGCTAGCTGGGCACTACATATGCATGCGTTCATTCCTCTCTGCTCTTGACTATAGTTTTGTTATAGAGAGCTATCTTAGGGTTGCTATTGTTGTGAAGAGACACCATGACCCTGGCAACTCTTATAAAGGAAAACATTTAACTGGGCTGTTTTACAGTTCAGAGGTTTAGTCTATTGTCATCATGGTGGGAAACAACCACCATGCAGGCAGACATAATGCTGGAGAAGGAGCTGAGAGTTCTTACATCTTGACTCACAAGTAACAGGAAGTGGTCTGAGACACTGGGCATGGCTTTAGCATATATGAGACTTCAAAGCCCCACCTCCACAGCGACACACTTCCTCCAGCAAGGCCATACCCATTCCAACTCTCTTTGGGAGGCCTTTTTCTTTCAAACCATCACAGAGATGACCCCTCAGACACAGTGTATGGTCAACTGAAAGTCTTTATTCCAAATGGATAGGACCATATTCTGAGACCTAGGTATGGCCCCAAGTGTCCAGAACACAGGTTTCTAAGAGCAGAGACCTCATTCAGGCATCTCCCCCAGCAGCCACAGCTGGGACTTTGAAGAGTATGCAGTTTGAAGCAAGAAGTTCTAACAGAAGCTGAGAGAAGCATTTAGCTAGCCAAGAGGGTTCCACACAAACAGGCAGCTAAGGTGAATGGTTAGCTGGAGGAGGTTCTGTACAAACAAGCACTTTTAACAAAGGCTAAGATAAGTTAGCTAGGACATTCTGACCTTTGGTCCCCAGAATAGAGTTGGGTAGTTTTCCATAGGATTCCCCATCAAGATCAGATTTATATCTGGAACCGGTCTCAGCAGGAATACAAGATGGAGGAACTTTGGCGCTGTCTTGCCCTGTCCCAATGTGACTAGCTGCTTTAAGTTCCTGCCTTGACTTTCCTGTAATGTTGAGTTGTAACCTGGATCAAAATAACCACTTTCTCTCCAATTTTTTTGTTTTTTTGGCTAGAGCATTTTATCATGGCTGCAAAAGTGAAACTGGGACAGTTACTGTATAGGAAAGGGTCTCTGTAAATGTAATTAGATATAGTACCCTAGACAATCCACATGGGTATTACGTGCAACCACGTGCATCCATATAAGAGAAGCAGAAGGAGACAACACACACAGAGAAAGTAATTTATGGACAGAAGATGTAAGCCTTGAAGACAGACATGGTATGGCCACAATCCAAGGAAAACTGACCATCACCAGAAGTAGAAACGGTGAGAACTGATTCTCCCTTATAGTCTGGACAAGGGTCCTTTTGTCACCTTGATCTTGACTCAGTGAGACTGATCATGACTATAACAGTAAGACTAGACTTTTGTGCTCCAGAATGAGTTGGCACCACCAGGTGTGTAGTAATTGTTATACCTTCCTGTGGGAAGGAATACTATGTCTATTAGACTCTAGATGAGTTTGACCCAGCCACTGTAGTCAGTGGTGATGATTATCTATGGGTGACTATGGTAGAAAGACTTTTGTGCCAGTGTCTTCCTTACTTGTACAGACAATATTCATTTGCTAGGGCTGCCATGAGAATGACCTCCAATTTGGGAGAGGGCGTTAAAACATAAATTTAGAGGTCAAGGAAATGTCTCAGTAGGGAAACATGCTTGCCTCCAAGCCCAACCACTGGAGTCTGATTCTTGCAACCTACATGGTAGAAGGAAAGAACACCTGTAAGAAGTCCTTTGACACCCCCTCCCACTCAAGGCATTGATGAAAATAGGAGATAAAAATAAGCTAAGGTGCTGGGTGGTGGTGGTTGTGCATGCCTTTGACAGCCTCATCCTTGCCGGAAGCTAGAGATGAGAGAAGTTCATAAGTCACATCTTTGGTTTTTCCCTAACTACAGGCCAGAGATGCCTGGAGGGATAGTCTGACTCTTCATTGCCTTTTCTTCCTTTCTTCATTCTTATTTTCTTCTAAAGGAGGACCCCATTTTCTGAAAAACATTCACCAGGACATGACTCAAACTGAGAGGCACCTAGAATGAAAATTGGACTGACCAGCTCCATTCCCTGGTCCATGACTCCATCAATAAAGCCTCAGTAACTCTAAGGCAGTGACCTGCAGTGGGGTACCTGTCCTAGGGACTCCTGCTGTATAAAGGCTCTACTTTCTTCCTCGCTCCGTATAATAAAATACTTGTTTTCAAAACTCATCCACTGTGGTTCATGAATTCTATACTTTGTATTGAAGAGACAAGAACCCAAAGGGCATCAACTCAGTGTAGGTTCTGTGTCCATGAGCACCCTGCACCCTCACTTCTCAGTTAAAAGCCCACTGAAGATCTGAGGAAAGCTCTGTCAGTCTCAGAAACATCTCAATATTCCCCCCTCCACAAATAAATATATTTTTTTAAAACCATACATTTTTCTCTCACTGCTTTGAAGAGTCCAAAATGAGAAAATTGCCACCAGGCTGGCTCTCCTCTGGATGGTCTGAAAGAATATCATCAAGGCTGGTCTCCAAGGAATTCAGTGGTTCCTGTACTCCCTACCTTGGATTGTTCCAGTCTCTGTCCTCCTCACACGGCTTCCCGTTGCCTTTCCTATGTCTCTTCTCCCTCAATGTCCCTTATAACGGCATTGCTCCTTGGCTCTAGTGTCTAATAACTCTGGGGTCTTTAATTGCATCTGTAAAGTTCCTATTTGTATATTTTTAAAAAGTATGTGTATTCAGGGTGGGGAAGAGTATATCCCTGTAGAAGCTAGAAGTTGTAGCTGGATCTCTTGTAGAAGCTTTTTTTCTTTGGGACTGCCAGCTCACAAATAATGACATGGGGACTTATTATTCATTAAGAAAACTCCTCATTTACCCTTCATCTGGAGGAAAGAAAGAAAACTCCAGCAGTCATCTATGTAGCCTCATGAAGACCCAGCAAGTTTTGATTACTTGCCTACCTCCAGGGAGTAAATCAGGCCTGCTAGAAACCGACCTCAGAACATCTGTTCCAGCCCACTTCCCACCACACCCCCCAACATCCTCAGTGACCTCAGATGCTAAACGATGCATACATTACAATAGCTGCATATCTGTCCCTTTGTAAGAAAATACTGCATGAAGCATGCCACCACTAAACACAGAAACAGGTCGTCATTGTTTGTCTCTGAAAGATTTAAATGAACACTGCCAGGGATGGAGAGATGACACAGCAGTTAAGAGAGCTTGCTGCCTCTGCAAAGGACCCACATCGTGTGGCTTACAACCCACTTACAGCTCCAGCTGCAGGAGATCCAACACATCTGGCTCCCTTGGGCACATGGACTTGTATGTACGTGTACACACACTACACACACACACAGAGAGAGAGAGAGAGAGAGAGAGAGAAAGAGAGAGAGAGAGAGATAGAGGAGAGAGACTCGTGCATAATTTTTTAAAAAAGAAAACATTGCAGTTCCAATGCTTAGCTTCCTGTACTGTTATTAAATGATAATTCTGCCTCGTAAAGGGAGATTTTCCAACAGTGAACCTATTTACACAGCCAGGCAGCTGGGAGGATGGTTGAGAACACTGTACAGAAGGTCCTATGCACCAGATGAGAAGTAATCACCCTCCGTTGGGGACACACTCTCTAATTCTAAAGCTCTGTGTGTTATCTTTCTGCGCTGATGAATTCTCTCAAGAGCTGTCCTCCTGCGACCTCAGCCAGCAATTTCCATTTCGATGTGTATGAGAGTGAGAGCAAGACGGAGAGGCAGGATTGGACTATTCCTCAGGGCCTGTGCCAGACACCTCACACTGGTATAATCCACAGCACGGGTTTGACATTTTTATGGATCTGCTGTACTGTCCCACCCCCTGGAGCCAGCAACGCTCCTCTAGATTCTGGTCCTATTCACTCCCTTATCAATGCCCTAGCCGTGTCAGGCAAAGCACTGTGAGCCAGGTGGCTTAAAACAATTGGGACCTGCTCTCTCACCTTTCACAGCCCCCTCCTCTCTCCCACTGGTGGCCAATCCGCACTGTGCCCTGGCTGGCAGGTACCTCACTCCAGCCTTCGCTGTCTTGTGGCTTTTTCTCATTGTCTTTTTTTTAAGATTCACTTATTTTTGTTTTTTATATTTTGTGTATAAGTGTTGGCCCATACGTGCATCACATGCATGCTTGGTGCCTACCACGGCCAGAAGATACTCTGGGACTGAAGTTACAGACAGTTGTAAGCCACCGTGTGGGTGCTGGAAACCAAATCCAGCCCCTCCTGTAAGGGCAGCCAGGGCTTTTAACTGCTACGTCATTAAAAGCAGTGTCCATTTCATTCAACAATGGATTATAGCTGCAAAATGTAATGTCACAGTCAAATGTCCCTGATTGACACAGTGGAGTGACCCAGAAACCCAGAGCGCTTTTCCAAGGGTGCTTTTAAACTTTGGCTATAGATGACTTTATTTTCTTTTACTTCTGTTACTCTTTGTAAAATTTATTTATGTATTCATTATTTATTTGAGACAGGATCACACTATGTAGTTCTGGCTGGCCTGAAATTTGCTTTGTAGACAAGTCTGGCTTTGAACTCAAAGGGATCTACCTGCTAATGGTTCTAGAGGGCTGGGATCAAAGGTATGTATCACTATAC
Organism: Mesocricetus auratus; assembly: GCF_017639785.1. Classification (NCBI taxonomy): domain Eukaryota; kingdom Metazoa; phylum Chordata; class Mammalia; order Rodentia; family Cricetidae; genus Mesocricetus; species Mesocricetus auratus. The sequence goes on from NW_024429182.1 coordinate 70,749,884, forward strand.
ATGGCTTTCTTACACCCTTTTAAATTACTGAAATAATTAATTATTATTATTACTAGTTAATAATTAACTACTATTAATTATGTGCATCATATGTGTATATGTGTGGGGGCTTATGTGAATGCCATGTCATACTTATGGAGAGGCCAGAGAATGGCTTTTGGGAGTGGTTCCTTTCACTGCAGTTCTGGAAGTCAAACTCAGGTACTAAGGCTAGCACAACAAGCATTTTTACCTGCTAAGTTACCTCTTTGAATCCCCACTCCCTTTTTTTAAAGACAAGGAAGGTCTCATGTAGCACAGGCTGGCCTCAAACTCATTATGTAGCCAGAGCCTAGCCTTGGATTCCTGATAATCCTGCTTCTACCTCCTAAGTGCTAGGTTGACAGGGTGTGCCAGCATGCCTGGATTTTTATGGCTCCTACAGACCTGTTTGCTTCCAAAGAAAAGTCAAACATCAGCACTCAGGGAGCAAAGGATGTTGCAACCAAATTACTAGTATGTGAACATTTGCATCCATCTTCCCTTGTCCCTGCTGACATGAGTGTGGCTTCTGTTATCTCTGCTCTTTGCTATCCTTCAGCCTGTATCTGCCGACTCACTCAGGACTCAAAACTGTACTCAGAAGATGTCCAAACCAACAGCTCTGGCGCCTCCTGCCCTTCAAGCTGATTGATCTCCAGAGCAGGTGACCGGGACCCACTCTGTTAGCCTGCTGACACTTCCATAACAAAGTATCCCAGGTAGGAGGCTAAGACAGCAAAAATTCACTTTCTGATAGTTCTAAAGGCTGGAAGTTCAAGATCAAGGTATCAGTGGGCGATGGGGGATGTCCTTCTGTATATATGCTTCTCTTATTGGTTGATGAATAAAACACTGATTGGTCAGTAGCCAGGCTGGAAGTATAGATGTGGATATGAGATGAGGAGCATTCTGGGGAGAGGAGGCAGAGAGGTCTTGAGAGAGAGGCCATGTATCTGCTGAAGGAGTAACATGATGGAGACTTCTCCAGTAAGATAAGGCCATGCAGAAATACATACTTAATGTTATGGGTTAATGTTTATGAGAGAGCTAAGCCATCAGCCAAACCGTTTATAAATATGTCTCTGTATGTTTTCTTGGGGCAAAGTGGCTGTGGGACCAGGTAGGACAGAAACTCAGTCTACAAGTGGGGCTGATCTCTCCAGAGTCCACCCTCTCCGGGGCTGATCTCTCCAGAGTCCACCCTCTCCGGGGCTGATCTCTCCAGAGTCCACCCTCTCCGGGGCTGATCTCTCCAGAGTCCACCCTCTCCGGGGCTGATCTCTCCAGAGTCCACCCTCTCCGGCTTGTAGCTGGGCCTTTTTCACTGTGGACTCATGTGTTCTGTGTGTCTTAATCCCCTATGCTTACAGGGAACGAATCATGTTGAAGCAGGGTCCATCCTACTAACTTTAACTCGCTTTTTCAGAGTTCCATTTCCAAATGCGGTCACTTCAACAGTACATAATTTTAACAGTGCATAATTCCCATGACCCCACCAGAGAGCTCCCTGCCTGCTTGCCTACTCTTCCCTTCTGCCCCGTCATCCCCAGCCCACTCTTGTAGTTAGGAGTAGCTAATCTTCATTGTCAACATGACTGAATTTGGAATTGCATATGAGACACTCTTCTGGATGCGTCTGGGATAGTGTTTCTAAAGAGGTGTACTGAAGGGAGAAGACCCACCTTGCTGTACCCAAGGGTCCCAGACTCAGTAAGAAGGAAGGAGAGAAGGAAGTGAATAGCTCTCTGCATCCTGACTGTGGATTCAATGAAACTAGTCATTTTCTGTTCTTACAATACCTTCCCTGTTATAAAGGATTATACTCAACCATGAGCAGAAATAATATTCTCTTTCCTTAACTTGCTGTTGTCAAGTGTTTTGTCACAACAATGAAAAAAGTAACTAATAGAAAGCTGGTTTAAACTGCCCCAGAAACTGTGATTCCTTTCTCCATACACAATATAAATCATTAAAGTCCTATAAACACAGATAAGCCAGATACTTGCCAAAATGTATCCCTGATTGATATACTGTACAATGAGAATAACTATTAAAAATGATTTTTCAGAGACATCATGAAAATATTTATTAAGTGACAAATAGAAGAACATAGCTAAGAAACTGACTTAAGTTCATAACCCTTTAGCACAAGATAAAGACTGAATAAGTGAGAAAAATCATGAGGTTTTTTAAAAGTCATAAGCAACATCAATTGTGAGACAGTATCGTTCCTTTATTATTGTTTTATTGTGTGCTCTTTTGTTTTGAGACAGGGTCTCACTCTGAAGCCCTGTCTAGCCTCAAATTTTAAAACTTCATGTTTTAGACTCCCCAGTGTTGGTATTAGTATAGGCATGCACACCTTGACAACATAGTTGCCCCTTTAAAATGAGAAAAGTTGGGCTGCTGTGTAGCTCTGCTAGCAGAATGTAGCTTACCATGCACGAAGCCCTAGATTCCATCTCTACCACCAAATAACCAGGTGTGTTAGTACATGCCTAAGATCTCAGCACTCAGGAGGTGAAGGCAGGAAGATCAGAAGTTCAAGGTTGTCCTTGGCTACATAGAAACTTCAAGGCCAACCTGGACTGCCTGAATGAGACAATGTCTCAAGAAGAAAACAAATGAGAAAATAAAACAAAACAAACCTCCCATAAAAGATTAAACAATGCAAAGCAAAAAATGAAACAAAATATAAGATAAGGGTTGTATCCACAAACACACACAGAGAGAAATAAGCTATTCATATTTTTCTTTAGGACATGAAGAAAATAAAATATGTGCAATATTCCATTAAAGGGTTAACACTGAGCCCGGAAAGCAAGCATACAAACCTCTCTAGCACCACGGCAAATGAATCCTCTTTCAATCAGTAAAATAGGACCTTTGTTGAGTCAGAAAGCAGGAGGCCACAGAAGGTCTGGTTAATGATGGTGCCCTTAAGACGTGGCTTTCTTTTTCAGGTCACCAGCCTATTGTCAGTTCTAGGTTCTGTATGACTCATAATCTTAGTGGGAGGTGTAAAAAACACATGGGCCACGGGGTTTAAGTCCAAAAGAACAAAGCAGGATGCATCCCATTTATAGCCATCTTTAGACCCTCACAAGACAAGGATCCATTAAACAGAAATGCCTGTCTCCTCCTTCAGCGGACAGAAAGGGATAATAGAATTTCTGATAGAATGGGGAAAATAACACCTTCCTATCAATGAATCAGAACAAGATGCCCTGTCAGGTACCAAGCAGAAATGAGGAGAATAACAAGTCTGGATGAGAGAGAATCAGTTCAGATAGAAAAGAAAGGAGATGAAGGATGGCAACAATATTTTTACTGTTCTTGGCAGCCCCCACAGAGCTGAAAACACTGTAAAGGCACTTTTCATTCCGAGTACACAGGAAGTTGTATAAAGTGTGGGCTTCAGCACCAGATGTATAAAGTGAGGACATAACTGACTCAAGGTACAGTTGAGGGCAAGGTTTTTATTATAGATATGAGGGAGAGTACAGCCAGTGGCATTTGGAAGAGTCTAGGGAGAGAAAGTAGTAAACTAATCATGGCCAGCAGGATGGAGCAGGCCATGGGGGAGGGAGTGGGACCAAGAGAGGGGTCCAAGGGGGAGCATGGCCGGAACAGCAGGGCCGTAAAGGAATGAGAAGCAGGAGGAAGAGAAGCCTGTGAATTGGAGAAGTTTAGGGTGGGAGTGGGGTGAGAAGAACTGAGGGGAGCTATAGGCACTGAGGGAGCCTGGAGGCCAGCAGACACTTGGGTATGCTAATAGGAACTGCAGTTGGCCCATTTGTTCTGAGTTTCTTTTGGATCTGACAGAAGTAAGCTGCAGTCTTCACAGAGGATGTAATAGAAGCTCCAAGTCCTAGCTCATGATGGTGTCTGCACCTTCTTGTGGCTGTCCTGGGTGGGTCCCGTGTGATGTGCCTTTTTCTCTCTCTTGCCAACTCCTCAGTTATTCAGAAGACCTTTCCAGGCCACATGTAGATTAAGAAGGAAATGCTATATGTGGGCTAAGGGTGTAACTCAGTTAGGAGCTATCTTACTTAGTTCTAATGCACACTGGGTGAGGTGCTTTCTGTGCAAGGATAAGGACCTGAGCTCATGTCTTTAGCACCCATGTAAATGTCAAGTGCTTTGGTGCGTGTCTGTAATATCAGCACTGGGATTGGACAAAAGAGCTAGTAAAGTCATGGATCTTGGAGAAGTACCTACAACCACCACTTTACTAAACCCCCATAATCCTAACTACACTCTAAATATTTGTCCTTATACCCACAGATAAGTGTAGTCCTCACCCCTCATCAAGTAAAGTTCTCTTTGTAGCAGAGGGAGACAGAGAAGACTACAACCAATCAAAATGTAGTTCTGAATCCCAATCCCAGTGGATACATCCTCCAAATACTCCCACACCTAAGGCTCAGGGGAACATTGTGCAAGAGGGGATGGAAAGATTGCAAGAGCCAGTGAAAGACCCCCAGAGTGGGGAGACCCTCACTCAAGTCTCGGGATAAGCCAACGCCCCAATAATTCAATAAACCGTTCTTGCTGCAAGCACATGAGGTTTATTCGGGGAACCAGTGCACTGGGGCCGAGCTCATGACTCTCGCAGGGGCAGAGGAGTTCGACCCCTAGTAACTGTAGTCGTGGGTTTTTAAAAGGGAGAAACCGAATCCGGGAGTTAGGCAAACATCATAAAGGATGAGAAGTTAAATGATAGCTTATGTCTTAACAGGAAGGTTATCTCAAGCAAGCATTCTTTGGGCATTGTACAGTTAAACATTGAGCAGGAATGTGGTGAGCTAGTTCCTGGATAAGGGAGGGTTATCTTTTAGGTTTATCTTGAGGTCTCCGGTTTCTCAGGAGAGGGCAGAAGGGCAAGTCACTCTGTGATGGGCTAGTCACTAGGGGTCTAAAAATGTTGTGTTGGGATCTCTCACCAGAAGATCAGGGAGTTTACTGTGAGACAATGTTTCCTACAAGTGTCACCAACATGACTGCCTGAACATGAGTTGAACAAGGACTGTACCAGGCCCCTGGATCTTAGCAAAACTGACTCCATGATGGAAATACCATTGAGGTCATTAAACTCAGCACGTAGACAGCACCATCAGCCAAAAAAACAAAACAAAACAAAACAACCAAATACCTAATCAATCAAAGTCCATAGCTCTGGGAAAGGCTCTAAAAGTACTAACCCTGTCTTTTAGCTTCTGTAGTTTCACTTCTGGCTAACTGTTCTTGTCAACTAAAGTATGCTAACCCAAGATAAGGTTTTTGTGCTTAAAAGCTCACCCCTGAAAAAGACTCAGGGCTCAATATGATCCCAAACACCTAGTGTAGTCTCCAGCCAACTTTCTATTTGTTTAAAGTCATGTCTGAGAAGTCTTCTCTGCTAGATACCCCACAACAGACTAACAGAGGAAACCAACAGACATGCCAAAATGGATGAGGAAAATCCACTAGGCCTCCACCCTACACAAAGAACTACGGTCCAATATGAAATGCTGAGAGTGGAAGAAAGTTTTCCCTAGGGAAGAGCAAACCAACTGGTTATCCAAAACAAATGCTCAGCCCTGAAAACATACATATGATAACATTATACAGACTGAGCAGGTTATATTTAGGAATGTCTATGTGTACATATATACAGATGAGCATGCAACAATGATTAATGAAAAAGAGGCCATGGATTTGAAAGAGAGCATGGAGAGGTATATGGAGGGAGGAAAGGAAAGGGATAAATGATGCAAATATATTGTAATCTCAAAAATAAAAGAAAAATCTAAAATAGTAATAAGAACATCAATCATGGAATAAAATTAAATTTTTCATTAAAATTTTTTATTAGAAAAAACGGCAGATGGGATGATGTTTCCTAATGGAATAATCCAGAAGTTTTTTCAGAATTCATTTTCTAGGAGATTCATCTTGCCCTTAAGACCTAGGACTCTAGCTATGACTTGGAACCTAGTGTCCTATACATAGGGCAGGACCTTTTTCACTTATTTTTTTAAAGAGTTTATTTTTAAAATCATGTGTGTGTGTGCATGTCTATATGTGGGCGTATGCACATGAGTACAGGTGCCTGAAGAGGCCAGAGGTGTTGGATATCCTGGAGCTGGGCTTATAGGCTGCTGTGAGCCACCTAACATGGATCTAAAATCCAAACTCAGGACCTCTGAAAGAGCACTAAGTGCTCTTAACCTCTGAGTCATCTCTCCAGTTCTGAGAGGCTGGGATAGAACTTCTGATACTCCAGCCTTCACCTCCTGAGTAGTCCTGGGATCATAGCCAACCATCACTATGCTAGCTTATGTAATATTAGGGATAGAATTCAGAGCTTTTTACATGCAAGGCAGGGACTCAGTATCCCCAGCACCTCATCTATTCGGATTTACACTTACTTACCTATGGTGAGGGCACACATGGAAGTTGGAGGATAGGTTGGTTCTCCCCTTCTACCTTGTAGGTCCCAGGATTTGAACTCAGATTGTCAGGCTTGGCAGTAAGAGCCTTTACTTGACCAGCCATTTCACTCATTCTCCAGCCATTCTTTAGAAGGAAAATCAAAATGGGCATAAAGGGAAACACATAAGAGCAATTGACATACATGAGCTTCTTTTCCGTATAAGGTTTTGCTGAAAGCACAGTTAGTCGGCTTGATATGATTATACATGATCATTTCTGGTCAAGCGTGTAGGAAACAGGAAGCAGAACACAGAAAGATCTTGCTAAGATCTCGTGGGCCCTGAGAACAGTAAGGGGAAGCCACAGAGATGCTCCTACTTCCAGTCCCAGGAGCAAGACCGTTGTGGGACCGGAAGAATGGGGAGGGAAAGGCTAGGAATAAATAGATGCTTCCTCCTTCCCTCCCTGCCAAGCCCTGGTCTGTTTGCTAGCTACTGTTTCTGCTCATACAGTATAGCCTCTAGCACCTCAGCAAACTTCTAACCAACCAACAGAACCGGAATAAGCCACTCACTCATGTAGCACCCTGCAATAGTGACCCATTGTCACATAGGGCAGGTGGCTACCAGCTAAGCATTGTTTTCCTGATCTGGACCAACCATTGTTCTGAGTCTAGATGAAATCATGCAATGTGAGCATTCTTTGAAATTTTCTGTAAGAAAACCAGCAAAATTGGATGAGTCATTCTCAAGTGATACTTTGAGGTCTCTTTTCACTCACAGCATTCTTTCTCCATCTTCTCCTCCAGAAGCACTTACTCACTCGTTAACTTCATGACCCATGTGAGGAAGGATAGAATCAACTCCTGTAAGTTGTCCTCTGACTTCCACGTGGACACTCCTGCTGGCTGCTTGCACACACAAACACAAATAAACAACGGAAAAACCCTTCATGGCCCTACTGTGCTTTGTGATCTCTTGTGGGGCATGGCAATACCAAGTCATGGAGTCTGGGCCATCAGGTGCAGATTTAGAAACATTAGCGTTACATACATGCATTTATTTACTCTTGGAGTACTAGGCAAGTGCTCTATCATTGAGCTAAACCCATAGCCCTCTTTTAACTTTTTGTTATGATTGTTTTTGCTCTTGTTTTTTGCTCTCTTGGGGATCAAGCCCAAAGCCCTGTGAATGATGGGGCCGTGGTTCACGCCTGACTAAGTCACTACTCCCTACTTGTTATTTTGAGATAGCAACTCACAGTTGCCAAAGGTGATCTTAACCTTGTTCTGTAACCTAGACAGATCTTGCCCTTGGAGCTCTCTTGCCTCTGCCTCTCCGGTAGCTGGGATTCCAGGGCTGTACAAGGACTAACTAGTGGCTTAATATTTTTGAAGAGTCATCTTTCTGAGTAGATGACAGGAGATTTCATAAATATTTTTTAAAAATGTGTCAACCTTATTGTTTAACTCCACAGAAAAAGAGAAATACAAAGAAAGGGGAGAGGGGAAAATTTTTCAGAAGTGTTGCTAAGAGTAAAACTGTTGAAAATGAAAAAGGAAGTGAAACCTCAAAGAAGAAAACCCTAGTCCTGGGATGCTGAGATTTCCTTTCTAGCACCTTCTATAAACAACACATTTAGGTCACAGGTTCAACAAGCAGTCGGAGGCAACAGAGGAAAAGGACTCCTTCTGCACAGTAGATGGGGAGCAAATTTCATTAGGTGGTGTCATTCAACAGTTCTCAGTGTTCCCCAAGCATCCTGAGTGCCAGAGTATGCCATCTGACAAGTGTTAACCAAAGCAGACAGACTGCCTATAGGAAGTGGGATTATAATTGAGTTAGGTTGTAAGGCCTGGAGACAAGACCCTATGCCATAATTTTTAAAAAAAGTTTTTTGTGGGGATGGAGAGATTGTTCAGTAGTTAAGAGCATTGGCTGTCCTTAAAAAGGACCCAAATTCAGTTATCAGAGCTTACATAGTGGTTCACAATCATCTGTAACTCCATTTTTCAGGGGGTCCAGCCTCTATGGGCACCAGGCCTGCACACAGTGCACAAACATACGTGTAGGCAAAACACTCAGACACAGAAAATAAAATAAATGCATATTTAAAAAGAAAAAAGAATTATTTGGAACCTGGATGTGATGGTACATGCCTTGAAATCCAACAGTTGGGAGGCAGGGAAAGACGATCTTTGTGAGTTCAAGGCCAGCCTGGTCTACAGTTCCAGGCTAGCTAGAGATACTTAGTGAGAAACACTGTCTGGAGTACATGAGACCCTGACTTAAAAAACAAACAAACAAACAAACAAACAAAAAAAGCAAGCAAGTAAGCAAGATGCTGGCTCATCAGGTAAGGTGCTACCAAGCCTGACTATCTAAATTCTATCCCTGAGACCCACATGGTGGAAGGAGAGACCCAATTCTTGTAAATTATCCTATAATCTCCACATAAGTACCTTGGCATGTGCATGCCAAAAAACACACATACAAGCACAATAAATAAATAAAAAATACATTTATATACATAAATGTAGACAGGTTTTTCTTTGGGCTGCCAGCTCACAAAAACAACATGGAGACATATTGTTAATCATGAAAGCACAGTCTATAGCTTAGGCTTGCTTCTAACTAGCTCTTATAACTAAATTAACCCATGTCTATTCACCTATGTGCTGCCACATGGCTGGTGACTTTTACCTCTCCTCCTGTATGTCTTGCTCCCTCTGCGTCTGGCTGTCAACCCCTCTTTTCTTCTTCCTAGAGCTGTCTCTCTCCAGAAGTCCTGCCTAACCAATTCCTGTCTAGCTATTGGCCAGTCAGCTCTTTATTAAACCAATCAGAAGGTGCCTTGTCAAAGACACATCTTTACATTGTACAAAAAGGTTATTCCATAATAAATAAGGAAAAATCTGAATAGGCTGAGGATGTAGCTCAGATGGTAGAGTGCTTGCCTAGCATGTATGATGCCCTGGGTTTGCACCCAGTCACTGCAAACAAACATGACTCTAATTGTATGACTCAGGAAATAGAGGCAGGAACATGAGAAGTTCAAGATCACCCTTGGCTACATAATGAATTTGAAGTCACCCTGAACTACATAGTATAAATGAATGCAGAAACTAAATTTGGGCATGCGCGTGTTTTGGCAAGATCAGACACACACGTGGTGGCTAGCACAGAGATGCATCTGCTTCTGAGTTGCCAAAGACAGCCAGAGACCCAGCTCAGACAGTGAGAGTTTCTACTGCATTCGTTTCTACAATTAACATGGAATCCATATATATGCAGTTTCCTTCTAGAAAATGAAAATGGCAACACTTCATCAATGACATTGATAGGAGGATACAATGAGAACTTTACCTGGCTCATGGGAGGTGCATGGTAAACAGCCGTTATTCTCAGTAAAGGAGGGACAGGCTGGTGTTGAAGCTGCCAGTTCATGTACCTGGCCCAAGTCTAATGAGAGGCCACACTCAGGGCCCGAGTTCATGGTGCAGGGAGTCCTCTGCCCCTTTCTAGGATTCACACCAACAGAAAATGGATTCAACCACGAGTCTCCTCCGGTTGTATGAGAAACTGCACACCATTCTCGATGAAAACTTTAGTGAAGGCTGGCTTTTTTTTTTTTTTTTGGTTTTTCGAGACAGGGTTTCTCTGTGGCTTTGGAGGCTGTCCTGGAACTAGCTCTTGTAGACCAGGCTGGCCTCGAACTCACAGAGATCCGACTGCCTCTGCCTCCCAAGTGCTGGGATTAAAGGTGTGGGCCACCAACGCCCGGCCCAGCAGGCTGGCTTTTAACATGATGTAAAACCTAGGCCTAAGTGAGACACCTGCCCTTTCAGGCCCAATGGAGAACCAGAATAGAGAGAGAGGTTTACACTACCCTCTCCCTCAGAAGGTGGTCCCAGCAATGCAGTGGGTGGCAGACTCCCAGGAAGCCGTTCTGAACTCAGACAACAGAAGAAGGGCAGCGCCTGGGTCCTGACCTCTAAGACCAGCTACTGATAAGAGTACAATCAGACCCCTCACCCCACCAGAGAAAGCAATGAAAGGGTGACAGTACTTCTCCAAAAGGGGATAAAAGCAGGAATCTTATTTCCTCCATCCTGCAGTGAAAAAGGAACTGGAATTGTATATCGTTCCTTTAAGATGGTTGGAAATTGAAGATTTTTTTTTCTGGCATAAAGAAGAAGCTACACAAAGACACGGAGCACAAGGAGTCTGGAGGCTATTTTCTCTGCGGAGTGAGCTTGGAGAGCATGGGTATCCAGACAGGGGGGTCAGAACAGGAAGGTTTTTTTGTTTGTTTGTTTTTCAAGACAGATTAATTGGAAGAAAGGTATTGATTAGCACCCAGGAGCAAATGTGGTGCTCATCTGTGAAATGCCACAGGCATTCTCATTAGGTGGAGGGAACACTGCATACAAGCCTCTCAGAGTACTCAACATTTTACCACACACTGTACTAGCACAATAAGAAAGGCTAGGAGGCATGGTAATGAGACCAGAGAAGGCAGAATGGTCTGGTTGTTGGTCTCTCGCTTTGCTGCAAGGAGCAGATGGGGGCTGAGAGCATATTAGCAGAGCAAAGAATCATAGTGTCAGGTAGCTAGGGAGGTGTGCAGAACAAGGCCAGCGCATGGCGGGTGCTGTTCTAGAGGCTGGAGGTCCAGAGTCAAGGTGAAACAGGCTGTTTCCCCTGTCCTGGAAAAAACAGCAAGTGCTCCGGCCTCCTGAGCTACCTCTCCAGCTCACCCTCTCTGTTATCTATAAAGCTACTGGCCCTGCTCTATCAAGGTCCCATCCTATGACGTCACTGTTTCTAGCTACTGCGGGGCAGAGCTGGAGGCACAGTGGGAATGGGGGGGGGCAGCCTTGGAACTTCTCTTCAGTCTACTCAAGTGAAGCTCAGGTTCCTGACTTCACCACAGAAAGGGGATTGGGGTGAGCTGGTGTTAAGCACAGCTGGAGTTCGTTAAGAAAAGGATTCAACATAGATATCAGCACAGGGGTTAAAAGAAAGGTGTTTAGGAAACTCCAAGAGGGTGCAGCTGTCGCAAGAGGGTCACATTTGTGTGTCTTTACAGGAGTCACATACCCTGTTTTGGTAGCTTCTGAAGCGGCATCTCAAAGGGTTACTAAGGTGCTTTTTTTTTTCTTCAAATAATGTCATAGGGCCATTTCTGAAGTTCACTGCTTAGTTACAGTGAACCATTGGTCCCAGAATTGACAGGTTTGTTTCTTTGGTTAGTTTTGTTTTTGAGACGGGGTCTTACTATGTAGCCCTTGCTGTTTTGGAGCTCACTACACCGATCAGGCTAGCCTCAAACTCACAGAGACATACATGCCTCTGCTTCTCAAATGCTGGGATTAACCATGTGTGCCACAAAGCACACCTAAGACGTGTTTCTGTTTGTTTGTTTCTATAAGTGAAGTTTATGGTCTTGTTTGTGAGAGTCCTGGAAAATTCAAGGTTTTCACCTAGAGAAGAAATGAAGCCATTAAGTTTAATCATAGTTTGTTGACATTTTAACTTTGTTTTTTGTTTGTTTGGTTTTTTGTTGTTGTTTACTTTCAAGACAAGGTTTCCCTGTGTAGCTCTGGATGTCCTGGAACACACTCTATAGACTATGCTGGCCTTGAATTCATCGAGATCTACCAAATGCCTCTGTATACCAAATGCTGGGATTAAAGGCTTACACCACCACTGCCTGGCTTGGCATTTTAACATTCTTTTTTGAAATATTCCTATACAAAAGGAACATTGTCTCAGGGCTGGAGAGATGGCTCAGCAGTCAAGAGCACTGACTGCTCTTCCAGAGGTCCTGAGTTCAAGTCCCAGCAACCAAATGGTGGCTTATAACCATCTATAATGAGATCTGGTGCCCTCTTCTGGTGTGCAAGCATACATGCAGAACACTGTATATATAATAAATAAAATCTTTAAAGGAAAAAGATAGGGGCTGGAGAGATGGCTCAGAGGTTAAGAGCACTGGCTGCTCTTTCAGAGGTCCTGAGTTCAATTCCCAGCAACCACATGGTGGCTCACAACCATCTGTAATGAGACCTGGTGCTCTCTTCTGGCCTGCAGGCATACATGAAGTGCTGTATACATAATAAATAAATTCTTAAAAAAAAAGAAAAAGATAAGTGTGACAAAAGGAACATTGTCTCTATGTAGTCAACTGGAAATCTGAACATCGGTACTTAATGATATTAAAGAATTTTTTTTTTGTTTGTTTGTTTTTCGAGACAGGGTTCCTCTGTATTGTCTTGGAGGCTGTCCTGGAACTCGCTCTATAGACCAGGCTGGTCTTGAACTCACAGAGATCTGCCTGCCTCTGCCTCCCGTGTGCTGGGATTAAAGGCGTGCACCACCAATGCCTGGTGATATTAAGGAATTATTGTTTGTTCTTTTAGGTAAATCCTTATCTTTTGGGAATCTATATTGAAATATTTATGAATAAAATGATTGAATATATTGCATTTATTTCAAAATATTATGTGAGAGGTAGGGAACAGGACAGAACTGGCCCACATCACTGATGCTTATGGGGGATGAGAGAGAATAATGATGATATTGCTGTGCCCAAATTCTGAACCCCAAAATCATCAAGAGGCCAATTTTGATGCAAAAATCAAAGAGTCTTTTATTGTAGTTGTTTAACGAGTTAACCCCATTAGCTTGGGCCTTTCATCCAATCACCACTGCGGATGGACAGAGAAAGACCCCAAGAAACCACAAGGCAGGGATCTTAAAGGGCAGCATATGGGGAGTGTCTAGGGGTATGTAACAGTCTCAGGATTGGTGTGCTTCCAGGCTTGGACAACCTGCTCTGTGTTGATTGGTCAGCTGGTTGTTATGGCCCATAGGCCCTCCCAGGGAGGTTGCTATGATCTGCTTGTCACTGTGTGCACTTGTCCGTAAAGCACAACCCCACCAGCTAACTTCTGATTGGTCCCTTGACATGAGGAGGGCATCTGACCTCCTAGTGACCAGGACATGAGCGGCAAGGTCATGTAAGCACATGTTAGCCTGTCATGGCTGCTAAAACGGGGGCGGGGAGGGGGCTGCTCACTTCAGATATAATCTATAATATATAACATTTTTAACATTTTTGCCTTCTTTATTGTTTTTGCCATGCCAGAGTGTGAACCCAGGGCCTTGTATATGTTAAATAAACCATCTACCACTGAACCACACCCAAACCCCAGTATTCTGTTTTCTTTAGCATATGTTCAAAACTCTGAATAAGCAAGATTAAGAGTAGCCAGTATATACTTATTTTCTAATGTATTTACTTTATTTCCTGCATAGTGGTGTTCTGCCTTCAGGCACATCTGTGTGAGAATCAGATCTTGGAGTGGTGAACTGCCGTATGGGTGCTGGGAATTGAACCTGGGTCCTTTGGAAGAGCAGTCAGTGCCCTTAATCACTGAGCCATCTCTCCAGCTTCCACATATCCTTATCTCAAAGCAAGCCTGCCTCCATTTTGTAGTGATTTGAGTTTTTTTTTTTTTTTAACATTTGAAGTACTACAACTGCGTTTGTTTTTTAAAAAGTAGTAGGGAGCTGGAGCAGCTCCGTGTTAAGGGAAAGCATGGCTCTTGCAGAGGATCTGCGATCGGTTCCCAGCACCCACATTGGATGGCTCACAACCGTCTTGGGTACTTCAGCTTCATAGGGAGCACAACTCTGGCCTCCCCTCAGGCACCCACACTCACATGCACAAAGCAACGCCCATCCCAGTAAAAATAATAAAAATACATCTTTAAAAACTGAAAGGAGGAAGGAAGAGAACCATGAGCACTGTTAGGAAACCAAACTGCGGAGCAGGAGAACTGAAGGTCAGAAGCCTCATCAGGGGTCTGAAGCACCCCAGGAGGGGTGGGAGGGCAAAAGAAAGGAGATGCTTGCAGACCGGTGTTTAGCATATGGAAGCCCATCGCTGACTCCTTTATGTGTGGTTATTGGGCTTGCTGTAGAGTGAGGGAGAGGTAGACCTTGAGTTTGATGCTATTCCCAGTTTGAACAGGTAGGTGGCACCACCAGCTGAAGTCAGGCCCATCGGGGAAGAGACACTGTGAGACAGAGTGCTGAGTTAGTCCGAGTGTGTGGAGACCTGCCGGATATCTTGGCAAAACTGTCTGCCCAGTCCTGTCCACTAAGCAGTCCAGGAGGCTGAGCATACGGAATCTGGTGGCTCCAGAGCAGATGACTGACTGAGGCCATGTGGGAGAGTGAGGTTGGCAGGGGTGGGATAGGGAAAAAACAAAAACAAAGGCAAAAGCACACAAGACCCTGGAGAAGAGCGTCAAGCCCCGCGCAGAGGAAGCCTGCCTTTTACGTAGAGAAAGAGGAAGAAAAGTCCACAGAAACAGCAAAGGAGTAGGAGGGGAAGGGAGGCATGGAGATTACAAGGGAAGAGTCAACAATGTGGAGAACCAGAGGACTCTTGTGCCCAGAAAGCAATGAATACCACCCATTTGGTCCAGTAACAAAGACGTTGCTTATGCGCGCAGTGAGAGCAGCTTCCGGGCTGCTGAGCACATGGGCCAGTTACTTTGGATGGAAGAGTGAAGTGGCATACAAAGACGCTCTTCACGGCTCCTTCTCCCCTTCCACAGCCCCCTACTAAGCCAGACACTGCCCCCACTTCCTCATCCTGAAGCACTAAATAGCTTGAACTTGAGGCCCGTGATCTATGGCTTGTCTTCCCATCCAAAGAAACGACTGGGCCAACTGGATTCCGCCCCTCTCTGGCATCTGGGACTACAGATTGGGGCACCCATTAGGGAGGGTGGGTGAGGGGAGTAGAGAGAGGGCAGAATACTAAAGATGGGCAAAGAAAAGGAGAAGAGAGGAGGGGGAGGGAGGAAAGAAAGGGAGAGAGGGAAGTTTTGAGGGGTGTCTGATCTTGACAGGCTTACACTCTCTATAGCAATTTCTGTCAGGTCAGCCCTGCTTGCCTTCATGTGATTGCTAATGCAGTCCCACAAGATAGAGCTCTTTGGATCCAGCCAGATAGATTTGTAACTAAAAGAACTCCAGCAGAATAGAAAGTGAGACAGTAGAAGGTGTAGAGTAAAGAGAGCCGTTTAAGATTTTACAAAAGACTTGTTGTTTTTTATTTACGTGTATGTGTGTTAGACAGGGGTGCTCATAGAGACCAGAAAAAAAGGGCACTAGGTCTCCTGGAGATGGAGTTATAGAGGGTTGTGTGCCACCCAGTGTGAAAACAAAATTCACACACACAGTAAATGATTTTAACCACTGAGCCATCTCTCTAGTCCTCCCTCCCCCCACTTAAACATATCTTAATGCTGCTGGCCATAATCAGTATCGAGGAAGGAGTTGGGCACACTAATAAATCCCAGAGCAGGGGTCAGAGTGGTTCCCATCCTTTCAGGAAGGCAGCAACTAAAGAGGTAGGCAGGGGAAGACTCACTTTGCCCTGGCCTGCATCCCAGCGCACTGGGATCGCATGATGTATTTGAGGATGACCCAGTCCCAGAGGTGTTCTCCCTGGGTTCTAGAACCTCCATGGCCTCTTCCACACATTGCCATACTCATCCTGCAAGAAGAGCCAATGGCATTAATTAACCAGTTGGAGAAGACTACATCACAGACTCAACTGACCCTCCTATATAATCCAAGGATTAACACTTCTTGTGGTTCAGAAAAGCAAAGGAAAAGAGACTTAGAAATGTGTTCCTACAGGAACTTCCAACTCAACATAAAGCAAAGCAAAGAATGCATGCATGCCTGTGTCCCCTCCCCCCACATGCATGCCTGTGTCCCCTCCACACACACATGCATGCCTGTGTCCCCTCCACACACACATGCATGCCTGTGTCCCCTCCACACACACATGTATGCCTGTGTCCCCTCCACACACACATGCATGCCTGTGTCCCCCACACACACACATGCATGCCTGTGTCCCCTCCACACACACACATGCATGCCTGTGTCCCCTCCACACACACACACATGCATGCCTGTGTCCCCTCCACACACACATGCATGCCTGTGTCCCCTCCACACACACACATGCATGCCTGTGTCCCCTCCACACACACATGCATGCCTGTGTCCCCTCCACACACACACATGCATGCCTGTGTCCCCTCCACACACACATGCATGCCTGTGTCCCCTCCACACACACACATGCATGCCTGTGTCCCCTCCACACACACAAAAGTTCCCTGAAGAGGAGTAACATCTGTTAATGGTTTTGGGGTGTGGTTTGTCCTCAAATGTCTGTGTCCTGGAAGCTTGATTCCAGCATGTTCATCTTGAAAGGGAGTGGAACCTTAGGACTGGAGCCTAGTACAAGGTAATTTAGGCCATGTGGTCATTGGCCTTCACCTCAGAAGAGATTAACGCTGGTCTTGTAGAGCAAATTAGCTACTGTGACAGCGTATCATAATAAGGTGAGGCCATCATTTTTGCATGTGACTGCTTCCCTTTTCTGCTTCTTTACCTCATTGTGACATTAACTGGGTGACAGGGATGGGAGGTGGGGGTAAGAGGTGGGAGGGGGTACAGACTGATCACAGACTTTCAGCTTCCAAAGCCTTTAAATGCCTGGTCTCCCGTAGTTTGTTATAGCAACAGAAAACAGACTGATATGATATCATTCATCCCTGGTTAGAGCCAGGAGTTCAAGTCATGTGGTTAGGTCTAGGCTTACTTGTCACCTCTTGTTTCTGCTTTCTTCTGGTTACCTTTTTTGGTAACAGACTCTATATGATGATCATTGGGTATTCTGGGCTATTATTCTACCAGCTGAAGAGCTACAGAAAAAGACAGCTTCCTAGATGCAGCAAAAGCCACACAATGGAGGGATGGTGGTGGCGCACAACTTTAATCCAAGTTAAAGGCAGAGGCAGGCAGATCTCTGTGAGTTTGAGGCCAGCCTGGTCTACAAAGCAAGTTCTGGGACAGCAAGAGCTGTTACACAGAGAAACCCTGTCTCAAAAACCCAAAACCAACCAAACAAACAAAAGCCACACAATTGGTACTGGGGCTCTGATTAGCCACACCTGAGAAGTGTCATGGGGAGGGAAAGCGTGGTGGTTTGAATGAGAAGGGCTCCCACAAACTCATATGTTCGAAAGTTTGAAAGCTTGATCCCCAATTGATGTGGAGGAGATGTGTCACTGGGAATGGGCTTTGAGATTTCAAAACTTATACCTTGCCCAGTCTCTCTCTCTCTCTCTGTCTGTCTGTCTCTCTGTGTGTGTGTGTGTCTGTCTGTCTGTCTGTCTCTCTCTCTCTCTCTGTGGATGTGTGTGTGTGTGTGTCTCTCTCTCTGCTTCCAGCTTTAGAGTGGGGATAAGCTTTCAGCTACGTCTTCAGCACTCTGCCTGCCTGCTTGCTGCCTTGCTTCTGCTATCATGGTCATGGACTCACTCCCTGACACTGTAAGCAAGCCCCTAATTAAATGCTTTCTTTACAAGTTGCCTTGGTCATGGTGCCATTCCACAGCAATAGGAAAGTAGCTAGACAGAAGAACAGTTCCATTTGAGACATGTGGGCTGATGGTAGAGGTCCAGAAGATTCCTAAAACTGAAGTGAGGGTCTTCTTAGCCAAAGGGGCAATGG
This sequence comes from Mesocricetus auratus, assembly GCF_017639785.1. NCBI lineage: Eukaryota > Metazoa > Chordata > Mammalia > Rodentia > Cricetidae > Mesocricetus > Mesocricetus auratus. The sequence goes on from NW_024429182.1 coordinate 70,767,940, forward strand.
TGAGTCAACCACAGTGTCATATACCCATGTTGGTGATCTGTTTCATTCTGAGACCTACCATCCCTGGTGGGGAAGTCATTTAACTTCTGTGGACACTGACATCCACATCAAAACGACCATGCCAAAAATCACCAGTGTTCTTTCCAATTATACATGGTCAGTGTTTTTTAGGGGAGAAAAGCCTATAGTGATTATGCTTTTACAAAAACAAGTTTGCAAAAATAAAAAAAAAATAGAGCACTAATGGACAAGGGAAAGGATTTAGAGGAAAATAGCAAAAAATATTACAGCTAAGACTTAGTCCTCCCAAGCAGTATGTTAGCCGGAACCCTGACCATCTGTCAGGCAGGTGTCTAGGCTTTGCAACCAGTGGGGTTCAAAGGACAGCATTGTATTAACAAGGGACCCCCACAGTCCCAAGCTTGACCTCAAGGCTCAGTGTCATTCTCCTGACCACATACACTGCATGGTCACTCCTTCTTGACCCCTAATTTAGTGAAGACAGTAGTTTTTTGTTTTGTTTGATTTTTAAGATTTCTTAATTTTGCATGTTTGTGTGGGTATGTACATGTGGGTATATAGGGGCCTGTAGGCTAGAAGACGGGGTTGGGTCCCCTGGATATGAGTTACAGACAGTTGTCAGCCTCAGTGGGGAAGGAAAGCCAAGCCTTCCATAAGAGTAGCAAGTGCTTCTAACCCCTTAGCCACCTCTACAGTCCCTAGAGCCCGGGTCTTAATGTGCTTGCCTGTATAACATGACTCTTCCCTGAAGAAGAGCTTTTTAGATGTTCTTTCTACCAATCCAGGTTGACCAAAGCCTCAGTATGGTTCTCAGGTAACCTGATTGACATATTAATCAGATTGCACAGGAGCACAGGAACATGGCAGCCATACGACACCCCCCCCCCCACACAAAACTGTTTTCCATGTGCTTCGTGCTCCAGCTACTCCTGACAGCTCCTTGCAGAATGTTCCCCATTGGAAGCAATTGCCTGTCTGCTACCTACCTTATTAGATAGACTCCACTCAGGGGAGGAACTAGGAGAGTGTATGTGTGTTCTGTTGCTGTTGTTTCTTGGTTATTTTAAGTTTGTTCTTTGGTTGGTTTTAATTTTTGGTGTTTTGTTTCTATGAATAATTTTATTAGCAATCTGACATTGACAGAAATGAAAAGCTAGCATGTCCTTAACAAGCAAGTTGAAAAGCAGTAATTAAAAGCAACTAGCTCCAGGGCAAGGTGGTACATGACACTGCCTCAAAGAAGGGTAAAAAACAAACAAAATCCCCAAACACCAACAAAACCCAAAAATCTCACAACACAACACTGGTTGGACAGCACAGTACCTGGGAGGTAGATGCTCCAAATCCAAGACCAGAAACAAAACGACCACAAAATAAAACAAAAAACCAAAAATGGGTGTGGTCCTCATCCTCAGATATGGAGAGTTGAAAGCCAACCTCGGTCAGGTGACCCTCTCAGAAAAAAACAAACAGAAGCTACAGCAAGCATCTGTAGATTAGGGTGTCCGATGTGACCCTGTGGGCTCTACGGGATGCCCTCCATATGCATTCAGGAGTCCTATGACTTGTTACCTCTGCTTTCATAACCAGATGTCAAGAGCATGGAGAGCCTGTGCCTCCTCTGTGTTTTCAGACATATGAGGAGCCCCACCCCCACCCCCAGGGGGTCATGAGTGTCCTGAGAGGACTGCCATGCATGGAGGGGTGGCTGGTTCTTCATCCTTACTGCAAGCCGGGGCAGTAAGGCGCCTTGTGTGGTGGCACAGAAGGCTGTGTGCAGTGTGGGGCCCTTCCTGTACTCTGGGTGGGTGGTGTTTTGGTTCAGTGAGCACCAGCTAGCTAATAGAGCCTTCTTCTACTTCTATTTGTTTCTGAGCCAAAAGAACCTGTCTGAACTTCCTCCTTCTTCAGGTTGAGTCTGGTGGACAGGGCCTTGCAAGCCTCCTCATTAGGTCCAGGGTCCATCTTGAAGTTTTTCTTCAGGATCCAGGAAGGCAGAGAACAGAGACGCTTCCGTCTTGACTGTAGCTCAGTTCACACGTTTCCTGTTTTAATTTTTCACACAGGCTCTCCCTATGTATCTCTGGCTGGCCCAAGACTCACTATAAAGACCCGGCTGGTCTCCAACTTGCCGTGATCCTCCTGCCTCTGCCTTCCAAGTTCTGGAATTACAGGCAATGCACCACCTTGCCTGACCAGGACTGAGTTTCAGTTGTTTTCCAGCTTCAAGTACAGGACCCGGTACAGAGTAGGCACTCCAAAACAACCATGAATGAAAACCTCCTGACATACACCTGAAGACTTTTGTTCAATATGGCTGCTTGGCAGAAAACCCTCTTCCCAGACTTCAAGTCTTAACTAGACTCTCCTTGCCCCCCCCCCACTTTTCTTTCCTCCTCTTCCTCCCTCAAACCTCTCCTAAAGACCTAATTACATCTGCTCCTTATTAACCAATCGTGTCCCGCCATGCCAAGGCTTCTGCATTGCCGTTGAACTACTGGTTTACTGTTTTTACAGGCACCCATCTCTCCACATAACCACAGTTGAGAGAACTTTCTGACTACAAAGGATAAGTTTTATCCATTGCTACCTCCCAGTCTCAGACCTTCTATTTGTTAGCAGAATTACGAGTAATGACTAATATAGTGGGTATCAAAGATACCTGGGGAATCCAGTTGAAAGAGGCCCCACCCCTGTATTCTGGACTGCTTCTGGGAAGCAAGTAGAGACAGTAATTGAATATCCAGTTTTATTATCTTCTAATGTGGAAACTGCCCTCAAGCCTCGAGACTCTTTAATCTGGAGGCCCTGGTAGCACCTCCCTGGCAAAGGTGGAGGAACAAAGCTGTTCTGGAGAATTCCAGGTTCATTAGCAAAGGCTCTCCCTTCTGTCTGGTGGACTAGTCTTTGTCAAAGCAAACAGTGCCTATACCAAAAGTACAGGTAGATGTCACAGAGTGGCAAGGATAGTTTTTGAAGGAAGTAAAAAATGGAATGTCTGAAAGCCAAACCCAGTGGCTCTTGCCTGTAATCCCAGCACAAAGAAGGCTAAGGCAGGAGAGTCATGAGGTCAAAGGCCAGTCTTTAAGAGCTGTCTCTGCAGGATGAGGGAAATAGCTTTGAGTTTAAGAGGCCATTTTGCCCAGCAGGGGACACATTTGGCCATGTCTGGAGTCAGACTGACTTAAGGAAGGGACTTGCAGCTGGCAAGTGCGGCTAAGGGCTGTTAAGCCACAGTGCAAAGGACAACACACAAAAGAACTGTCTGTGTTTTGATAAGGTCGCTGTCAGTGTTGGTGGCACTGAGATAGGGAATCCAGGTCTTAATTGCATTGAAAAATGATGCTGACTGGAGCCCAGGCTGCTATGCCGGTGAGGGTGCTGTGCTCACTCTTGCTCTTCTGACAGAGGGCCCTTTGGAAGTCCCGGCTGAATACCCAAGTTAGTTACCCAGACATCTCCTTGGTGGTCCTGAAAGCCAGATGTCTATCCTTTTAACACACTGATCCTCAACCTTCCTAATGCTGTGACCCTTTAATACAGTTCCTCATGTTGTGGTGACCCCCAACCACAGAATTATTTTGTTGGTACTTCATAACTGTAATTTTGCTACTGTTATGAATCGTAATGTAAATATCTGATATGTTGGATATCTGATACAAGACCTGCCCAAAGGGGTCGTGACACACAGGTTAAGACCCTTGAAACATCTCCATCTGTCTCTTCAGATAGGCAAATGCCTCAAAATGCAAAGCTCTGCTAAGACCTCTCTCCAGAGTCTTAGTCTTCAAACCTCCCCATTTTGGAGTTCACCTTCAAACGTAGCGATATATATATATATATATATATATATATATATATATATATATATATAATTGTATGTACATGTGTGTCTGAATGAGTTTATGTGCACGGTATGTATGCATGGTTTCTTGAATGCCAGAAGAGGGCATCAAATCCCCTGTAATTGAAGTTGCAGATGGTTGGGAGTGCCATGTGGATACTAGGAACCAAATCCAGTGTTATAATCCAGGCAAACCTGGCCCCGCCCCTTGGGGACCTGGCAGAGTGCGCCACCTCTGCACATGGCAGGCAGTACCCTAGATCTGTAGGCAGGTGAGAAAGCCCGTTAAAAGACAAGTTCTGCCTACTTTCTCTTTCTGCCTTTTCTGAGGAGGCAGCCCTCTCTGTCTCTATCTCTGTCTTTGTCTTTCTCTTTCTGTCTTCCCTTCCCTTACTCCCTTCCTTTCCCCCAATAAGCTTTGCACATAAGTTTCATCTGTAGGTCTCTGTTTCTCACCTGCCATGGGATTCACCAAAGGTCTCACATTAAGCCATATTCATAACATTGGTGCCGTGAGAGACTCGGCAGGCTCCCCTGCCATTTCCTCTTGCCTGCTGGCAGTCTTGAGGAGAGCAGCGATCCTGGAACCCTGAAACCCTGAAACCCGATTGATTTTCCAACTAAGGATCGCTGGAATTCTACATGCAAAACTGGCACGTCTGGTAAACCTGCCCCTCCCTCTCCACCTCTGGCCAAGCGTTCGTGAGTGAGGACTTGTCTCTTGACCATGGCTTCTCACCCTTTGGCCTCGCTCTCAAAAGACCCAGTAGTACTAGGCATCCACCGTCGTGGGCTCAGAGAAGCCCCTGCTTCTACGCTTGTTGAACGTAGCTGCAGCCTGGCCTTCTCATCCAATCCTCCCTTGATCTCCAGGACACGGGAGATTAGGCATGGAATCTTAACTCACTCATAGAAATGGGCCTATCCACCTCCTAAAATGTCAATCCGAATGCTGCTTACCAGCACTCCATATTTTGGTAATTCACAGGACCTTTACAACTTCTACCAGTAATCCAACACTTGGACATGTGTATCCTAATGCCTCAAGCTTCCGGTCACCGCCGCTGGGGGTGGGGGCCTTAGAGTCCCTCTTTCCCACCTGGCTGTGTTACTACCCTGCTTCCCCACCGCACAGATACCAGCAGAGATGCTACCCACTGCCCGCTCACAGCACTGGATGGGGACAAGCAGCGTCTGGCTCGGGGACACTTGGGAAGAGTTTTTTTTTCCTTGTTTACTGTCTGTTTCATATGTATGAAAAAAAGGTGTATATATGGTGTGTATGGTGTGACCACACACTTGTGCAAGGAGCATGTAAACAGGCAAAGCGAAAGCAAGCCTGGAGGAAGATACATAAGGTATTGTTACCAAAAGGGAACATAGCCAAGGTAACCAAGAGTGCATTGGCGTGATAATTTGAAGTGCATTAGAGTGATAAATTGTAGTGTGAGATAATGCTGAAACCAATATGGTATAAAAACCCCAAACAGCCAAGCTGAAACTTCAAGTCCATTATGATCGAGTGAAGGTCGTGTTTGGGACTTCCCTTCACCTGAGACACCAGTCTGCTAAGCTGAGGGCCGTCCCTTCCGGTGCCAGACATCCAGGACCGGAGACCTCAGTGGACTCCTGCTGGAATCCAGAGGAAACTCAAGCTGTGACCCTACGCTGGTCAGGTATCCCCTACAGCACCTAGGACTTAGTTTATATTTGTGTGGCTGGCTTTGATACATATGTGAAGTAAAGTATATAATTAAAACTAACTCGCTGAGTTTGTTATCATCCCTCCTGTGCTAACGCTCAGTAATTGCCTGTGACAACATGCATGATTCTGAATACCTGCATCCTGTATGTGTGTTTCGCTACCATGTGACCTGCTTTGTGGTCAGGCACCATCTTAACTAAACACATGACCACTGCCATCTTTAGTAAGGGTGAACACATGGGCTGGCAGCCATCTTTACTAAGGTTAAAGACTACAGTTCTTAATGCTAATGATCTCTCCCTCTGTGTTTTCTCCCTGTGCGGGCTGCTGGTGGGTGGTGAATCTGGAATAGGCAGGCATGTAGTTAGCACTCTGACTCTATGCCTGCCCCCTCGCAGTGGTACCCCAACTCCGGGCAGCGGGAGAGATCCCAGGGCGTGGTTCCAACCCACATGGTTCTACCCTGTGCTACGTCTGCAGCCTAGCCCAGCCTCTGCCTCCCACCTGCAAGCCTGGGACGTGTGCACCGTTCAGAAGTGCCCACCAGGCAGAGTTCATTCATTCTCTTTGCCTTTTTATTTCTTTTTCCTTCTTTGTCTGTAATTTGTTCTTACACTGACTCTGTTGCATGTGGCCTGCTTGCACAGTGGAGTGCCTTTACAGGGCCCACCAGGGCACCTCTTCATGCAAGAATCCTATTCTCCTGCTCCACAGCGATCTGCTCTCTTCACCTGCAGCAAATCTGCTTTCTCGTTCACTGGAGGCTTTGCCTTTCATCTTGCTCAACACCCACCATTTTCCCTTCCTTTTAATTTACTTAACTCCTCTTTAAGAAAAAAACATATACATGTGAATATATATATATATATGCTAGCTTTAACTATGTATGTGTATCTCCTTCTAGACTAAGGAAGCAACAAGTCTCAAATATTTTAAATTGGTATATATTTTTTAAATTGTGATAAAAATGTAAGGTTATAAATACCTATTTCAGATTAACAAAGGCTAAGTACTTATGTCTTTGCCAAGGCTCAACACCAAGCTTCTAGAGAATTTAAATAAGTAACAACATATGTTTGATACCCATGGAATGGCTATCTTGATTTCTTTCCTGATTTCGTTAAAAGGTTTTATTTTGACATTAAAGGAGCTTCAGTTCAAAATCATTACTTTTTTTAAGGCTAAACCTGACATGAATGTAATGCAAAGTCCTAATATTAGAAAAGCCTCTAATCTATTGTAGACTGTTGAGGGATATGAGTCATCCTATAAATGATCAAACTCTTTCATTATGGTCATGCTGGCTACGGATGCAATTAATTACAGGAACAGGCCTTGCCCAGTCCTCTATATGTTTTCAGAGTTAAGCATAAAGACAAGTAACTAAAGACAAAGTTTGTCTACTTGGATATACACAATAGACCATCCTCAAATGCTCAGATATCTGTAGAATATGGCATTTAAAATGTTTTATTAAAAAGCTTTTAGTAACAGAGAGACATGCCAGCTCCTGGAGACACCCCATTCCCTCCAAAGAAGATGTATGGGCAAAGAAGAAACTCCACCTGCAACTTGCTTCATAAGTGGCAGCACTAGCCACTGAACAACCCTGCCTTTCACCTCAATGGCTGCAAAGTACCAATAGTCCCCAGAGGCAGAATGCTGACAGTGTCTTCATTTCTCATCATTAAGGCCAGCACCAGAGCTCTGAGAGATGTGTGTGTGTGTGTGTGTGTGTGTGTGTGTGTGTGTGTGTGTGTATCCTCTCTAGGTATCTAGGAAACTCACCAAATCCTTAATGTTTTCTTTCTCACCCAAGTGGAAGTTGTGAAGTCTCATAGAAAGCGTCATATTTTTCCTGTTTTGATTCTATTCCTTAGAAAAGGAACTTGGAATTAATTAAAGTACTGAGAATATTCACATTCCCCCCCAAAGTCTGCACCCCATGTCTCAGGAAGGGTGTGGTCAGTTTCTATTATTAGAATGAAACTCTTATCAGTTTGTGGATTTGGTTATTTCTAATCCTTAATCTCCCCATAAAAAAAATGACAGTGTCTCATTGTTAATGGGCTCTGAAAGTCCCCAATAAGTCAGGCTTGGCTACCAGTCCTCAGTTGGCCACTTAAAGAGACAAATTAATGGTAAAAAGCAGAAAAAGGAGATTTAGTCAATTTGGCCACCATGGGAAAAGGAACAAAGAGGCCCAGTGATCTCCCTCCCAAGTCCATATCCGGAGGTCCTAACATCAGGTTATAGTTTAAATAGAGAGCGAGAGGTGTGCATGGTTAAGCAGTATTGGTCGAGGTGTGATTCCACACATCATTATTTTCTCAGCTTCAGTCTCTCCTGCAATGTGGTCTGACAAGTTATCAATACTGTGTGAAATTCCTTCCAGAAGACCAGGTTCCCCCTCTAGCTGTCACCACATTTCAGCCATTTCCCAGCATGAGATCCCTCAGGAAATCTACTTGGGGACAGGACACATTGTTCCAATTGTCTGATAGCTGAAGGCATATGTCTGTCCCTCCTGGCTCCTGGTTATAGGAGGTTATAGCATGTATTTGTTGTCTGAAAGACTAAAGGATGCCCACCTGGGCTCTAATGGGTTGACAGCTCAGCACCACACCCTGTGCTGGCTTCCTCTGCCTGGTATTCCAGGAAGGCCCATTATCCGTGTCCTTGCTCCTGTGTCACCTGCGTTGTGAAAAATACAAACTGTTTTGGTGACTCATCTAAATGGAGCCCACCATCACAGGGGTAAGGTGAAAAGAGAAGGCACAGTCAGGATTCGCCCCCTACTGGCCAGTATGTAGCAATTCTTGACCTCTAATCTTGATTGCAGTTCTTTATTGAGACTCACAAAACTAAGAGATTTCATGAACCCGAGGGTTCAGCTTGCTGAAACCGCTCGGTGAGCTCTTTATAGATGCTGGATATACAGCAGGGCGCTCAGGACTTCAGGGCCTAACGTGGAAGTCAAGGTTGATCAAGATCATAAGGATATGGTCTGTACTTATCTTAATCTATACTTCTAATCAGTCCATCTGAAGACTTCAAACCTTCAAATAGCTAGCTATTTTGGAAAAAAAAGATTGTTAGTGCCAGTGGATCACAGAAAGATCTCAGCTATCCATTTATATTAATTGATGTTATTTTGGGGACCCAAGTACTTGTTCACATCTTTTACACACCCTTTCTGTCATCCCAACTTCTTTAAAATTGTCCATAATAATGGTAATAATGTTTCATTTTAGTTTTACTTTGTTTTGATTTATTTTATTTTTTACTCACTATGTACTCCTATCTGGTTAGAATTTGCTATGTAGACCAGACGTGCTGTGATTAAAGGTGTGCGCCACTACACCCAACTTATTTTGATATTTTGAGACAAGGTCTCATTATGTAGCCTAGGATGGCATCAAACTCCCAGTCTACCTGCTTGGATTTTAGGAAGGAGCAACCACTCTCAGCCTCATTTATTTTATAATTATATGTTTTCTGATCTCTTTATTATTAATGTGAAATACAAGGAATGAAAAATCAAAGTGGAAGAGTTACATTGTTCTCAATAGTTTTACATTTTGAGGCTTTACAATGTGTGTGTTTGGGACAATTGTAAAAGGCAGGGGTCCTTGTGCTCACAGATAGCACTAGGAAAACCAGGAATATTAAACTCTCAGGCTTTTCTCTTCAATGAAAAGGATTTACACGTGTTTCTGCCCAGAAAGCTGGGATTGAATGTAGTTAATAACCTGGTGATCTTTTGCTATCTGTAGAGCCAGGTGTCCCCCTGCCCCCACATACTGTTTATCCCAGACTTCTGAGCATTGTTTTTCGGTCAGTAGAACCCATCCTTATGAATAAGGTCCCAAGTACTTTGAAAATAGTTTACTATTATGTTTATTCCAGACCCTTCCTCCCTAGACCCTTGTCCTGAGCATTGCTTCTTAGTCAATAGAACCCATTCTTATGGAAGAGGGCACAGGTAATTTGCAAAAGGCATGTACTTTTCAAAGGAGTTTTGATGTAGTCTTGCCATAAGCTTTATAGTGGTAATTGTCATGAGGAAACTTTTTCCTAAAGTTGTACCATGTTTAAATATGTCAAAAACAAACTGCTCAAGGTCAAACTCTAGAAATTTGACCCAACATGGGCTGAGTTGTATTGAACCAGATTTCCTTCTTAACTCATGTGGATCTCCCTGCTGGCATTAACACTTGCAGATATCCCCACAGATAATTATTTTTTGTTTTGTTTTGTTTTTGCTAAAGGAATTTTGTGATTTGATAACTAACCAAAATTCTCTCCAAAAACTTGATGTTGCTAGGAATGGCCTGGGAGACAATTTTAAATTATGCCAACACTTCTATGTCAGAGGGTGGTGTCCTGGAAGACTATTTTAACTAGGTAAAGATGTGTTACATTTGTTTTCACTACAGAATATTACTTTAACTGTGTAAAGGTGTTACTTTTGTTTATGTTGTATTTGTTTAATGATGCAAGGTGTGTGTTTAATTGTGTAAAGATAGGTTGCATCTGCTTCACCTTGCCTACCTAAGGCACCTGATTGGTCTAATAAAGAGCTAAACAGTCAATAGCTAGGCAGAGAAGGGATAGCTGGGCTGCAAGGCAGAGAGAATAGGAGAAATCTAGGTTTGAAGAGAGAAAGAAGAATGAGAGAAGAGAGAAGAGAACAAGGGAGATGCTAGGGCCAGAAGCCAGTAAACTGCCAGCCACCCAGACACAGAGAAGTAGTGAAAGTTATACAGAAGAAAGTTACAAATCCCTAAGGCAAAAGGTCGATAATGTGCTTAATGTAGGTGAGCATTCAAAACTAATAATAAGTCTCTATGTCACAATTTGGGAACTGGTTGGTGGGCCAAAAGAAAAAGCCTGGTACAGGGTGGTATTATGGCTAATCATGGTTGTAAACTTGATTATATCTGGAATCATATAAAACGCGTGCAGCTGAGTATACCTGTGGTGGTTTATGGCCCCATAGCCCTCATATATTTGAATACTTGATCCCCAGTTGGTAGAAGAGTTTGGGAAAAGTTAGGAGGTGTGGCCTTAGTAGAGGAGGTGTGTCAATGGGGATGGACTTTGAGGTTTCAAAAACCCATGCCATTCCCAGTTAACACTTGTCTTAGGATTTCTGCTGCCATGAAGAAACACCATGACCACAGAAACTCTTATAGAGGCAAACATTTACCTGAGGGGGCGGCTTACAGTTCAGAGGTTCAGTTCATCATCAGGGAGGTGGCAGCATGCAGGCAGACATGGTGATGACTACAGCTTGATCAGAAGGCAAAAGGAAGTGGACTGTGACACAGGGCAGTATCTTGAGCATAGGAGACCTCAAAGCCTGCCCCCACAGTGTCACTTCCTCCAACAAGGCCACACCCACTCCAACAAAGCCGCACCTCCTAACAGTGCCAATCCCTTTGGGGATCATTCTCTTTCAAACCACCATGGCATGCAGACCCCTCCTCTATGTGTGTGCCTTATTGTTTCGATCTCAACATGTAAGCTCTCAGCTACTACTCCACTGATATTTCTGCCTGCCTGCTTCCACGACAGTCGTGGATTCTAACCTCCTGGAACCAGGAGCCCAAAATTAACTTTTATAAGTTGCTTTGGTCATGGTGTTTTGTCACAGCAGTAAAAAATAACTAAAACACCATCTGTAGGTGATTATTCTGGATTGAATCATTTGGGATAAGAAGATTCACCTGAACTCTGAACCACACTTTCATAAAAGAACAAGGAAGAAGGAAACATTGGCTTTTTTCCTGCCTGCTCTCACTCTCGCTGGCAAGTTCATTTATATTGATGCTGAGGCGTTCCTTCGCTAATATTTGTGTGTCTACTTTTCAGATGGCTGGCTCCTTCTCCCCTTGGGTTGTGGCTTCCCCTGGACCCCCTCCTCTGGCTGTTGCCACACTAGGTTAGCCACCTTGACAACCACTCAGACTTCTATCATTGTTGCAACTGCCACACACTCTTGATGGGGGATGTCCTGTATATGTGTTTCTCTTATTGGTTGATGACTAAAACACTGTTTGGCCAGTAGAGACGGGAATATAGGCAGGGCTGGGAGAAGAGGAGGATACTGGGGAGAGAAGCAGAGAGGCACCAGGAGGAGATGGCATGTAACCACCAAAGGAGTAACAGGTCCAGGCATTCTCTGGTAAGCCAAGACCAACAAAAATACATAGATTAGTAGTTATGGGTTAATAATTAAGAGAGAGCTAGCTAGTAAAAAGTCCAAGCCATCAGCCAACAGTTTTATAGTTAATATAGTGTCCATGTGTTTATTTGGGGCTGAAGGGTGGCAGGATCTGGTGGGACAAGAAATTCCAGTTACATACTCTCAGCTCCCAGATACATACAAGCAGCTGTACTTACCCACAAGCAGGCTGTGCACTGCCTGTGTTTCTGCCTAGCCATGATACACAGCGGCAGACAGCCTCACACTTCACTGTCATCATCAGCAGATCTGGTGAGACACCAGGGAATTCTTAAGAGGGAATTAGCTTAAAAGGGGGGCATCCCCCACTAAAAATGGGGAATATTATGATGCAGAGGGGTTAGGTCTCTGTATAGTTCCACAGCGGATGGTTTGAAAATGGAACAATTAAATAAAGGGATAATCAATTTAGCTAGGATTGATATGTCAGATATAATCATTATCATTTTGGGAATTCTTGTTTGAACCGTTAATAAGTTGTTTTATATCAGTAACAAACATGAGAAAATGACTGATAAGATAAAATACTTAGAAATAAATACTAATGAAACTAAGAAAAAAATTCATACACAGAGGAGTTTAGAGAAGAACCTACTGCACAATTGCATTATGAAACTGAAGAGGAGCAGCCCAAGGTTATTGGAAAACCAACCTTAATTTATCCAGTTACCATTCAAGAACAACTATAAGATGATAAATATCCCCAAGCATATTCAGAAGTTAACTGTGATCCTATAGAAATGTTAGATTTTAAGAGATTTAAGGAAGCAATTGTTTCATATGGTATGCATTCACCTTTTGTGAAGCAGATGTTAAATTCATGGGCCACTTGGAATAGAATTATTCCACAAGACTGGAAAGATTTAGTAACAGCAGTATTGGAAGTTGGTCCTCAGTTACAGCAGAGAACATGGTGGAAAGAGGAAGCTAGGGACACAGAACAATGAGGTAGGGCTAGAGGTTATGAGATTTCCCAAGGTCAAATGGCCATTATACTGATGTGGAAGGACAGATTACATTTGACAATCACACCTTGGTCCTATGCCAAGCTTTGAATGCTTGGGACAAGACTGAAGATTCAGGGAAGAGGACTGAGCCATTTACCAAAATTACATAAGGCCCAAATGAAGCCTTCACTGACTTTATAAAGATTGTCTTCAGCTGTAAATAGAATAATATCAGATCCAGAAGTTGGATGAAGATTAATTGAATCTTTGGCTTTTCAAAATGCTAATTCAGAATGTGATCAAGAGTGATAATGAGTCTCACTCTTATGATGATACTTGGATAGGAGAAGTGACTTCTAAAATTTCAAGCAAAATCAAAAGGTTAGATGCTTTAATTGTGGTCAACAGTTCATATGAAAAAAATTGTAGGCAAGGCATTCCCAGGAACAATGTTTTTTTTTTTTCTACAGATAATTCAAACAGAAGACCCCAGGCTTCTGGAATATACAGAAGGTGTAGGAAAGGTTGATATTGCACTAATGAATGCAAATCAATGAGGGACAAGCAAGGTAACCCATCAGCAAACACCATTAGAGGCCTCACACAGGTTCCCATGTAAATTTGGTTCAGTCATTCCCTGTCAGCATTGGGGAAACTTACTTCACTGGATGACAAAACAGCTTTAAAAGATAAAACAAAAATTTCAGGGGAAACCATAAAGCATTTTTTTTGCAAACCTCTAAAAATATCAAATTGCAAAGTTAAAAATACAAATAAATGACATTGTAATTGAGGGTTTGATAGACATAGGAACAGATATAACAATAATTGCACCAAAATCTTGGCATCCGAATTGGCCTCTTCAGGAGGTAAATGTTCAGCTTTCAGGGAATGGAACTTTAACTCAGGTAAAACAAAGCACAAGATGGATTGAGTGTATAGTACCAGAAGGAGAGATAGAAAAATTAATACCACATGTGACCATGTGACTAACATAACAATGAATTTATGGGGACATGGTTTGTTACAGCAATAGAATACCCAGATTAACATTCACAGCTGCTGATTTTTCAAATGCCCTACCTTTAAAATGGTAAACTGAGAAACCTGTTTGGGTGGAACAATGGCCTTTGACATCATAAAAATTACAGGCACTAGAACACCTGGTACAGGAGCAGCTAAATGAACAACATATTGAAGGATCAACCAGTCCTTGGAATTCTCCCATATTTATCATTAAAAAGAAATATGGAAACCAGAGAATGGTAAAGATCTGAGAACTATTAATAAGATGATTCAGCCAATGGGCCCCTCACTGTCTGGAATTCCCTTGCCTTCTCTACTACTTACATGATGGTCTATTATAGTGATTGATATAAAAGGTTGCCTTTTTACTATATATTTGCAAGAACAGGGTAGAGAAAAATTTGCCTTCATAGTGCCTACTTATAATGATTCCCAGCTTGTTAAAAGATATCAGTGGGAAATTCTTCCATAAGGAATGTTAACACAGCACTACCTTGTGTCAATATTTTGTACAATAGCCATTGGAAATAATTTGTATACCTCAATCTATAATTTACATGGATGATATGTTAATGACCGACTCAGATGGAGATACCTTAGAGAAAATGTTTGAAGAAGTAAATAAATTTTTGCCTTGTTGGGAATTACAAATTGCTCCTTAAAAAATACAAGGAGGAGATTCTATCAATTACTTAGAATATAAGATATGTTTACAAAAAATTCAACTACAGAAAGTAAAAATCATCAGAGATGAATTATGAACTCTTAATGATTTTCAAAAATTACTGGGAGATATTAGCTAACTACTTCTCACAATTGGATTGACAACTCAAGAACTAAGTAATTTATTTCAAACCTTACAAGGTGATAAGGACTTAAATAGTCCAAGATAATTATCAGCTGAGGCTGGGAGAGAACTGGTTTTGATAGAAAAGAAATTACAGGATGCACATGTGGATATGGTTCGGATCCACAGCCTGATTTTATTCTGGTCATTTTGCCTTCTACACATTTTCCTACAAGAATTCTAATGCAGGAAGAAGACAGTATCTTAGAATTGATACTTTTACGTCACAAACAGAGTAAAAACAAAAACAAAAACAAAAACAAAGACCCATGTAGAAAAGGTTTCTGAATTGTATTTGAAAGAAAAATTAATACTTTGCCATTTAGCTGGAATAGACACACAAGAAATTAGTGGTACCTTTTACTAATGCTGAAATTACCTCATTATGGGCAGAAAATGAACTTTAGCAAAAATCTTGCAGTAATTTTTTAGGAGAGATAAGCAACAAATATCACAAAAGCAAGAGACTTCAGTGTGGTTAAAGACTTTTCTCTGTCCTGCTGGTCCCCTTGGAGTAGTTTCTCTCCTGTTGTGGATCCCTGCAGCTGCTTATGAAATAATCACTCAGAGGCTAAGTTTAAATATAATTGCTTGGCCAAAGGCTCAGGCTTGTTACTGGCTAGTTCTTTCTTATAAATTACCCCATTTTAATAATCTGTGTATCACCATGTGGCTGTGGCTTACGGTAATGTTCTAGCATCTTACCCTTTGGCAGCTACATGGTGTCTCTCTGACTCTGTCTTCTTTCTTTCTTTCTTTCTTTCTTTCTTTCTTTCTTTCTTTCTTTCTTTCTTTCTTTCTTTCTCTCTGTTTGGATTTCCAGCCTAGCTATATTCTTCTTGGCCATTGGTCAAATCAGCTTTATTTATCATCTAATAAAAGCAACACATATTCTCAGCATATAGAAGGGCATCCCATATCACTTCAGTTTAAAAAGTGAACCATTTGGATGGCGAACACCAATTTCTGGAACCCCTACATTCTATACTGATACGAACAAATCAGGAAAGGTAAGTTATAAATCAGTAAATTTAAGTAAAGTGTCTCAAAGCCTTATGATTCTATGCAAAAGCCATGGATATATGGTGTTCTCATAGTATTATTAGATTTCACAAAGCTTCTTAATATAGTTACTGACTCTCAATATACAGAAAGAGTTGTTTTATTGAAGCCACTGAACTTATTTCAGATGACTCAGAATTAATTTTGTTATTTATTCAATTACAAGAAATAATCAGAAATAAAAAGTATCCCTTGTATATAGCACATATCAGATCCTATACAGGTCTACCAAGCCCTCTAGCACAAGATAGTGATGAAATTGATCAACTTTAGGTAGGAAATGTGCTTTGAAGCCTAAGAATTTCCTAAAAAAACATGTTAATAGCAAAAGGTTTGAAGAAAGATTTTTCTATCACTTGGCAACAAGCCAAGGAAATTATATGGAAAAATCCTACTTGTTCTTTGTATAACCAAAATTTACTACCTGTAGGAAGTAATCCAGAGTACTCAAGGAAATGAAATTTGGCAAATGAATGTGTTTCATTTTGCCGAATTTGGAAAGTTAAAATATGTACACTGTACTATGGACACATATTTAGGATTTTAATGGATAACTACTTTGAGTTCTGAAAATAGTGAGTCTGTAATTACACATTTATTTGAAATTATGATCATCATGGGTTTACTTGCACAACTTAAGACTGACAATGCTCCAGCATATGTCTCTAGTAAAATGAAACAGGTTTTATATATTATAACATAAAGCATATTGTAGGTATACCACACAATCCTACAGGACAAGCAGTTAAAGAAAGCTCTGATCATACCCTAAAATACATGTTTATTAAACCTAAAGGGGCTATAAAGACCACAAGTGATAGATTGCACAATGCCTTATTAACTTTGAATTTTTAAAATGTTAATAAAAAGGAATGACAGCTGTAACAGACATTGGATAATAGAGAAAAATTGGTGAATTAAATCAGCCTTTATCCTTTAAAGATGTGTTGACTTCAGAATGGAAACCAGAGGTTTTGCTTTTGTTTCCACAGTACAAGAAAAGCTATGGATACCTTCAAGGTTGATAAGGATTAGATTCAAACAGGAAAGACCTCTTAGCCGGGAGTTGGTGGCACACGCCTTTAATCCCAGCACTCAGGAGGCAGAGGCAGGCGGATCTCTGTGAGTTTGAGGTCAGCATGATCTACAGAACGAGTTCCAGGACAGCCTCCAAAACAATACAGAGAAACCCTGTCTCAAAAAAACAAAAACAAAAACAAAAACAAAAAAACACCACCACCACCAACAAAAACAAAACAAAAAAACCCAGGAAAGACCTCTTTATTAGAAGAGGAGGTAATTCACCCAAACAGCTTGGTCATTCAATCTAACTTACAAGGCTAACAAATGCTTTTCATTTGATCAGATATAACCTGCCAAAAAGGAAAGTCCCTAAAGTTAGAGTTGGGGCAGGGTTTTGTTTTCGTCTTTCCAGGAGAATAAAAGCATCCAACTAAGGAATCTGAAGACTACTGGACAAATGAGACATCTGAAGATAAAGATAAATCATCCAGAGAAAATGTCCTGTGAAAAAGAGTAAATTGGCCTAATGGTATAGCACATTTCCAACAGATAAAATTTCATAAATCTTCCCAAATGTTTGTTTCTACTGTTCTCTGTAGACATATAATGTAAATGGTCTCTTTGTAGTCCCAGTTCAATTAAAATTTAAAGCTGGTTTTTGGATTGGAGAATGGTTTTCTCCATCTCTAAACCCAAGCACGCTTGTAAAAGAAAATTCCAAAGTGTCTAAAGCCACCTTATATAGGGCAGAAGAAAAACCAAAATTAAGGAGCTATTCTATTGCTACTAATCTCATAATTCTTTGGTTTTATTGTGACTCTTTAAAACTTTTCTTAAGGTATAAATATTATCTTAAAATTTATAAGATTTATACATACACACACACACATTTAAACATTCTGTTTTGGTATTAGTAGCCACGTAGAGTACTAACTAATTCTAGAAAAAAGCTTCATCTAGCTTCTTGTACATGATTTCAGGTGTGAGTCTTTATCAGATAACTAGGAATTAACTTTATGAACTCTAGATATACTTAAATTGTGGTCCTTTAACCTCTCTGAGATCTACTGCATATGACATTTTAAATGTTTAAGTTTTCTGCAGTGAACTTTGAAGGCTCTAAAAGGATGATGGGGTCCCACAAAAATAATTCCACCTGGATTGTGGTAATACTTCTAAGCTGACAATCACCACCCAAAGATCAGTTTGGACTACAAACTGCTCAGGACAGTTTCAAGGTGGCTAGATGAGATGGTCCAGCCTCATGTACTACTTTCAGCCAAGACTTCAGATAAATCCTACACTTTCCTATTACACAGAGACTGGACAACAAATGATACAACTAGCACTCCCAGGACTTGACTATTATTTCAATTTTATCAGTGTCCCCTAGAGATGCCATCACCCCCCCAGACAACATAAAGCAATTAAGAAAACATGACACCCACATTCCCAAGTGGTAGCATGGGTGTCATTCAGTAGGTTATGAATATTTGTCACTGTTTAGGGGAGTTGGTTATAGTTGTTATTGGTAATGATCAGGAAAAAAATGAACAAAGGAGATTAGTTTCAGGGATATCATTCTGAAAAGAAAAAGGGGGATATAGAAATGATAAGAATAGCCTGTCATTGGTGGTGCACGCCTTTAATCCCTGCACTCAGGAGACAGAGGCAGGCGGATCTCTGTGAGTTTGAGGCCAGCCTGGTCTACAGAGCTAGTTCCAGGACAGTCTTCAAAAACAATACAGAGAAACCCTGTCTCAAAAAACAAAAAAAATTGATAAGATTATAGATTATTGAATCTACTTTTAAACCAAATAAGCAACTTCTAGCCTTTAATATTTTACATTGCTACAGGTTTTTGTATATTGATACACATTTGAAGTTGTTTTTTGTATATGTTTCTACTCTTACTTAAGATATTTTTGTATATTGTTACACAATTTTTGTTAGAACACACTGATGGGGGAAGTCCTTCTGTGTATATGTTTCTCTTATTGGTTGATGAATAAAACACTGTCTGGCCAATGAGGTGGGAAGATAAGCCAGACAAGGACGAGAAGAATTCTGGGAAAGGTAGGCAGAGAGACCTCCTGCCAGAACAGTCACTATGTGAGCCACCAAAGGAGTTAGAGGTCTGGACCCTTCTCAAGCACAGCAGGTCCAGCAGGGACAAGAGAAAAAGAACCTCATGTTACTATGTGCACATACATTTCTACTCTTGTTTAGGGTACTGCACTTATGCAGCTCATTTAATAATGTAATACATTATAATTTTATAATTACAATAATAATGTAATATAATGTAAATTTCTTGTCCTTGAAAGTTGTTATTACAAACTATTTAGGTTAATAAAGAAATGCAGGTTAGTAGTTAGTCACCTACTACAATCAAATTTGTAGTCATGTTAGGTATGTTTTCAAGGTCAAACATATTTTAGATAGACAGAGATCTACAGAATACAACATTTAAGATGGTTTAATAATATAAGGCATTTTATGGGAATGAGGCATGTCTGCTCCTGGCAGCACTTATCTACTTCAGAGAAGATGATGGGCATTGAAGAAACTCCATATGGACTCCCGATTTTGTTATTGATAAATAATAGATAAAAACTACAGGTATTAGAACCTATTTCTTCAGGATTCCAACTTATACTGAAGATCAGCTAAGCTATCCATCCTAGTGAACTGAACATCCTAGTGGAGCTGAAATATTGGATTCTTGGCCTTCCATTTGGAGATAGTCATTGATCAGTTAGCCAAACCACAGCCTGAAATCCACTCTAATCAATCCCCCTTTAATATATATGAATTTATTCTATCAGTTCTGTTGCTCTAGGGAACCTTGACTAATATAGGTAGATATAAAGTCATCTTGAAACTTGGAAGATGACTCAGTGGTTAAAGGTGATTGCTGCCCTTGCAGAGGACCAGAGTTTGGTTCCTAGAACCCATTCTAGGTAGATCACAACTATCTGTAACTCCTGTTTCAGGGTATCCAATGCCTTCTGTTTTTGTGTCTAAAACCAGGAGCTAACACTGAGCTGTTGTGAAGCAAATATTTATTTATACCTGAGCCAAACTTTCAGTTTCCCATAGTAGGAGAATGAAGTGGCCCAGAACAAGGCAGATTAGCCTCTTTATACCAGGAAAGCAACTGATTACAAAAGTGGAATTTTGCAGTTATTTGTATGATCATGGGAAAGGTACATGTTATAGATTTATGGTCAGATAGTTATTAGAACATACTATGAAATGTTTGGTGGCCAGTTGATTCTCAGAACATAATATTAAACAATGGAAACAATTTACGATATGAAATCACAAGGTTATAGAGGAAGAGCAAGTCAAAAAAACAAGTTGACCTTCAACTTGGGACATGATTAGAGACTAACATGTTTATTGAGGAAAGGAAAGAAAAATGGAGTCAACTGGCCATTAACATTCCCCACTCTTGTTAGGGATAGGTCTAAATGGCTAGAGATCATCATCTTTAAGAGGAATTTCTCTTAAGTATTCATAATTGGCTTCTCAGATCCATTACTTTAATGGAATTTAGTCGCTGGTTTACAGATTTTATAATTGCATTCAGAAGACATGGTCCGAAAGTGAGGGTGAAGAAAATACATAATAAAGGTCTTACCAAGGCACTAAGAAGGGTAGTTGACCTTTGGTACCAGGACAACAGAGACTCATACCAATTTAGGCTGCTTGAAATGACTGGTAATGTCATTTAATTCTCTGTTTAACTAGACTCAAACCTTTTCTGACTACTCCCTCATGATTAGCACAGAACAACATTATTCTTTGAGAGCCCTGTTGCATGGAGAGGAGGTCAAGTTGTCTTCAGTTCTGCAATATGCTCTCTGCCAGGGAGTTTGAAGAGGAAGTTGGGTAGAGAATGGATGTTTCCAACTCAGATAGATCTTGGTCAATCTGTTGGCTCTGGAGCAAGTATAGCAGTTCCCATTCCTACTGATCCTATTATTCCCAACGCAGCTACCAGGGGGACTGACACAGGAGATGCTTAGGTTGAACAAGTTCAGTGCAGAAATAGCAAATATTCTCAGCCTCTTTCTCCTGAATAGTAATACACTTGAGGAACCAAACCAACTAGAATGCAGAAATCAGAAGTCTCAGTAAAAATGAAGGAATCTAATAACCACCACCTTAATGGTACCCAGCCAGAAATTATCATCTAGTTAAGGTATCAATGATGCAAATCCAACAGCAATTAGCAGAAGCTGGAGGACCAAATGCCCTGTGATGACTGACATCAGAGTTACTACCTAGAAGGAGCCTGGAAAAGGACAGGGCACCAGTCAGATTTATTTTATCTAAGGTCATTTTGTGCAGTGTCTCTTTGAGTATAGCCAGATTATAATCCTGAATAGTTTGTATAGAAATAATATTATTTATTTATTTTTGAAACAGTTTCGTATAGCCTTGGCTGTCCTGGAACTCACTGGCCTTGAACACATAGAAATCCTCCTGTCTCTGCCTTCCAAATGCTGGGATTCAAGATGTGCGTCACTGCCACCTGACAACAATTTTTTAAAACTATATAATATCTCTTTGTTCTGCATAGAGCAGGTCAAGTGTCCAACCATAGTGTAATATATAATGAATTCTTGAGCATAGGATTTAGCTCCATTCCTCTGCCTGGTGCTCTTTTTCTCCTCAAAATTTATATTTTGTAATTTACCTTGCTCAGTTTGCTCCTCTTCATTACAAATCTTCCTTAGAGTTACCACTAATATCTACACAACAGTGTATCTACTAGGTTTGTTTTGAGATTTCTTCTGCCAATGGAATTAACCCAAAACTCTTCGCTTTTGAAGTCGACTGTCAATCTGAATGAAGCTTCAGAAAGGAAACCTCAAGCCTGCCCCCACAGTGACACACTTCCTCCGGCCAGGCTATACCTCCTAATAGTGGCACTCCCTTTGGGGGCCATTGTTACCAATGGTTCTTCCCACCAGCCTGGTCCCATAGCCGCCTCAGCCCCAATGAACACACATACGCTATATTAACTATGAAACTGTTGGCCGATGACTAGGGTTCCTTATTGGCTAGCTCTGTCTTAATAATTAACCTATAACTACTAATGTATGTATTTCTACATGATCTTATCTTACCAGAGAACGCCTATCGAATCCTCTCTTCCCGGATCACATGATGACTCCTCTGCCCACACCTTCCAAAATTCTCCTCATCTCCTAGACACACCTATCTTGCTGCCCTATTGGCTGACAGTGTTTTATTCATTAACCAATAGGATAAACATATACAGAACGACAACTCCATCAGGCCATTTTCTTTCAAACCACCACAGACGACAACCAGCCAATGTGGCAGTCTAAATGTGGTGGCAGGCATGCTTCTTTTATCCCAGGACAGAATCATGCCACACAGTTCCCTTAAGATTACCTATGCACAGACTTTTAATCACCAATCCAATGTTACAAGTTTTTAAGTTAATTTTTTGTTACAGATATTTCAGATTTTATAAGCCAATAATCCCTTTATCTGTTCTTCCTTTTTTACCGCTGTCTCAGCTCTTGACTCCAGACATAGAGACTTTAAAAGCATCCCTGGGTCTGCAAAAGGGTGAGCCATAACTCAGTTCCAGAGCTAGCCTTTTAGCAAAAGTAGAACAGCGTAAGACATCTTTAATATAATCCATACCCAATTGATATTTGAATCCCTGTTACAGTAGATTCAGTGTCCAGAAATCCCAGAGGTAAATTTGAAGCCCAGGCAACTGGCAGCAGAAGAAACAGCAAGCTTACACATTCGAGAAAAACCAGTCATATAAGAGAGACAGCAATATTACACAGTAAGTTCACACATTCAAGGAAAACTACTCAGAACACACTATATATCCACAAAACAGACAAACAAAACTAACTTTTGGTTCATTGGGCGGGGGGAGGGGACTGTAACATCAGCAGCCAAGGGACCTCATGACCTGCTGCAGTAAGTAGCTACAGTGTGTGCACTGGAGTTGAAGTTCCAGTGGAACACACACATTAGTGTTGCAACTGATGCTCACTGGAGCTGCAGCTGCACTAGCCGAAGCAGGGCCTGTTAGTATTCAGGCATCTGTACCGGCCTGTCCTTGGGGTTCTGACAGGACATGTCCTCAGCTGCAGCCACTAAGAGTACCACCTGTGCATATTCACTATGTTCCCTTTTAAAAAGGTCCTTGCCCACCTCCCGTCCTTCTCTCTCTTTCTCTCCCTCTCTCTATCTGTCCCCCCCCCGTCTCTCTTCCCCCTTTCCTCTGTCTCCACCTCTTCCCTTTCTCTTTTCTCCTGCTGCTCCTGTCTCTGGAGGCCAGTTTCCCCTCTTCCCTTTCCCCCTTTTATGATCCCTTTTCCTAATAAAAAAAACCCTCTAGTAGAACCCTGTGGCATGGTGTCTTTCTTTTGAGTACTGCTTTTCTTGAATTGCAGCAGGCCCACCCTCCTGATCCTGAATGGTGCTGGGGGTTTGTCTTCTTCAAAGCTGCCCATCACACTCCAAGCCTGGATCTGGGCATTGCATTCTGTGACATAATGGCATCAAAACCCATGTCCCAAAAGCCCCACCGTTTCCAGAGTGACCTAGTTACCAGCCATATGTCTATCTAGTCACCTGGAGTCAGAATTATATAATGATAGGTATAGCCTCATGACAAGAAACAGAGTCAAAATGAAAACAGAAAACACAACAATGAGCCTGGCGTTGGTGGCGCACGCCTTTAATCCCAGCACTCGGGAGGCAGAGGCAGGTGAATCTCTGTGAGTTCGAGGCCAGCCTGGTCTACAGAGTGAGTTCCAGGACAGCCTCCAGAGCCACAGAGAAACCTTGTCTCAAAAAACCAAAAAAAAAAAAAAAAAAGAAAGAAAGAAAAAAAAAAGAAAACACAGCAATGCCATTTAATAACTGGAGTCCTCTGCTTCAGAGGCTCACCAGTCTGACTAAGAGAAATTAGGCATTGGAACCTTGCTAAATGACTCCAAGGAGAGGGCTTCTCTGTGTTCTTTGGCTCCTTGAATCACCAGGTAGCCCTCAGGGATCCAGGGATGGTCAGAGGAGAAAATTGGGTGGCTCTGTCTGAACTCCATAAAACCAGCAACAGCTTGACCAAGCCCAAATTCCCCAAAACCAAATGAATATTAGACTCGGTACCCAAATGGTCTCAGAGGAAGTCTCCACCACCAGCCTACAAGGGGAAATATTACTTTGTCTAGTTTTCCACCTAGAATCTTGCTGACAGCCCAGAACATATGATGCATGCAAGATACAGACAAGACAGAGACATACTTTTTATCTTGCAATTCAGTGGAGAAAGGACTATAGTGAGGCTGAGTGAGGAACCTCTCTTAGTGGCCATCCCCTGGCCCTTCCTACCCCAGATGGTCCATTCACATCCTGTGGGTCCTCTAGATGTTTTGGTATCAAAAGCCGGAAGCTAACACCAAGATGTGGTGAAGCAAAGATTTATTTACAGCCAGGCCAAACTTTCAGTCTCCTGTAGTGGAAGAATAAAGTGGCCCAGATTCAAGGCAGAGTAGCCTCTTTATTCCAGGAAAGGAACTGATTACAAAAGTGGATTTTTGCAGTTATTTTTATGATGATGAGAAAAGTACATGTTATGGGCTTATGGTAAGATGATTACTGGAACATATCATGAAACATTGTATGGTCAGTCAATTCTTGGAGTGTATTATGACACAATGGAAACAATTTATGACATGTAAATCAAAAGGTTATAGAGGAAAAACAAGTCAAAAAACAAATTGACCTTCAGCTTGAGACATGATAAGAGACTTCATATGATTTCTTTTTTTTGTCTTATTAAAAGTTAAAACTCAGGAATAAATATTAGGAATAAACCTGAGATATCCAATGAGCAAAGGAGCCGTGAACAATACCTCTCCCTGAACACCTGCCTCTTCCCACTTCCAGAATGGAAAAGCACATGAAACCTCTTGGCTCCTCCTTCTTCTCCTCTGTGTGTAATTAGTTTCCCTCTGAGTCCACCAGGAAACTCTGTGGTCCACTCAGGCCAAACTAAATGTGGACTCTGCTCTCCAAACTGAGGTTGGACTTTATTGGTGGTCTTGGAGCAATCAACACAAACAAATCTCCCCCAACAGAGACTAACATTATGTTTAGCTAGGAAAACGAAGAAAAATAGGTCATCTGTCCCTGAACACCTTCTTCTGACCTCCATGGACTCCCACACATGTGGGCATATACTAACACAGACATAAATAAAATAAATCTTAAAAATAAAGGTCTTGAAAACTCCGATGGGTAGTCTCTAGTCCCTTGTCCTCTGGGACACTAAGACAGCCTGTTGAGATGGTCAAAGAATAAACTACTAAGGATTTCATTGGAAATCATGAGTGATGTCTGAACTGGCATCAAGAGACATGGGCGTGTGGGGATGGGAGAGAGCAGGTAGGCTAATGGAAATTCATGGGAGGACATATTGGTACAAGGGTGGACATTAGTTCACAGGTGAAAATTAGTGAGCTACATTCAGTTGTGTTATATGAAGGTGACTTCATGGGGAGCAGGTATCTGACCAAGGCAGACAGATGATCTGGAGAACTGTAGCAGCATCTGAGAAGAAATGAGCTGTCAGTCAAATCTACACTCTAAAATGTATAGGGATCACACACACACACATACTCACAAACACACACACATGATTTTAAGATCCTTGAGCAGCAGCTGGCCCTCATACTTCCTTTTAGTTCAGCTTTCCACTAGGGTTTGGATTATCTTAAATTTTATTTGGAAATATAAAAAGGGGTATGTTTGTGCCCTGGCTTTGGAATTGAATTGACACCCTTAATCATTACTCCCTTTTTTTGTTAACGCTATTGACCCTCACAACTGACTCATTGGAGGTCACCTGGCAAGGGAATCATGGTTGGTCCTCTTTCAGCCCCTGTTGCTATAGTCTTCTGTTTACCAGTAGTGGCTTCCAGATCCTGGAAGCCTCTACTTCCCAGGCTTTCTTTGCTGAGGTCATGCTCCCAAAAGACACATCTCTGAAATGGCCAGTGGTGCCAGCCTGAGTGCCTCCCTGATGGCATCATGCAGGCACCCTTGTTCTCTTGTCCTGGCAGAGAAGAAGTTCAGTTTCATAGGGCTATCTCTTTCTCCTCTCAAGGCCTGTCCTGCCTGTCCTGCCTGCTTGCCGGGCTCCATGGCTGAGACTTTCAAAATAGATGTCTCCCTGCTCCCTCACCCCCAGACATAGTTTCTCTGTGTAGCTTTGGCTGTACTGGAACTCACTTTATAGACCAGGCCTGCCTCTGCCTCCCGAGTGCTGGGATAAAAGGCATGTACCACCACTACCCAGTCAAAATTAATGTCATTAGGTCCTTTAGAGGGGTCATTGTCCCTGATTCTTGCTTCTACAAAATCCCTGCCTAGATCACATTACAAAAGGATGCCTGTCCAAGGGTGGTGCAGACCTGTAATCCCAACGCCTAGAAGTAAGAAACAGGAGAATTAGGAGTTTTAGGTCTTCCTTGGTGTCTTAGTCAGTGTTCTGTTGGTGTGAAGAGACATCATGACCATGGCAGCTCTTACAAAGAAAAGCATTTAATTGGGGCTGGCTTGCAGCTTCAGAGGTTTTGGTCTATTGTCATCATGGTGGGAAGCATGGCAGCATGCCAGCAGACATGGTGCTGGAGCAGCAGCTTGAGAACTCTACAACTGAATCCACAGGCAGCAGGAAGAGACTTCTGGACCTGGCTGAGCCTTTGAAACCTCAAAGCCCATCCCCCAGTGACACACTTCCTCATACATGGCCACACTTGCTCCAACAAGGCCATACTTCCTAATCCCTGTCCGTAGTACCATTACCTGATGACCAAGCATGCAAATATATGAGCCAATGGAGACCATTCCATTGGCTATATAGCAAGTTTGAAGTTTGTCTGGGCTACAGGACACACACACACACACACACACACACACACACACACACACCATGGGGGTTGATAGAGTCTTGTCTAGCATGCATAAAGCCCTGGGTTCAATCCCAAGCATTGTATCAACTGGGCATGATGACACACACCTGTAATCTCAGCATTTGGGAGGGGAAACCTTGGTGTGGTAGCTAATCTTGGTTATCAACTTGACACCTGGGAAGAGAGCCTCAGTTGAGGAATTGTCCTTATCAGATTGACTTGTGGGCATGTCTGTAGGATATTTTTTTATTTTATTGCTAATGTGGGAGATGTGGGAGAGCCCAGCCCACTGTGGGCAGTGTCATCCCTAGGCAAGTCTGCCTGGATATTTAAGAAAGATAGCTGAGCATGACCTAGGGAGAAGCTAGTAAGGAGCTCCTTTGTGGTTGTTTTCCTTTCTTTTTCTTCCTTTTTTTTTTTAAAGACTGATGGGGGAAGTCCTGTACATTTGTTAATAAAGCACTGCTGGCCAATAGGAATCTAGATAGGTGGGACTAGGAGTCCAGGAGGATTCTGGGAAGGAGAAACACAGGAATTCAAGATGTAACCGCCATGGGGTAGGAAGCCCGGAAGGTCTCCGGTAAGAGAAATACATAGATTAACAATTAGGGGGTAAATACTTAAGTCAGAGCCAGCCAGTAAGAAACAAGCAAGGCCAACAGCTTCATAATTAATATAGCCTCCTGTGTGTTTATTTGGGACTGAGAGGAGATGTTGGGGAAGTCCTGTTATTTGCCTGTTATTTGTCAATAAAGTACTGTTGAGCCAATAGGAATCTAGATAGGTGGGACTAGAAGTCCAGGAGAACTCTGGGAAGGAGAAACACAGGGAGTCGAGATGTAACACCATGGGGTAGGAAGCCCGGAAACTTCTCCGGTAAGAGACATACTTAGATTAACAATTATGGGGTAAATACTTAAGTCGGAGCCAGCCAGTAAGAAACAAGCAAGGCCAACAGCTTCATAATTAACTCCTGTGTGTTTATTTGGGACTGATGCGGCTCTGGAACCAGGCTGGCAGGAAGGCTTCTCTCAAAGAAAAAGCTTCCTTTTACAAAAGACAGAGTTTCTCTGTGTAGTCCTGGCTGTCCTGGAACTCACTCTGTAGACCGGACTGGCCTCAAACTCCAGAGACTCGCCTGCCTCTGCCTCACTGAATGCTGGGATTAAAGGCATGAACCACTGCCACCTGGCACTTTGAGGCTGTTAACTTCAAGCTCTTGACTTCAGTTCTTGCCTTGGCTTCCTTTGACAACAGCTTTAACTTATAAGATGAAATAACCGCCGGGCGGTGGTGGCACATGCCTTTAATCCCAGCACTCGGGAGGCAGAGGCAGACGGATCTCTGTGAGTTTGAGGCCAGGCTGGACTGACAGCCTCAAAAACAATACAGAGAAACCCTGTCTCGAAAAACCAAAAAAAAAAAAAAAAAAAAAAAAAGATGAAATAACCCTTTCCTCCTTCAGGTTGACTTTTTTTTTTATCATAATGTGTGTCATAGCAACAGAAAACAAACTACATCACAGGGGTATCATATATTTAAGGTCCTCCATAGCTACACAGGGAATTTGAGGCCAGCCTGGGGTACATGAGACATTGCCCTCACTCAAATGTTCTCTTCTAGACTTGAGAGGGAAGGCTGCAGGCAGGGATGGGCAGTCAACAGGAAGAGAAGAAAAGGTGTTGCTCCTTGCCTGGAGCCTGCCTGGAACTGCAGTTGAGCTGCAAAGCTGAAGGATCAACATATGGGGCAGCAAGATGGCTCAGGGGATAAAGGCACTTGCTGCTAAGTCTGACCACCTGAGTCTGATCCCTGTACCACATTAGGCACAGCAGCATCCAGTGCTTGCCTAGATATGGGCTCCTCCTCCCCCTCCTCCCCTTTTTCCTTCTCCCCTCCCTCTCCTGCTTCCCTCCTTCTCCTTCCCTCCTCCTCCTCCTCCCCTTCTCCTCCTTCCCTCCCTCTCCTTCTTCTCTCCCCCTCCCTCCCCCTCCTCCTTCTGTTTTGTCCCTTTCTCCTTCCTCGGTGGCACTGGGACAACACAGGCACTATGGCACTCTGCTCTCAGTTACTGACCACCATGGGTAAGTCATTCCCCAAGATGAAATGTGACTTCCTAGAGAGCCAGGGATGCTTATTATAATTAACCTGGGGAGAACTGAGGCTCTTAAAGGTTAAGAATGTAACTGATTACTGAGTGAGGAAGCTGGTACCGGCGCCCAGCCCACAGGACTGTCAGCCAATTAATTTTTGCCATCACCCCTTGCGCACTGGGGCTGAGCAGTGTGGGCCAGTGAAGAGAAGAGGCGTGGCAGGACTGGGAGAGGCTCGGCTTACACTTGGAATCCTTTGGGATCCTGAAGGCAGCTATGGAGCACGGGTGCATCTGGGTGATGGGGGAAAGACTTGGGAGGGGGTGCAGATTACAAAGGAGTTTTCAAGCTGGAGAAAACAATTGAGAGTAACCGGCATGCTCCCCTGCTCTCCCCTCTCTAGGTCATTTGTCCTAACCCAAGATGGCCAGGTGAGAGTCCAAGTTACAGTCTTTGCTCTCAGCACTTTCAGAGCTGGGGGCAAACAGTAGGGAATGGAGACTATTAAATATTTACAGACTAGTAGAACTTGGAGTTTGTTTGCTGGCAGCCCCAGGGCTGAATCTGGCTTAAAGACAGATTTGTTGGGTCTGGCTAGTTCTTTTAAAACATTTAAAAATATTTTTAAATGGAGAAATCTCACGGAACAGATTTCTTGTCTTTCTTGGAAACTAGAAATCTCTCACAACACTGGGCCATGTTTCCCTTGGCAGCAACTGAGTACCAGCTTCTTGTCACCCCAACCTGTGGTAGCTGGCACTGCCTCTCATCCACCTGACTGGCCTCTGTGGCCTTGACATTGTCCCCATGGCATGCTGCTGGCCCTCAGGATTCGAACTCTAGGCCCCTGAAGGATACAGGAAAATGCTCACCCTTTTGAGTAAAGGTATTAGAGATACCAACCGGAGGTGGCCGGGTGCTCAGAAAAAGAGGGTGGGCACCAGAGTCAGGACACAGTTTCTCTAGAGAAATAAACACCTGTGTTTGTTTGTGAAAGGGTCTCACGTAGCCCAGGTAGGCCTGCAGCTTGCTATGTAGCTGAGGATGGGTTTGAACTTCTGCCCCCCCTTCCTCCCCCTCCTGACTTCTGGGAATACAGATATACAACACTGTGCTCAGTTTCGTGTGATTCTGAAAGCAGGGCTTCCTGTACTCTGAGCAACACTATGCTCTGAACTACATCAAAAGCCCCCATCTTACCATACTAGGCACAGCAGCACCGCAAGCTTGACTGGATATGGGCTCCCCTGCCTAGCCCAGTTGACCCTGTGGTTAAGAGGAAGGGAGGATGGTGAGTCAGAGTTCCATGGGGATCTGTGATGACTGCAGAGGTGAGCCCACAAGGAGAGGTTTCGATGGAGTGGGAAGGAAGAATGAGTGGATTGTAGAGGAACGGGCAGGCCCTGGGAGTCCAGCTGGGCACGTTGTAGGCGACTCTTTCCAGATATTTGCTAAAGAAGGGTGTTAAACTGATCATTGAGGAGGGTCATCTCTTTTGGGTTTGCACTTCTCGTCAAATAACGAGAGAGAGAAGGCAGTTGAGAGACAAGGCAAATAGAGAGAAAGAGAGAAGGATTAGGTGTAGAATTTCTCTCGAGGATAGAAAAAGAGGTCTTCCTTAGCAATGGGTCTGAAAGAAAAATGCAGCTTCCATGAGGGCTGCCAGGTCACCGGGGCAAAACTCTGGTCATAACACTCAAGGATGGCAAGGGCATGTTCTAGAAACTTCTAAAGGATACTCTTTCTTTTGATTGTCCTTTTTTTCTTTAAGATAAGTTCTTGAGTCTATGGCCCTGCCTGCTGCTTCAGCTGGGATTACAGACAGGAGCTACTGTGCCTAGTTTAGAAGGTGCTTTCCCCTGCCTCTGCACAGCCCTGGAGGTGGCTTCCATTTGCATCTGGAACTCTACCCCACTGGTCCAAGCTGCTGGGTCCCAGCACCTGTGGCTGCCTTACCTCCTACTGGGTACAGCGTGGGCACCCTGGAGTCTGTCTGCCACTCTATCCCGGGATCCTGTCCTCCTCCTCCCTCTGCTTAGCATTCTCCCCTAGGGCTGAAACAGCTCTTCTCAGTTGCTACTGGTTCATCCTGTGCACAGGAGTATCAGAAGTCCTAGGATTGGGGACATGCCCAATCACACATATGCATACATGAAGGAATTCTTAAATTTTGTTAAAGTCAACAAAGTTTAATTGGAGAAGCTGAGATCTTTATACCTCTACTGCTATTACTGTTGTGTTTATTTTGGATTATGTATCGAAGGAGGCTCATTATTTTTTCCATGCTCAGGGATTCCCAGAGCTAAATGCAGCCCTGCTCTCACACCCTGAATCAGAGCAACTTCAGAACTGGGAGGATGTGGCAGGAGGCACAGGGCCAGCCACAGGCAGAGCAGAGCAGGAAGGGCGTGCCACGAGGGAGTGTGTACCTGCCTGAGCTTTTGCTTCGCTCTCAGAAAGTTCAAAATGTGCTGGAACTGGGGAAGAAAGGTATTTTGCCCTAGTGACTAAGACATGTTCGAGCATTTTCTCTCAGGCTCCTGCACATCCCGAAATAAACTGCTGGCCCGGATCTTGGCTGCTGGCATGTGATTACATTTGTATAATGTTACAGAATGGCAAGCAAGCAGGTGGGTCACACTCACAGGGGTTTGTAGGGAGTGCTCCACCCACAATGGAGTTCCTGGCTAAGCTCATGGGCTGGGGCAAAAGGACAAACACCATAGGCAAACGCCACGGCAGTAACAAGTGTATTCACTAGGCTAAGGAAAATACCTAAAACAACTGTGTGTGTGTGTGTGTGTGTGTGTGTGAGAGAGAGAGAGAGAGAGAGAGAGAGAGAGAGAGAGAGAGAGAGAGAGAGAGAGAGAGAGAGAGAGAGAGAGAGAGAGAGAGAGAGAGACTAGAACTGCCCCTAGGGCCCTGCACATGATAAGCAGGGCCTTGTGGCCATTGAGTGCATCTGTGAACTCAGACAGGGACAACACTTCAAATAAGGAAGTGTTGAGATGGACCTGCCTCCCTTTAGGGATTTAGTCCTACAAAGGGAATTAGTGAAGATGTCTAAAGAGCTAGAAAACAATCAGGTGATGCAATTAGGCCAAAGGACAAGAAAGCAGGAGAAAGAGCATAAGGCCCACTGGAGGAGGGATCTATAATGAACTGGGCCTCAGGAGGGACAAAAGAGAATATGGGGTACAGGGTAGGAACGGCTGAAGGAGAGGGTGGGAGCAAAGAGGTGGGAAGGAGATGCAGCAAACCTTGGAACCGCACTCAAGGATGCCGGGAGCTCACATCCAGACTGCCCGTGGCTTTCAGTGTAGATGCCATCACTAAAAGATGCTCGACTTAGTACCAGTCACATCCCAGACAACCTATGTCATAAGCTGTAGAGACAGGCTCAGTGGTTAAGAGCACCCGTACCTGGCAGCTCACAACTGTGTGTGTGTGTGGTGAGATGGGGCGTGGAAGGCTAAGATGTCTTGTTTGCATCTGTATTTTATATGTATGGGTGTTTGCTGACATTCATGTATGCATGTGTATGTGCACTCGTGAGTGCGTGTATCTGATTCCCTGGAACTGGAATGAGTCATCACACATGCAGGTGTTGGGAATCAAAGCTGGGTCCTCTTGAAGAGCAGCCCATGCTGTTAGTCTCTAAGCCATTTCTCTAGCCCCCAAATAAATACTTAAAAAGAAAATGTGTTTACTTCATCTAGCCTTCTGAACATTCTGGCTTAACAATACAATACTACAGAGCACTGCGGGGCTGGCCATTTTCTTCGTGTGATGGTGTGGCTGACTGGAGCTGTGGCTCACTGCCCAGCGTTGCGTCGCCGCCAGCGTTAACACCGAATTTGTACCACAGATCACTAAGGCAGGAAAAGATCCAAATGCAATATCTGAAGTATAGCTTCTACTCAGTGCACCCTGCATTCCTACACTGAGTCAGGTTGTGGTAAGCTGAAGACCATCTGCAGTCGGGGATACCAGCTGAATCTGGGAGACAGGAGAGAATCCCACAGGATTTTAAAAGGTTATACTGAAAAACCAAATGCTCTGAGTTTGGAAGAAGTAAGAGATTCTCAAACTTCAGTGGCTCCTTGGCAGTCCTTTGCTGCTTGGTCACTGTGGTGATTAATCTTGTTAGCTTCATGGGTTTAGTCACCATGAAAACATACCTCTGTGCACTCCTGTGAGAGTTTCTAGATTCTTTTGATTGAAGTAGGAAGACCTACACTAAATCTTGGTGGCAGCATTCTCTGGCATGGATTCTGGAACTGAAAACACAGCCTTGAGCTGAGCATAGTCACTCGTTTTTTTTTCCTGCTTCCTGATTGTAGACACAAAGTGATCGGCCACCTCAAGATTGTGCTACCAAGTCTTCTCCACCAAGAAGGACTGTATGCTGCATGTGTGAGCTAGAGTCAACACTCCCTTCCTTAATTTGCTTGTGTCAGGTATTTTGTCACAGCAGTGAGAAAAGTGACTAATCCAGCCACCGTAGTCCACTGGGCACTAGTCCATGAGATGCGAAGGCGTGGATCTCTATACAAATTCCACCTGCTCCTGGCTGCATGGCCGGCATTGGTTCCATCTATTGAATGAGGATGCTAATTACAATTAACCTTGTCATCTGCCAGGTGCCACTTTCTGTTCTTTGCCTGTTTGAATTCATTTAATCATTTCCCTATTTGTAGATGAGGAATCTGGGGATGGAAAGACTCTCTGTAACTGGTCACTGTCTCAAAACTGTGTGCACACTGAAGCTGTGATTTGGACTTGGAGCTGCTTTAGCCTGTGCTCTTAACTACAGCGCTCTCTGGCTGGTACTGGGGTTCAGGAAAAGGAACCAAAGTCCCCTGATACCGGATACACAGCAGTGCTACTTGTCCCCCCAACTCCTAAGGGGTCAAGACAACTCTGTTTCCTTGCAGCCAGCAGTATGCTTGGTCTCCTTGCAAGATCCAGGACTAGGACAACCTTTAACTTGATGTCTACACTATATCAGGTTTGGATGGGCCCAAGACTGAGACTGACTCACAATGATTAATGGGTATGTATCTGTGTATGTATGTATATATGCATGTATGTATGTATGTATGTACATATGTATGTATGTATATACAAGTCAGTAAAAACTCAAGGGGCCTCAGTGTCTGGGTGGTGTCCTTTTCTGTCTTTAGTTCATTTACAAACACGGTCAGACTAGGACTCTAGCTCAGTGGACACAGCACATTTGAGGCTTCTGGTTTGATCTCCAGTCCTGGGAGGTGGATGGGGGGAGGCACTCAGCAGGCTTCATTCTCTGTTTATGTTTGAGTTTCTAGAGTCACTAGCACATTGGCTTGTCCTCCCCCAAGTGAGTTCACTCAGGAATGAAGCTGGCAGAATCCCATCAGAATGACTTCAGCCTTTCTCAGCAGGCTAAGAGTGGCAAGTACAGCAGTGTGTATTTTTGTGTAGCATCGTCAGGCCCCAATATTAAACTCGGGATAGTCATGAGCAACTCAGCTTGGGGCTCTTAAGTTCGCATACTCGTATGTTCCAATGTCTCAGGCCCCCTCTTCCTTTTCATCCTCATTTGGCAAGCGGGGGTGGGGTGGGGAGACAGAAAACTGAGCACATTTCCACACACGGGGTGAGGGTGAAGGTGACTACGGTCTTTCCCAAACTTTGATTTTACTTTTTTTCTTTTCTGATTATAAGCACATTTCTCCCTTCCTTTTCCTCCTTCCAAGCCCTCCCATATACCCATTTGCTCTTTCAAATTCATGACCCCTCTTTTCATTGTTATTGCATATATAAAACCTGCTTGGTCTGTTTAATGTTATTGGATAACCAACTGGTGTGCTCTTCCCTGGGGAAGATTATTTCTGCCATTCTCAGAATTCCTTGGTTGCTTTTAGTTCTTTGTGTTGAGGCATCAAGAGCTTTGCCCTGTCGACTTTGGCATGTTTATTAGTGTTGTACTTGTTCAGCTCGTGTAGGCAGTCTTGTTGGTGGGACTTTATGGATGTAGTTTCTGAGATTACTAGGTATGGTGGTTGATGAAGGGTGAACACTACACTTATCTGTGGGTATAAGGAAAAATGTTTAAAATGCAGTTAATGATTATGCAAGTTTAGTGAAGCAATTGTAGAGTTTCTGTCAATAACCATGACATCATTAGCGGTGAGTAGCTGGGTAGGTTTCCAGTACCAGGCAGGGTTTTTCTTCTGTTGAGCAGGTCTTAAATCCAATTAGAGAGCTGTTGGTCACCACAAGATGCGTGCCACTACTACAGCTTTAGGGTTATTGTGTCATGCTGGTCACTGATATGGTTCATAGGCATCATGGTTGGGTAGGGCTATTGGTTGCCTCCCTCCTTTGGAAGTTTGCATGATACCATGAGAGCCAGTCCCCTGGGATGGCCATTCAGGTCAGTTCCAGCTTAGGAGTCTCTGGGCCCTGTGTCTGAAGCGAGTGGTGTCTTCAGCAATAGGGACTCACCTTCTACCTCTGGGGACAACCAAGGAAAACAGCAATATGCTGTATGTTTGGGGAATCTCTTGGGTAGCTGAATTTATTTTGAGACAGGTCTCTCTCTCTAGCCTTGGCAGTCCTGGAACTTGTTATGTAGACCAGGCTATCCCCAAACTCACAGATTCAGCTGCTTTTACCTCCTGAATGCACCACCATGACCACCTAATTTTATTACATCATATGTGTATGCATGTGTATCATGGCCTGTGTCCTCTGGGGTCAGAGGACAACTTGTAGGAGTCAGTTTCCTCCTTTACCATTGGTCCCAGAGATGGAACTCAGGCTCTTAGACTTGGTGGCAGGTGCTTTTACACACCAAGCCATCTCTACAGTCCCTCTGGAGCTTTAACTTCATGGGCACAGAAATAATCTGATCCTAAAGGCTTCTAGGAAGCTAATCTGAGGAGAGAAACCTGGTCCTGCCCAGCTCGGTGACTCAGAAGTATCAAATCAAGATACTTTCATGATTCTCCGAGCACATTTCCAATCTCCAGTGACCTGGACTCCACACAGCCCTTTGTTAACAGTGAGAATAGGCTTCCTGGTGCACTTGTACAACATCTCAGTCCCATGGTGATGCCTGAGGCCAGGTGAGTAGAAACACTGATGTGGCATTTGACTGTTGACAGTGTGATCTGAAGGAGCACAGGAAGCATATTCCACCACCTGAGTCGACCGTCCTGAGTCCTCCCATGTTCCAGCTAGAGAGAGAGAGAGAGAGAGACCAAGACTTGTTCTCTCAGGGGTCAGGCAAATCCCAGAACTAACTTATAAATTCATCTATCATTTGACTAAAGTCAGTAACAATCTTTCTCTGTGTTTTCATATATGTGTACATAACCCTGTGAAGAGGCCAAGAGGTCAACATGGGATGTTGCTTCAAGTGTTCTCTATCTCATTTATGAGACAGGGTTTCTCATTGAGCCTGGAGCTCACTGGTTCAGCAGGACGGCTGGTCTCTGTAAGCATTCTGGCACTGGGGAGCCAAAGAATACTGAGTGTTACAGCTCAGGTGGAAAGGTATTCCAGCACTCAGTGGTCAAGGAATACCAAAGGTCACAGTAAGCATAGCATCTTACAGCCCTGCTTCAGGGAAAGGTTTCCCCAGTGTAGCAGCTCTGCTCTGGCAGGAGAGGGTTTCCTGGGCGAAGTTGTTACAGTTTGACTCCAGTCCCCCAGAGAGCAGAGTGTAACAACTTCACTTACCAGGGGAAGGTTTCCCTGGGTGAAAAGTGTTACAGCCCTGCTCCCTTCTGCTCTGGGTCGTCTCTGCTCAGGCAAAAGATCTTCACCCAAACCTCATTCAAGAGATTTATTGGGAGGGAAGAATTCAGGAGAGTGGCAGCCTAAACAGCCACAGGGTTTATTTAGGGATTCATAGGGGGTGGAGTTTTTCCAGGGTGGGGATTGGTCAGATTTCACTGGTGGCTAGATCTGCTTGAGGATTGGTTAGTTTTCTGTACAGGTTTAGGGTTAGATTTGGCTCTGGTTTCAGGGCCAAAGTGTGTTTCTTTCACTGGTCCTTTTAGCCTTTTGGCTCTAGTTTTAGGGTCAGGGTGCATTTCTTTCACTGGCTCTGATTCCAGGGACAAAGTGTGTCTCTTTGGCTCTGCTCAGGGTGTGTCTCTTTGGCTGGCCCCCTTTCCCTACAGTCTCTGCCTCCCTAGCACTGGGATCATATGATAGGCCAGTGGGACTGCCTGTGCCAAACGTTTTATATGTTCACCCACTGAGCTCCATCCCCAGTCCTGAAACAACCTTGACGGTATTTATTTGCCACTCTCACAACTTTTAGAAACCACAAAAACCATCTTGAGAGTTACATAATTATTTTATTCCCCCCCCAAATGTAACATTAAAGTCTTTCCAACATACAGATATTCCTATGGCTCCTTGCACATCTCATTTTGGCTAAAGTTAGATATTTCAGTAATGAGATGAAGATTATCCATCAAAATGTCAACATGTCTCAAAAATGGGTTTCATATTCCTGTAACTCTCTGCCTCTCCCCCCCAAATCCCTTCAGTCCAGAGTTACAGGAAGATAGCTCACGGCCATGGCTAACTCACCGTACTCATGCACAGAAAGGGTTCTCAAACAAGCAGCAGGGTTAGATTTCTGAAACAGGCAACTTCTTTATTTATACAGATAATACAGAAGAAAAGCTCCCTTTGTTAGTGCTTTCTCTCTTCCCCAAGTAACTGCATACCAAGCGGCTATGAATAATAAGAACCAACTGACTGCAAGTCCCGCAGTGCATGCAACTTAAAAGTCTCTACAGCACACTGTCAGTCCCAAGGCTCCACGTGGACCCTAGGGAGTCGCTGGATTGACAGCTGAGTCTGCTGTGCTGCTGGGATTTGGAGGCGAGGCTGCTTTGGCTTCTGGCTGTTGGCCTTCAGTTTGTGGATCTTCGTTTCCAGGACTTTTCTTACCCTTGTCAGCTGCCACGGCACCCATGCCCATGATTTCCTGCAGTGGCTGCTCCGACTCAAGGTTGCTGGGCTGGAGTTCATAGACCTGTACTTGACCTGGGACATCGATTGCTTTCTGCTCAAGTTTTTCCAAGATGGTCTGAACCTTCCTGACGCCATCTCTCCTGGCCTGACGCACATCAGCGCGCCCTTCGGGGTCTACAGAATCCAGGGCCAGCAGCTCTTTGGTCAGATACTCTTCGATCATCAGGTACTTTTTGTCAGTCTTCTTGCCTTCAAAGTTGTCTACAGCCTGCTCCAGGCCTTGCACCTTCTCCAGGATGGCTTCCACTTTCAGCACCCCAGGATGTTTAGGTGGGGCTTCGGCTTCTGGTTTGGGGGCTGCAGCTTCTGCAGGGGCAGGGCTTGGGGCTGCCTTCTGTTCTGCAGCCACATTCTTGGGGGAAGAAGGAACAGCTGGAGGGGCAGGGCTGGGAGAAGGACAAGGAATTGGGGCAGAGGAGACCTTTACTTCCACCTTCTCAGCAGCAGGCGGTGGCTTCTGGGAAACAGGCTTGGAGTCTGCCTCCTTGCGGATCACCTGAATGGGAATGTGTCCTGGAGGGAGATCTGGGCCTGGCTTACTTTCTGCTTTGTTTTCAGGTTGGGTGACAGGTGGAGGCTCTCGGTGGGTCATGGGCTGCTGGAAAAGAAGACACAAACTTTTAGTAGCTGTCTGGAGCAATGATTTGTAGCTAGTACCAAGCAGGAAGAAAACTGGAAATAGCTTTTTTATTGAGTATGTGTATGCAGGCACTTGTGCTACGTGGGTGTTGGAGGACAACTCGCAGAGTTCTCTCCTCCTACCATTCAGGGAGTTCCGGGAACTGAACTCACCAGGCTTGCACACTGCACAGCAAGCTCCTCTTTACCCACTAAGCCTAGAAAATGACTTCCATAAAAAAGACTTTTTAAATTTGTTTCTATTTATGCGTATGTGATCTGTACGTGTCATGTGCCCTTACAGGCCAGAAGAGGGACTCAGATCTCCTGGAACTGGAATTATGGGCATTTATGGGGTGCCCTACCTGGGTGCTAGGAAACTCAGATCTCCTGGAGCTGGAATTACAGGCAGTTATGGGGAGCTGTACCTGGGTGCTGGGAAACAAGTGCTCTTAACTGCTGAGCCAGCTCTTTAGGTCCATAATGAGATTGTTTTTAAGGTCAGCCAATAGCCAAACAACAACTGGGTATTAATCATAGTGACCAAATTATCTGCTAAGCCTCCAATGGTCAGTTTGTTTTCTGTAGATGACATTCCTATGGCAAGGAAAAGCAAGCCACTGTGATTCTCAAAAGTGAAACAGCACTCTGGCTGCTCAGGGGTTTGCTCAGAGTATTTTCTGAGTGACTCCAACTATGCCCTCGGCCAGAGACACTGCCTAAGGTCCAGCCTATCCCTGCTGTACTCTCACGGGTGATCTTTCAAAAGCCTGTTCCAGCCCAGTGGATTCTGCTCAGACCAGTTTTTATTCGTTTTGCTTTTTTTGAGAATAAGCAAGATGCTCAAAATAGTTAACCCTGGAAGAATTTGGCCCCTGCATGCTGAAGCTCTGTGATGACACAATAGCTACTCTGGCATCTGGCTGCTCGGTCCTTCCAGGGTCTGGAGGTCATGGTCATATTTTTAAAATATGAACTATGCTCCAAATGGAAACTGAGTAGGGCTCTACTAGCATCTAAATGAATACCTGGACTCTAAAATCCTCTCATGCCCTGGATTAATCAACTGGGGAGAAAAGTTGCACTATTCTCATCCCAAGTAAAAATATTGATTCTACCTTAATGTTCAGGTAAGTCAAATTCTTTTTTTTTTTTAAGATTTATTTACTTATTACATATACAGTGTTCTGCCAGAAGAGGGCACCAGATTGAATTGTAGATGGTTGTGAGCCACCATGTGGTTGCTGGGAATTGAACTCAAGACCTCTGGAAGAGCAGTCAGTGCTCTTAACCTCTGAGCCATCTCTCCAGCCCCCATAAGTCAAATTCTTGAAAGCTCTAAAAGTGGTTCTTTGAAAGGCTACCAAGATCATGGTCAACAGAGGTCAACCTAGGGTTAAATGCTCCCCACTGACTACGGGAAACACAAGGCAAGCCTGAGGGAAATTCTCACCACAAATGGGCTCTTTCCTAGGATAACCGAATCCAAGTGTGGATCCTAAGTGGCATGGCTATCTCACTGGCAAGCTCCTTTTCCTCCAAATGCCTCTTGTCCTATGTCAGCCCGCACCCTCATCATGCCTCCACACAGCCACCCTCCACTTTGGGTTTTAAAAGCAATGGAAGGCTGGGTAACGAGAAACACTTCAGAAAGGGCGTCCTGAGCAATTCAGAAATGTCAAGGTCATGAACATCGAGAGGCTGGGGAACAGTTCCAGAGACTAAAGAGAAGTGACGTTTGCAATCCTGGATCAGATCCCAAAAGGGAAAGTGCTGGTAAGGAAATTTAAAGTGGATAGCATAGTGGATACTGCTACTGTAATAATATTACATGTCTGGGAACTGGCCATTCTGTGGTTGTGTTCCTTACGGAATTATTTGCCAAAGTATTCAGAAGGAAAAGGGCATGATATTTGCAAATACTTCTCGTGCAGTTATAAAGTAGATGATACAGAAAAATAAGTGACAGAAAGTGAAAACACCAAGCATTAATGGGGGGTCATGGGGTACTGGGGTGTAACTCAGTTGCCAAGTGTTTGGCTAGTATGTAAAAGGCTCTGGGGTTCATACCAACACATGAACCTAACACAGTGGTACACACTGTAACCCCAGCACATGAACCCAACACACACCGTAACCCTAGCACCAGGGAAACAGAAACAGTAAGATCAGAAGTTCCAAGTCACCATCAGTTATACAGCAACTTTGGAGCCAGCCTGGGTTGCATGAGAGACTTGTTAACAAAACAGAGTAGTAAGCATGGACTTCTCTCTGTATGAGTCTCACAAGTCTTCTAGAGGCTGAACTTACTTCCAAATAAAAAAGCTAAAGACAGGCTGGATGACTCAGGAGGCCAAATATCTGCTGCACACATGTGAGAACCAGACTGGATCCCCAGGGCCCACAAAATAGCTCGAATGGGTGTGGTGGGCCACCTGTAACCTGTAATCCCAGGGCTCAGGAGGGAGAGAGAAGGTAACCCCCCCAAAACATGCTGGCTCGCTAGACTAGTTGTACTGGTAAGCTCTGTGATCAAGTGAGAGGCCTTGCCTCAGTATAGAAGGTGGAGAGTGGACCACACCTCACAGCAACCGTAGGCCTCCACAAGGACGTGTCTACATACACAAAACATGTATCATACCTATGCATGCAATCACACCACACACATGCAGAAGCAGCAAAAGATGACGGTTTTCTGTTTCAGGGACTTGGATAGTATCACTGCTTGTAGGCGATTTCCTTTTAAAACTGGTAATAATTCAGCTGCTCATGTTGCAGCCAGAGGAGGCCAAGGACACCGAGTGTCCCGCCTCTAAGCAGCAGACTGTTCAGTTTCAATAACATCTCTCCCCAGCTTCCTGGGAGGACGAGCAGGGTTGCACCCCCGCTATCCAGACCAGGATGGCTTTCTACCACTGCCCGCCAGGGCATCAGTCAAGCACCACAGCACCCTACTGTAGGGAGAGAATGTGTCAGACATGGCCCCTTTTGTCAGGCTCAAGC
This sequence comes from Mesocricetus auratus, assembly GCF_017639785.1. NCBI lineage: Eukaryota > Metazoa > Chordata > Mammalia > Rodentia > Cricetidae > Mesocricetus > Mesocricetus auratus. Next base: position 70,809,410 of record NW_024429182.1, read on the forward strand.
TTAAGAGATAAGAGGCCCATTCGGTATGCACGAAATCACCAGGTGCTGGGCCCTAAGGGAAGAAAGGAGTTGGCTTCAGAGAACAGACTAGCCGGGCCAACCCCTTGGAGGGCAGGGGCACGGGGGACTGTGCAGGTGTTTTATGGATCCGGTCTAGCCTGAGCAAACTCCCAGAGTGATCAAGAGAATGTATACTAGAAAAAGGAAAATGGTGTACCTCTTAAAGGGGAGAGCACACTGTGGTTGGAGTGCGAAGGGGGCATGGGGAGACCAGGAAAGGTGTGGTGAGCATTAAGGAACAAGACCCTAGGAGTCGAGAGTGACAACCCTGAGTGACAGCATTACCCAGCTCTCTCCTCTGCCCCTGGAGTGGCTGCGATGAGAAGCGACCAGGTGAGCAAAAGCTGTGAAAAGTACCGACGGTGCAATGGCCCTGTGCTTTCGTAAAGGACCAGCAACTTCTAGAATTCTGCTTTCTCTAGCTGTGCCTACGCTGACTAGGCAGCACTCTGAAATAGCCCACGGCACCTGCAGAACCCCTTAGCCTGCTACAGCTCTGAATTTCCGCCAGCCATACCTGAGGCCTGTCCACCACAGTGTGCACACGGATGGGCGATGGGGAGTGAACCGGTGTGCCACTTCTGGCTGGAGAGCCTTCCCGGCTGGATGCACCTCGGACCGGTGACCTGAATGGGGAGGCTGCCCGAAGAGGCCTGGGCTCCCAGTCATCCCCCTGGATCTTGTGGTACACAGGCTGGTGGGTCTGGTATTCACCCTGCTGAGCTGGGTAGTGGGTCTTCTGGGCTTGGTGGAAGGAGGGCTGGGCTGCCGGCCGGGTGATGTTCTGTTCATGTATCACGGGGATGGGTATGTAGCCCCGAGGGAGCTGGTGGCTACCCAGACTGCTCCTGCCGGAGGAGGGCAGGCTGGCTGAGGAGGACGAGGATGAGCAGTCAGAGGCAGCTGGAGACTGAGACCGCTGCAAGAAACACAGAGCAGAGCATGGTACCATTAATGACCCTGCTGTCCTGGCACTCCAAATTTCCATCAGGCCCCGCCTGGCCAGGACAACACACTTCGCAAAGCCCTCCCACTATTTCCATTTTCAACAGTTCTCTGAGCTTCACCTGAATTATGGCAAAAGGATAGCCCGCCTGCCTGCCTCACTGGGCTGCTTTAGGGATTACTGAATATGTCAGTGCCCACGCCTCGGCAGGCAGCTTTGTGCACAGGAAGGGCGTGGCCCACTCTCTGGTTGTTATGTTTCTTCACTTCCTCCTAACCACTCACTGGAGAATGCAGTGGAGCATCTGGGAGCTGCCTGTGTCTGGGTGCAGACCAGGTCCCTTTCTCTTCTAATCTACCTTTCAGTCATCTAGAAAGTGAAGAAGCTGGTGGCTCTTCAGGTAGCTCACCACTAAAATTTTCTAAGATCTCTGACCAATGTGCTGGGTTGACTTACATACTGCAAAAGCTTTACAAACCTAGCAACTGCATCTCCCAGGAAGGAGACCTCCAGTAAGACTTTCCACCCCGGGCTGGTGAAGACAGCAGATGCAGGTGTGGAGATGCCATCAGGATGCTGATACAAGCAGGAAATGGGGGCTTATACCCAAGAACAATGCCAAGGCTCCAGGGGATGAGCTGCTTAGGAACCCTACCAGGTCTGCTGGCCGCAAGTCTCAGCACAGAGCGGATGAGCTATACTCTTTTGAGCTTCAGGGCTCAAGCCCAAGTCTAAAGCTGTTGCCCTTCTGACTTAAGCTGTGTTTCCTTTAGTGGCACACTCTGAAGACGGAGAGGCTGACCTGACTTCATGCCCAGCCTAGGTCCAAATGGTTGGTGTGTATCTGGAAGGACCGAAGAGAATAACTTAGGGCTCTCAAAAACAGAGCCCAGTGTGAATAGAGAGCACTGAGCCAGGAGGCCAGGCAGCTGCTCCTAGCTCTCTTGCCTCTACCTCTATGCATTTTGACCATGCAGCTGCCATCTGGGCACCAATTCTTTTACTACATAGCAAGCCGGACCACCTGAAAAACACAGGTGTAAGACAGGGAAAACTATGAAGCTGCCACACTGTCTCTGCAATGAAGACACATTGAGGCGGCAGGCAGGCAGGGCCGGAGCCCTGTGCACTACCAGGTATCTGGCCCAGCAGGAGCCAGGTCTCTTACCTCAGGTCCATGGGCAGCCGGGGGCTGAGCTGCTGCCGCTGTGGGCACCTGTGCACACTGCTTATCTGGCTGGGTGGTTTCTGTCACACTGCCACGCAAAGGGGACTGGGACCTCTGAGGAGCGGCCGCTGCTGCCTCGGTCCGAAATCGCTGCACCCCAGGCTGGGAGTAGGCATGGAAAAGGTGTGGCTGCCGATTTTCAGAACCTTCATGGAGGACAGGAATGGGAATGTAGCCTGGTCGGAGCTGGGGGTATGCGGAGTGGCCTTCCCTAGTGGGCAGCAGCCTAGAGCCTTCGCGAGAAGGGCCATTGGCAGAGGATGCAGTTTCCTAAGATAAAGTAAGAAGAAACAAAGACTGGTTAGAAACAGCACCTGAGAGGGAACGGTGGTGCTGAAGGCCCTGATCCTCGAGTGACTTGAGCCTCACAGGCCAGACGGGCTAACTGAGCACAAGGTGCCAGACTGTTCCACTGGCTCTGCTTTTTTTTTTTTCTAGATTCCCAGAGACTGCTATGTGACCAACAGTTTAAGATTTAGGGGTACTGGGAATGGTGGTGCATGTCTTTAAGCCCAGGCCTTGAAAGGCAGAGTGAGAAGATCTCTGACTTTGAGGCCATCCTGGTCTACATAGTGAATTGCAGGCTAGCCAGGGCTATATAATTAAACCTGTCTAAGAAGAAAAAATAAAAATAAAAACCATGAATCACATCTGGAAGTCAAAATATGAGTTTAGAGAACAAGAGGGTGTTATGATAACCAGTGTTATCATAAAGCGAAAGGAACCCTGGCGTATTCCATGGCAGGTGAGGTTGACAGAGGCAAGGACAAACACGCCGGGCAGACAGAGCTTAAGTGAGAAGTTTTATTAGATGGGGAAGCGGGGAGAAGGAAAGAACAGAGGTAAAAAAGACAGAAAGAGGACAGAAGAGAAGAGGGAGACAGGACAAGTCCTGTCTGCCCCAGGGGGAACAGCAGGAAAGGGTGGGAAAGAGCGTAAGTGAGTGGGAAGGGATCTTTCTTTTAAAGAGGTCCTTTGCATTGCATGCAGACTACGCAATCATGGAACCCTGGGCTGACCAGGATACTGCCTGAGTGCATCTGCCAGGTGACGGGCAGGTCAACATAATGCCTGAATCCTTACAAGGGGTCTCACTGTCCCACAGTGGGGAGACAAGTTTTTTTCTGGGTGACAGCAAGGCAGCAGTGTAGGACAGCAGACAGCAGCTAACTAACTGCCCCTGCCAATCTTCAGAGGCTGAAACCAGGAGGTTATCCCAGGAAGACTCAGCTCTAACTACTAGAGTGCATCAAAACTTTTCAGCTTCCAATAAAGCTGTCACGTTTCCCAACCACACAGTTTGTATTTGATCCAAACACAGAACGTAACTTAAAAGGCTTTCTGGAGAAGCATGTATGATTGTGTACTGTGCGGGCATTTCAGGGGCTAGCTCCTTGGAAATATTTTTAGAACAAGCCTCAAGAAAGGGAGATGCACAGGCATGCAGAAGCACTGCAAGAAGAGAACAAAACCCGGGGATTAATTGTCCAGTCTCACAAGGCCAACTCATGCGAGTCTGACTGACTAGACGTTAGAGCAAGGCTACGGAACTTTTTCTCCTAGCCCATCTGTGCATTTCCTTGTAAAATCCAGTTACTGCAAAAGAACAGCTGAGCCAGGTCAACCACAAGCCCTCCTTCCTAGGCCACCATGGTGGCTATCTGGTCAGGTTTCCAGCTCTGCCCCACCTCCAGGCCTCCCCAGGAGATAGATGTCTGACCACCCTTGGCTTGTGAGAACCCTGCTCGGTGAGCTTGGTCAGAGTCCCCTTTGCCTTTGAGCAGCTTTCTCCTTTGAGTGATTTCTACCCACACGCCCACCCCGTGCCTTGTCTGTGCTCACTGAACTCATCTCTCCTCACAGCAGCATCTATCTCAGTGGTCCCAATACATTCTCCTTGTCGTGCTCTAACAAGTATCACAGAACACTTCCTCCTTTGGTACAGTAAATCCTGTTTGGGCCAAGAGCAGTTGGGGGTCCTTCTCATGTCCTCTCACAAAGTTGTCCCTTTAGAGGCCTGGCTATTTTGGGACCCTTGAGAAGGCCAAGTTCCAGATGTACAGAGCTCTGGGGAAGATCTTATTTCAGACACTGAGGCCGGCCAGCCACACCTCTCTCTAACCAGCGGCTGTGCCACAACTTAGCCTCCAACCGTCTCCTAAACAGAAGAGTCCTTCCACAGCACAGAGGAGCTGGGCTTCGTCACTTGCACATAGCCAAGTAGGTCATTATCTGGGAGTCAGCCTTCCTCAGCGAGGTAGTTCTTTCTCTGACTAGAAAACAAACGTCAAAAGCTGGGAATCGGAGCTCACAGTGTAATTTCTACAGCTGCAGAACTGGGCAAAAGCTAAGGACGGTTGATTTGCATTTTGAATGAAAAGGCCATTAATTCTGCTATGTTTTATATGTATGTACAGGTCTGGACACCAGGTGGCTGGCCCTGGAATGTGGCCTTTTCGAGCTCACCCACGGCCTCTCACCTGCTGAGACCTTGCCCCTGGAGGGCCTCCAAACTACAGAAAAGGCAAGGGTGTCACTGTGTCCTTGGGGAGAGGGGCAGACAGGCACTTGGTACTCTCAGATTAGAATACCCACGTGCTCAGGACACCAGCATTATTTTAGCCTGCTTAACTCTCAGGTCACCCAAGAGCTGGGAGCAGATCCAGGCCTCACAGACAGAAACCAATTCTGGCCATGAGGCAGGCACCATTGGGAGCCGCCAGGGCACAGCCAATAATCATGCTATAACACATTTTCTGAGCAATGTGCTCACTCACTGGGACAGGCACCTTTCTTTGCAGTTGAAGTCAGATTTTGCATGGACCTGTCATATGCTTTGGGGGACTGTCTGTGACATTGTTTCTTCTGGCATGAACAGAGCCTCAGCCACTACCTACTCCTCAGAGCCAGGCAGCTTAGCAAGCCTGAGCTAGCCTCATCTAAAACTTTTAGTGGACATCAAGCCACCACTCAGATGAGCCCCAGGGGTCATCAAACAAGATATGACCATTGCAAGTAAGGATTTCTAAGACAAGCAAAAGGGCTGGGGATGTATTTCACTTGATAGAGTGCTGGCCTAGCAGGCAGGAAATCCTGGATTCGATCCCAAGAGTCATATAAAACCAGGCACAGTGGTGCACACTTATAATCCCAGCACTTGGGAGGTAGAGGCAGGAGGATCACAAGTTCAAGGTCATCTCCAGCTACATACTGAGTTTGAGGTCAGCCTGAAGTTCATGAGAGCCTGTTCAAAAACCAGATACGTGAATGCATGAAACAAAAGGAACGATGTCTACCTGAAAAAGCAGTGGTGGCTGAGGTATAAGGAACACTTGGGGCTTTTCCACAGTGGAGGCTGGTCTAGCTAGGAGCCAAGCTCATTCTCACCACCATTAGTCAACAGTTCAGTGAGCAAGGAGGTTCCCTTTCCCCTGTAAGCCTTCATTTCCTTTTCTATAAAGCAAAGCAGGCAACAAGCGCCCTGCAGAACTATGGTGAGATTGTTTGTTTGTGACAGGCCCTTACACGTAGCCCAAGCCGCCAGGGTACGGGGATTACAGGTGTGATGCCAGGCCTCACTTTCTGACCCCCCCCCATGTTTAAATGTTTTAGTGTTTTCCTTGCATGAATGTGTACCATGTGTGCATAGTACCCTCAGAGGCCAGAAAAAAACACTGGATCACCAGGGACTGAAGTTACAGACAGTTGAGGGCTGCCATGTGGATTCTGGGAATCAACTACCAGTACTCTGGAAGAACACCCAGTGCTCTTAACTGCTGAGACATCCCTCCAGGCCTGAGTTATTTTGTTTTTTTAAAGACTGAAATTCACTCAGGCTGGCCTTGAACTCAGATCAGATTGCCTTTGCTGGGATTAAAGGTGTGTACCACCACACCTGGCCTTTAACAAATGTATAGTGGTTAGGATTCGGCGCTCTCACTGCCACACCCTGGGGTTCGATTCCCAGTCAGGAAAGCCCTCTCTTCTAGCCGGGCGTTGGTGGTACACGCCTTTAATCCCAGCATTTGAGAGGCAGAGGTAAGCAGATCTCTGTGAGTTCGAGGCCAGCCTGGTCTACAGATCGAGTGCCAGGATAGGCTCCAAAGCCACAGAGAAACCCTGCCTCAAAAAACCAAAAACAAACAAACAAACAAAAAATTGAATATGTGGGAGGCCAGAAGGTGGCATCAGATCCCCTGGAGCTGTGGTTACAGGCAGTTAGGTGCTGGGAATGGGATGTGGGTCCTCTGCGAAAGCAGTAGGTAGTCATAACTGCCGAGCCATCTCTGCAGCCCAGAGGGATGAGCAGAAGGCCCAGAACAGATCACGGTTCCCTCCCTAAAGAGGCACAAGAGGCCACACGTGAAGCATTGAAGGGCAAAGCTAACTGATGGTGACAGAAATCTCCATGTGGTCACCTATGAAAGCAACTTGGAAGGTTCTGGGAGGAACCTTGAGTTAAAACATTCTCTGCATCTGGGTGGTGTATATGTATACGGACCCCACCAAACACTATACTTTCCTGCAGCCCCTCACTGCCCACTCCTGTCACAGCTCACTCACCCCACCAGCCCTATGCCCTTCACAGACAGCCTGATTGTGGGGGCTTCTCCTAGGCACAGCCCCTGTATCAAAGGCACTGAAGACATTGCATCTTGTGCAGCTCACCTGTGCTCTGACCTCAACTGGAAAGGCAAAGGGAGAGGAAGAGGAAGCCCCATTCAGCTCACACAGGGACCTAGGCAGGTGAGGCAATATGTACCCTGAGTCTTTCCAGAGGTGTTAGGTCTGGACCCAGGGAGGAAGGGCTGTGGTAACCACAGGCAGATAAGCAGAGGCTAAACTGTGGAAGACAAGACAGGAGGGAGAGGGTTATCAGCAGACACCTCAACAAGACAGGAGGAGCCAAGAAGGAGAAATGAAGGTGTGTAAAAAAGGAGAAACTAAGGCATAACGTGACGTGTAGGAAGAAGTCAGAGGTGAATGAGGAGTGGGGGACACAGGGCAGGGGTGGGTGGGAGGCATAAAGGGTTAGGGAAGTGAGCAGGGGGTAGGGAGCCCTCCGTAGCTGGAAGGACATGAGAAAAAGCAGGAACCTCCACCAGGACTCTGGCCTTGAGCTTGGAGTCCACTGGAAGTGGCACTGCTGACTGGACTAGCCTGGCCCAAGGCCGCTTTTCCTTGCAGTCCTGAGCCTCCTGGGTCTGAATGAGTTAGTCACCCACACTTCCATTTGATAGAAACCCATCACCATCAAGAATGCTGTGCCCTAAAGAAGTTCCAGGCTCCCCTCTCAGAGTCTCAATAGCAAAAGTCTGTTTTCATTAAGAAAAAAGCACTGCCTAGAAGAGATGCAGAGTTCATTCTAACCTGTGATGTTCTCATGACAACGTGTGTATGTGTGTGTGTAAAGAGAACGTGTAATATTTGTAATTCAACTTGAATACCATTTATATACATCTCCGATTCACTCAGAGCTATTCTCAAGTTTAAGCTCATGTCCACAGGTGACTCAGGGTCACACCAGCATCTTTCAGGGAAGACTCACCACCTCTACCATCCTGACTGCAATGGGGACCCCAGAAATCCTACCCATCGTGTGTCATCACACAATAAGGGCTGGGCATAAACACAGCTACCAAGCAGATGCCTGCAAATCTTCACCTCTTCCTGGTGACCTCCCTGCAGCCCAGCTCATTACCCCTATCTTTGGTGAAGACATCAGGAAGACATGGTAACTCTGATTAGGAAATGAGCCTTGGGGCTGACTTTCACTTACTTTACTGCATTGATTTATAAATGAAGGAGCTATTTTACTCTGTTGTTTGTATATTGCAAATATTAAAATCCCGAGGCTGTCTTAAGGTACAAAACAACTCCATGAGATGGTCAGGAAAAAAAATCAAGAATAAAAAATATTAAATGCGCCAAAATGTGCCCTTTTAGGCATAAGACATTACTATTAGAGAAAGCCTGAAGACAGGCTCTGAGCTTGGTGAGTGATAGACTTGTCTACAGGTCTGCAATAAGTGCAAAAATACAAAAGGGACAAAATACTGACAAAAAGACTGCTGATTGGCTGCTTCCTGCCCCACCCATGTGTTACATGAGCAGCCTGCACCCCCTCCTTAGACCCCAGTTTTTCTTATCTATAAAATTCAGAGACGACCCAGAAATATTCTATACCAGAAATATTCTATAACGTATTGGTTCGCAGTCTGAAGCGAGCACCCAGGAAAAATAAAAATAAGAGGCATGTACCAGAAATTGCTGGAACTCATCTATGTCCATATCACTACAAGCATGCCTTAATTTGTCAGAAATCGCTGGAACTCAAAGTACCCCCAAATTTCATATCCCAAATTAAGACAAGGCGAACCCCATCCCACCCCCATATATTAGAAGCAGCAGGGTTGGGAGAACAGCTCTCAGGCACATTTTAGGTGGGTACTCAGCAAACCATGAGCTGGCACATTCAGTTTCACAGGGCAGAATGAAGAGCAGACTTCCACTCAACTGCAGCTGGTGCCCTTTGAAGCCGGAAATGAGCCTCCAACCTGGCTCTTAATGAAGTGGGCTTGCCACCTAAAACCACAGTTCCCATTACTATGGTAACAGTAGCAATGGCGGCTACCAGCACTTCCAACTCCAGCCCTGGAATTTTAAGTAGAACACCAATTCTATTAACTGGGTTTTTAGGCCAGAAGAGCTTTCACTCAGGTCAGCTGTTGAGTTTTACTAACAATACTTTAAACTTCTAACACCAATATAAAACACAGATGTTTGAAAGAGACTGTGGAGCTCCTGTGGAGCCAGGGCCCGGGCAGAAACTAGCAGCTTGGCTCACTCCTCTCAGGTACCTACAACAAAACTTTCACCTGAGCTTCAGTGACCCATCACAGCCTTTGGTCTGGTCCAATAAGTCACATAAATGACTTATTATGGATGTGATACCCAAGCAGCCATGCATTCTGGGAGCCAAGCTCAAAACTCTTGCTCCCGAGTTGTGACACTGGATCTCTCCGCTTCTGGAGGACTTAAGAGATTCTGGGCAAATTCGGGATCAGAAGCCCGACACACATGTCACTCAAGTCTATTCACAGCACTTCTGAGGAGACAGAGTTTGTTCTGGGACTCCTGGTGAGACAAAAGGTCCAGTGCTGAGGACATGGCTCAGGAGAACACATACCGCCACTGAAGAGGACCAGGGTTAGGTTCCCAGCACCCACATCGGTGTCTCACAATAGCCCGTAATTCCAGTTCTAAGGGGTCCAATGGCCTCCTGTGGCCTCTGCCAACGAATGCACTCACATGCACAAATCCACTCACAACACATACACAATTAACAACAAAAATAATTACGAAAAAGTCTTGAAAATAAAAGATAATAGGTCTGTGTTGACCACAAAACTGTGAGTCATAGGTCATGAGTCACAAGTGATCAGAGGCCTGCTCTGATATTCCTGTTATTCAAACAGTAACACTTTATCAGTCAGACATAGTGGCATAGGCCTTTAATCCTAGCACTCAGGAGGCAGAGGCATGGATCTCTGAGTTTGGGGTCAGCCTGGTCCACAAAGTGAGTTCCAGGAAGCCAGGGCTGTTACACAGAGAAACCCTGTCTGTAAAAACAAAAACAAAACAAAAAAAGATACACTTTATCCTGGGATTAATAAGAGGGATGTCCCTATGTGTTTTAGGAGATGAAATCTGTACTGCTTGTCTTTGCAGCTGTGTCCAAATAAATAAGACTAAATGTGAATGAGCCCTGGCCTATATAAGCTGCCACCCTGGGTTCCAAGCCTTCCCGGTAGCTCATTAGCCTTGGACAGAACAGCCATAAAATTTCCTTACCTTCAGGGGGTTCTAAAGGTTTTTGTTGTGTTTTAAATAGGTTCTTAGTGTAGTTTAGATTGGCCTTGAACTTGCTATATATCTGAAGATGGTCTTGAACTCATGTTCTTATATAGGGATTATTGGCATGTGCCACCTCAACTGGATGTTATTGAAAGACATTAGTGGAACAAGGCATGAGAAAGCCTTTATAAACACTGAGCTACACCCTGTGCTGAGCTACAATCATGTCTCATCATTTCATAGTTATTGATGGACTACGGTTGGGTCTATCATTGCAAAGTCCAGTTCCTTAGTGGCTCTTAGCAGATTGGTAATAAATCTGTTAGAGCTAGAAGCCTTTTTATCTCAGTCTAAAGATACTAGTTAGCAAGAATGCCAGGTCTACTCTGAGAACTAACTTGGAAGTAAACAGGGCCAAATAAATACCCTAAAAACCTGAGCCCTGAGCTCTTCTTTCAAAGATGCTAGTCATCTACTTGGGGGAGGAGGCTTACAGACAGAAAACCTCACTGCTGAGAGCTTGGTCACACATCCAGAGACCGAGGGGAGGAAAGCCAGGTCAGGTCAGGCCAGGGTACATAAAGGTTGGCTTAGGAGCAGAGCATCTGCTGCCACCACTGATGGGAGAAGTCGTTCTGTGTATGTCTCTCTTATTGGTTAATGAATAAAACACTGTTGGCCAATAGGGAAGCAAGATAGGCGGGACTAGGAGAGGAGGATTCTGGGAAATGTAGTCAAGAGTGGAGAGTTGCCATGTGATCCCAGGAAGAGAGGGTGCAAGTCTGGCACTCTGGGCAAGATAAGACCGTATAAAAATATATATTAGTAATTATGGGTTAATAATTAAGTCAGAGCTAGCCATTAAGAAACCATAACAAACGGCCAACAGCTTCATAATTAATATAGTGTCTCCTGTGTTATTTGGGGTCCGAGACAGCAGCGGGACCCAGGCAGCTGGCGGGAAAGAGTACACGTTACACACCGCCATCTCAACATCCTCACTGTATTCGTCAGAAGAGCCCACACATGGTCTGAGGATAAGTGTAACTATTATCAACCGCTGGACAGGGTGCTGGGACCCACAACCAGCTCCAGCCTCCCCACTTCCCCAAGCCCTGGAACCTTCCTCCGGTTTTCCACCTGGCAGATAAAGGAATGGGAGGGCTCCCACGTCACACGGGAAGCACAGCTGTGTGGAGAACCCAATCAAGAGGCACTCAGCTCCTACACTCACAGCTTCAGGGAAAAATCAAGTACTTACTTCCTCTTGGGGAAAAAAGAAAAAGAAAGGCCACCTGCTTTAATCAATGCAGGTGGAAAACTACCTGAATCTCCACTCTGGGAAACAAACTGAATTTAAAAAGGTCAAGAGGGGCGTCCTTGTGCCTGCAGCATTTCCACAGCCTTCCCAAGAAGGCAAACACAAAACGGTCACAGGGCCTTTCATCTGCATCAACATTCTCAGCCACTCAACCCCTGCCCTGGACCAGGCTCCTGGTTCCTGCCTGGCATTGTTTTCAGAACGCAGGGACAACTTCTAAAGGAATCAGGATGGAATGATAAAGTGTTCAGTGCAGCACAGTGCAGTGTCCCCTCTCTTGTCTGTCCCGGGTACAGAGACAACAAACCCTGGGAGTTCAGAGGCCTGATGGAGGCCCCAGAAGGTGCCTGAGCCTTCTTCTGATCCCCTACTGTGTTCCAAATTACCGTGTACCTGAACACAACCCTCACTGGCGCACAGGAAGCCCAGGTCAGGGTTCTGAGGTCTGTCTAGACACCAGCCGAGGGAGAATCAGCTACATTTAGGACAAGCGTGTGAGAGACAAGACTTCAGGCCTGTCTGTTGTCTGAAAGACCCATGTGCGGCCAGGTCTGCTACATGGGAGGGTCAGCTTATGTCATCTACAAAGACCTTCCTACTTCATGGTAAATATCTCTAGGAACAATATGCAGGCTTCAGCTCTAGCTTTGAAGGAAGCAACTTCCACGCACTATCTCCTTTGATTCTCTCAACCCTGTTAAGAGGGGTCCCCTGACAGAAGGACCAGGCTAATGGAGGACGTGCAGTTTGCTTGAGACCTTCAGAACTCAGGGTTGTCTGGCGTTAAGGCTGGGCACACAACTTTTTCCTGGTCACCTGCCTGCCACTCCTGGATGCTTTGTGTTGACATTTGTGTGTAATCTCTACAAACCCTTCATCGTCCCACTCCTTGTGGATGGAGGCTTGGTTTGGGTGCTCTCCAAGTCAGGGAGCGCCCGCTGTGCTGAGTCATTGACCCAGCCAGGGCAGGATCAGCAAGCAAAAACTTCGGGCTCCATTCTGAGTCACCCTGGCTCTAAGACTTTACCATCACCAGGCACAGGGGTGCTACAGAGGAGGACAACCCACCTGTACCTCACAGATGAAGGGACCTTGCTTGGATGCAAGGCCTGATGAGTTAACCTGGAAGGATGAACCAACCTCAATGCCTTTTCTGCACTGAGCTGCCTTCTAATTCTCCTACCATCTGACTTTTTAAAACTATCCATTCTTTATTTATTCATTCAGTGTCCAAGAAAGACACTTCTAAATAACCAAGGAGAAAGTCGTTCCTACACTTCTACTTTGGTGAATAGAATACTGAAGAAGTTCCTTTGGAATAGGAAGAATTGCTTTCCAATAAAGTGCTAAGGCATTTTCAGTAGGAAGTCTCAATTTGAGGGACACAGCCCTGTGCTGGGAACTTGGGAAAACTGATGGGTTTAAGGGCTCCTCCTGGTGCGACGGGCAGCAATCTGTGATTCTAGGTGGTTCTGGACAGACACTAAAGAACTTTGCATAATATGTGGTGTCTGATCTTCCTGCCAGCCACAAGAAAAAATAATTAGATTGCTTTGCCAGAGCCACCAGGGCTCTCTGTTCCGGATCTGCAGTGTCTGACCTCCCTACAGACCTGAAGAAGATGCTGTGTCACGGGTGGGAACAAAACAGCTCCTCCAGACCTCAAAGGACAGACTCAGGGAGTCAGCACTGACCTCTGCACAGATCAGTGACTAAAGGGACAGACCTCTGGGGGACATCAGGAACCTAGGGACAACAGGGTTGTGCTGGGGGAGTGCCAAACACTTTGTGCTTATACTTCTGTTGAGGCATTGCCCTGTGCCCACAGATTCGGCTACGCAAGGAGAGGCTGAGATGCCACAGACTCTGCCTGGAACGCTCAGCAGGGTTGTGAGCCAAAAAGGCGAAGCAAGAGAGTCCAGCACTTACAAAAAGATCCCAGTCAGAGCCGTGTGGAGTCTCTCTAGAACAGGGACAGCTTCTGGCCCAGAGAGGTGAGGCAAGTAAGGAAATGTGCCTGACACTTCTACAGGCCCAGGAGCAGGAATGACAGGCCAGCCTTTCTATGGAGCCACAGGCTAGGCACATCCCTCTGCGTCATGGAACAGTTTCCGCCTCAGTGTCTGGAGCATTTAAAGAGACAAGGTTTTTAAAAGCACAAATCCATATCCGACACACATACACCACACTGCCTGGCTTCCCCCCAAAACTACCAAGGCCCCAAAGATACATTTCATAGAAATAAGTGAGGACTTTGTAACATCGACTATCATACACACACACAGACACACACACAAACACACACACACAGACACACACACAGACAAACACACAGACAAACACACACACACAGCCACACACACAGACAAACACACACACAGAAAAACACACACAGACAAACACACACACAGACAAACACACACACGTCACAAGTGTCAGGCGATGGACAAAGTTCAGCTTATGAACATGTGTGAAGTGAGGAGATCTTGTGCCTGGCTAGGAGTCCCTAAGGTCCGAGGCAGCAGTAGATTTATGTGGTGACTTCTCACAGTGCAAAGCCTGGGGGAAGGGGCTGGAGAACAGCAAGAGGGAGGGGGGGAGGGGGGACATGAGGACTGTCATCAGTGCCCATCACTACTAAAGAGTTGGAGGGATGGCTCAGTGGTTAAGAGTACTGGCTGCTTTTTCAGAGGATTTGGGTTCAATTCCCAGCACCCACATGGCAGCTCACAACTATTGGTAATACCAGTTCCAGGGAATCTGACACCCTCACGCAGACATACATACAGGAAAACGCCATGCATCATTTGCTGGGCAGTGGTGGCGTACTCCTTTAATCCCAGAACTTGGGAGGCAGAGGCAGGCAGATCTCTGTGAGTTTGACACCAGCCTGGTCTACAAGAGCTAGTTCCAGAACAGCCTCCAAAACCACAGAGAAACCCTGCCTCAAAACCCTACCCCACCCCCCCAAAAAATAGTTTACAAGAGCCTTTTTCAGGTCTCTTTCTTCACAAGGCCTCTCATATATTTAGGACCAAATTAAAACATGAAGAAAAAAAAAGAACATGTTTAGATTATGTATGGTTTCCTATTTTGGATGGAAGACACCAGAACAAAAGTTTTAAAGGCCGATAAACAGTAATAAACACGTAGAGGGTTTATATAAAGAAACCATGTGCCGTTCCAGAAACAGAGACAGCTCTAATCAAGACTCATGGGTGGTATGAAGTTTTCTGACTCACCACCAGCCACAACAGCATCCAACATTTTAAGCTTTCTCAGCCCTGGCTAACATCAAATGCTGCCACAGTTCTCTTGTGTACAGACTCTAACCCTCATAAAGGACAAATCTACTTCACAAAATGGGGGACAAGCTGTGTCCTGGGAGGTACCGTCAGTTCTTGCGCTGTTCTTCAGAGGGAAAACGAAGGTCTTGGATGAACATCCTCCTAAGGCATGTGGCCGGACTCCCGATCCACTCCTACCAAACCACTTTCCAGCGCAGCTTGCTGGAAAGGGGAGGGGGAAAATCAGCCACTCATTTTCTGACTCTGCTAGGAGGTGCATGGTGGCTTGTGATCGATGTGGAAAGAGCAAAATGACCTCATCTTAGAGACCAGGAGGCTCTGCTGAGCCTGAAGGAAAATAAATGGGTCTTTCCACTTCAATCGTAACTCAAAAACCATTTCCAATTTTCTGCGAACTCACAGGACTAAGTACAATCTGCCAAAGTGGAAGGCAGATGCTGGAAGGCAGAAAGGAGGCAAAAGCTCCAGGCCTGGGGTGGAGGGAGGTCTCCTCACACTGCCACTGCTGCCCTGCCACTATGTGGAGGGCTATCTAGGCTCCCTAGGCATATCACCTCCAGCAGTCAAATACCAGGAGTGTTGGCAGGCCAGCTGTGAAGCAGAAGGCTCCCCCGTGCCAAATGGGATCAGGGGCCACTTCGGCTTTCAAAACCAAGGTGGCAGAATCAGAATCGCCAGAAAGCCCTCTGAACTTACTTCTGGGTGCCATTCTGGGCAATTCAGATTCAACATAGGTTGGAGCAGAATGGGTCAAGTAATGACAATGTGCATTCTTTTTATTTATTTATTTATTTTTTGGTTTTTTGAGACAGGGTTTCTGTGTGGCTTTGGAGGCTGTTCTGGAACTAGCTCTTGTAGACCAGGCTGGTGTCAAACTCACAAAGATCCGCCTGCCTCTTGCCTCCCGAGTGCTAGGATTAAAAGCGGGCGTCACCACAGCCCTGCTGAATGTGAATTCTTTTTAAAGATTTATTATTTTTATTTTATTTGCAAGTGTCTACATAAATGTCTGTGGAACTGGAGTGAGCCATGCAATGTGCGTGCTGGAAATCCAGCCCAGGTCCTCTGCAAGAGCAGCAAGTGCAATTAACTACTGAACCATCTGTCTGGGCCTTAGTGTACAGTCTTAAAATGCTCCCCTGGAGGGCATCAAGATAGCTTGGCACCTACCAGCAAGCCTGAGTTCCATCCCAAGAACCCACATGGCACACAATTCCATCAAGTTGTCCTCTCACCTCTACACAGACACCATGATGTGTGGGCCACACAAAAACAAAACTAAACTGAATTTAAAAAAACAAAACAAGTCTTTGGAGACTGCAAGGTTGATGAATCCCCAGATCCACAGAAGTGAACAGCCCTGTTCCATTAGGGAGGACAGTCTGTCTAAGTAAGGGACCAGAACTCTTGGAGTGCTTGCTCGGCACCTGTTCAATTGTGGAGGAGAGATGCTGAGGAAGGACTCATATGTATCTCCAAATCACAAAGTGAAATCTAACCTCTCTACAGAAAACGGGGCTTTGGCGGGCGTGGACCTCCCCGACTAGTGGGAAAGTGTTCAGAAAAATAAGACAGAGGCACAATGTGGCTGCTTGGCTGCAGACATTATTGCCTCAAGCTGGAACAGGCCACGGAACCCTCCTTGATCTGTTTGCTATAAAAACAGGGGTAGGAGATTTGCTGTAACCACTTCAGAGAAAGCAAAAGTCAACCCTGAGAAGTCTCATCAGCCAAAGCCAATGAAGACGAGTCCTCCACGGAAAGAGGAAAACACTAGCCATTTGTGTTGCTGATGCAGTTAAGCTGTCTTCTCAGGGTTGACTTTTGTTTTCTCGGAAGTGGTTATAGCAAATCTCCTGTTTCCCAACGCAGTGAAGGGATCTGCATTGACTAATAAGCATCTCCCACCCAAGGTGAGTACACTCTGAGGGGCTCTTAGTGACTCCCAGATAGGCCTTTGTCTTTCCCCTTATGCTTCAAGAAACCTATTTCAGGGGCTGGGGAGATGGCTCGGCAGTTAGGAGTGTCTTCTGTTCTCCAAGAGGACCCAGATTCTCAGCATTCATAGGTTGGCTCAAAGCCACCTATAACTCCAGCTCCAGGGAACCCAACACACTTTTGGGCTCCACACGCACAGGCATACATAGACATAAAAATAAAGAAATCAATTTCTAATATAAAATATTAAAGGCTTTCCCATTTTGCAGCCTACAGTAAGGTGGACTTGTAGGTGTAACTGCCCCAGTCACACAGATGTTCTGTGACCATCTGTGACTAAAGCATGGGTTTGAAAGGTAAGCCCAGACTCAAGCAAGCACAGCTTGAGGGACTTGGCTCCCAGGTGGAAATGCTCATTTTCTCCGCATGCTTTGTACCATGCTGACAAGTCTACCTCAAAGTAATTAATTTGGTAAAGGAAATCCTCCCTTCTCCTGAGTTAGTCACAACCCACCATCAAAATCCTGGCAAGCATAGTGGAGTCAGTATGCTCCAGTTCCATAAAAATTGACAGCCACTTCCAACTTCTTACTGGTCAGTCAGCTTGGCCCTCTCTTTGCTATTGGTGCTAGGTGGGTGACCTTCAACAACACACTAGAATTCTCTGCATTTCCTTATACACAAGGAAGTAGACACCATTAAGGACCTTTCAAGTTAAAAATTACAATGGGGAAATTTTCCAGTTTTTTCAAGCCTAAGGCATCAGATTTAGTATTTTGTACTTTGGTTAAAAACAATGGTTTGATTTTTATCTGGCACAGATTTTTTAGAAAACCCAGTCTAAAGCATTTACCTAGCAGCTACAGCAAGATCCCAACTTGTAAACTGGGTGGTGGTGCCTTTGATCCCAGCACTTGGGAGGCAGAAGCAGATGGATCTCTGTAAGTCTGAAGCCACCCTGGTCTATGGAAGTAAGTGCCAGAACAGCCAGAGCTACACCACAGAGAAACCCTGTCTCAAAAAACCTAAATAAATAAATAAATAAATAAATGGATAATCCCACTTGCTGGTTGAGTATCAGCATGGACATGCTTAAACTTGTGATTCTTCTTGTAGTTACAGGAAGGAGATCTCAAAATACAGTCTCTTGAGGACTCCCCATGCAGTCTAAAGTCAGCTAGTTTCTAACGAGAACATTTTACCCAGTAATGGGTGGAACACACACACACACACACAAAGATACATGCAATTATGACCACCCAGTTACAGCCAGGAATAAACATACAATTAATTCCTTGTAAACTGCTGAGTTTGTGGCTCTCTGCTGGATAACAGGGCTGCAGTAACAGTTATCAGAAAGAGTCTGTCTGGCCTCTCAAGGGCCTGGGTTCAATGCCCAGCACCACATGCATAAAAATGAAGGTAGAATTTCTAAAGCATTTCAAATGTGGTGAGTTTTTGAAAATTCCAAGCCGGGCGTTGGTGGCACACGCCTTTAATCCCAGCACTCGGGAGGCAGAGGCAGGCGGATCACTGTGAGTTCAAGGCCAGCCTGGTCTACAGAGTGAGTTCCAGGACAGCCTCCAAAACAATACAGAGAAACCCTGTCTCGAAAAACCAAAAAAAAAAAAAAAAAAATTCCAAATAATGTGTCAACTCTTAATTGCTTTTATTTTCTTCACATAGCAATAAGGTTTTTGAGACAGATCCGCCTGCCTCTGCCTCCCGAGTGCTGGGATTAAAGGCCTGCATCATCATGTCATGCCCAGGTTAGAGTCTTTAAGTGTACTTATTTTACCAAACTTTTCATTTGGAAAAGACCAAACTTATATAAATTATTACTGATTTGTATGCTAAGTATGACTTTTGTTAATGACATATTTTAAAATCCTATCTAAAATTTGTATTTTTAAGCATTTTGTTCAAAAAAATTGTCTTTCCAAGGACAGGGTCTAATTTTGCAGCACAGGTTGCTTTCATTCCAAATTTAAGTATTTTTTTGAGACAAATCTGGTTATGTAGCCCATGCTGGCCTTGAATTCAAGATCCCTCCCACCTCAGCCTCCTGAGTGTTGGGGTGACAGGCCTGTAAGACCATGCCAAGCTTCCTTTCAAATTCATATTTTCAAAATTTCTTGCTCTTGATGTTGAAGTACACATGCCTGAGGTACATAAATGAAACATACACCTGCTGTGTTCACAAGACTCCTCAGCTGTTTCGAGTTTTTTAATTGGATAATGACAAGGAAGAATTACGCCATTAAAAATATATTCTCTTTCTCTCCAGTGTGAAGCAATGGCTAAGTATGCGAGGCACTGTCAGATCTCTAGTTTTGAAACTGTCAGAAAGAGTATCCTTAAAAAAGAGAGAAAGACGAGTAGCAACATCAGCGTCCCCTAAACCGAAAGCTGTTCCAATCAATAACACAAGTTTAATTTTAGATATAGGGGGAAATAATTACTCCAGCCTACTGAGTCACTCTTATGCCTGAGATCCAGCAACGTCAAGACAAAAGTAAGCTCGGAACTCGAAGGTGAAATCCCCAAAGGACTCCACCTCAGCAGCCCTCCAAGCCGGACCGGGTGCCACCAGCACCGGAGGGAGTAGAGGGTCTCAGTACGCGAGGCGGCCGGACAGAAAGGCGGCGGCCGGGCCGGGCCTGGGCCTCAGCCACTCATCCGGCCGGTCGCCCCTCCCGGGGACCGGGCGCACCGCAGCCCCGGCCGCCGGCCCTTCGTCCTTTGCCCTTCGCAAGAAGCTGTTGAAAACGACCCGATGTCGCTTTGCGGGTCGCACCTCGCTGGCTACCCTCCAAGGCCACCCCTCCTCCCCGAGGCTCCCCCAGGGCCCGACGCCTGTCCGGGGAGGATACGGGAAGGGACTTTCCTGGCGCAGCAGGGCGCCGGGTGGGGTGACCGGGCCGCTTCACCGTCGAGGTGGGACCGCGAGTTCGACTCACCTTGGGGCCCTCGGGAGGCACGCGCGGGTCGTTCCACGTCGTGGTGCGACTGTTGTGGTCCACGAAGAAGGGCCAGCCGGTCTGCGGGTCGATCTTGATCTCCCAGCCCGGGGGCAGGGGGTCTCGGTCACTGGCTCCGTTGCCGGACGCCATCTGCATCACCGGAGACTGAGTTGCGGCGCTCATGCTGGGTCGGGGTCCGCCCGGGGCGCGGAGCTAGGGCGCGGATCACGAGGTCGTGGAGTGCGGGCACCTCTGCGTCGCCGACGTGTCCGGGAAGCCGGCGCCGGGCACCTTTATGAATTAAAGGACCGGGTGACGTGGCCGGAGAGGGGTGGAAGTGTCTGGAAATAGCCTCCTTGCTGCCAAAGGGGAAGGAGGAGATAAAGGCAAGGCAGCAACTGGCCTGCTAGAAACTTCTGGTCCCATCCAGAGAACTTGGCGGTCGCCGGGGGTTGGATGTGGAGCTCCGCCCTGAGTCATCGGCTATAATCGCGGCAGGGCGGGACCGTGGGCGGGATCGGAGGCGGGGATTTGTCACCGGTCCCTCCTCTTCTTCCTCCCCTCCTGTCCCTCCCAGCAGCTGTCGCGTGTGCGTCCCGGGGCCTGGGTGCCTCACGAAGGATGGGCGCGCACCGGTGTGCTTGTGCTCCCAAGGCGGTTTTGATCTCCGAAGTCCCCGCCACTCCTTCGGGCTGCGTGGGGTGTCCCGGGCCTGGCAGTCCGGGGGCCGGGTGACTGTGGCCCAGCCTCCGTGGAGGGACTAAATCATCTTTAAGCTGGAAAAGTCTCCCCCACCCCCACGCCCAAGTACGCTAATACTCCGGGACATTGGCGTCCTGCAGTGACGTTTTAATAACTTTCTCTCAAGGACTTTAAGACTGCTCCCGAGGAGTTCTGGAATGCTGATCTGACGTCACACACACACACACACACACACACACACACACACACACACACACACACACACACACACCACCAACAACAAAAGTACTGTTGAAACTCACCTGCCTGCTTTGGAAACCTGAAGAACAAAAGCATGACGTGGTTTATGCTCTTGGCCTTCTCTTCCAGCGACTAGCCTTAAAATTTATATTCTCTGGGATTTGGGGTGATTTTGTTGTTTGTTTTTGTTTTTAATGGTAAAGGTGGACTCTGATTCGGAAAGTAAGGATGGAACCAAACCCTGCAATTTTGTTTGTTTAAATGGCAATAAACTCCTAATGCTATTGCCTTCCTAGTTCCCAGAGCACTCCAGAGAGAGAATGTTTGGGGGGATACACTTCAGGTTTTCAGGCATGTAGACTTACTCTTTTACTTCAGAAACACCTTGAACTAATTAATACTCAGTCCAGTTTCCCAACTCAGATTCAGAGAATGTTCGGGAACCTTCAATGATACCACCATCTCTGGCCACTTCTTCCCCACTGCCTTACCAACCTTGAAGTTCCAAAGCCTCAGTATAAGTATTGGCATGACTGGCCTTCAGGTACTGCCTCTGTCACCAAAGACACCTGGGACTGATGAGTAAGCCCAAATATGGGTGTACCGATTTAACATCTGGTAATCATATAGAAAGTTCTAGACTCTTTAGTTTCACTAGCCAGTGTCTGCCTTTGGCTTCTTTATACCTGAATCCACCCTGCACATGACTGGGTGCAGAGTCCATCTTCCATAAAAGAATAAAGATCAATGTTCATTGACTACTGAATGACAAATGAGTCTTTTTAAAGACATGGTCTATCTGTGTAGCCCAGGCTGCCATTTAACTCTCACTGTAGAGCAGGCTGGTCTCTAATTTACAGACATCTGCCTGTCTCTGCCTCCCAAGTGCTAGGATTAAAGATGTGTGCACCACCATGCCTGGCTATGTCCATTTTTTAAAAAGAAAGATTTATTTATTTTACATGTCTGAGTGCTTTTGCCTGCTTGTGTGTATGTACACCATGTGTGTACAGTGCCTGCAGAGGCAGGAAGAGGGTGTTGGATCCCCTGAAACTGTAGCTGCAGATGGTTTCAAGCTTCCTTGTAGGAATTGGACCTGGTCCTCTACGAGGCCAGCAAATGCTTTTGGCTGCAGAGTCGTCTCTCCAGCACCGCACACATACCTTGTCCTTGAAATGCCCTCTCATTCTCACCATCCAATCACAACTTCCTAAATATTCCTCCACTCGGTGCCTCTTGTCTCTCTTCAGTCCCACCAACCTGTCCAGGTCATCCTACTCTCTGTCCTCACACAGACGCTTAATGGGCTTCCCAGCCTCTGATCTTGTCTCTAAGCCTCTGGCCCACATAGCAGCCCGAGAGGCCTTTCCAAATACCCAAGTTGGCTCTCCTAGGTCTGGTGCACAAAGAGGTCTTCCTGTCTTTCCCTGGTGCGTACTGCAGTCAGTCCTGCGGAACTGTGTGCCTTCCACACACTGCTCCCTGCACCAGGATAGCCCCTCTATCCACTCAGACTTCCCCCTCATTGGCCCCAATTTGGCTTTTCCCCGTATTGCCTTTGGCACCACGCTCCTTCACCCGGCCTCACCAGAGTCGCATGGCCTCCCAGATCCTGCCCCACCCTACCAATTGCTTTCCATTGCAAACACTTGTTTGTGTGGTTTACTTATGGGCTGAGTTTTTGAGAGCAGGATCTTGATCACCACCGTGTCCCCATCCTCGGGCACAGTGTAGTAAATAACAGTTATTAAGGCAACTACAGTTGTAATGGCTACCGCTTGTCGGGCAATTACTGTGTGTCACGCCCTATGTTAATGACTTTACCTGTGGTGGAAGCTGCGATATGCTGCTTAGATCTCCTTCCAGGAGTAAAGGGTTGGTTCTACCCTCTGCTAAGAACGCTGCAAGAAGAGATGAAGGCCTGTCCCATTTCTCTGCCAGTAGTGCCAAAAGAACACAAACTTGTTTGTTTTGAGATAGGGCCTCTAGCTGTTCTGGAACATGATATGTAGACCAGGCTCATATTTAGCCTCAGACCTGTGGCAATCCCACTGCCCCTGCCTCCGGAGTGATGGGACTAAAGGCGTACACCACCATGCGCAGTGAGTCGGATTTTTTTTTTTTTTGGTTTTTTGAGACAGGGTTTCTCTGTATTGTTTTGGAGGCTGTCCTGGAACTAGCTCTTGTAGACCAGGCTGGCCTCGAACTCACAGAGATCCGCCTGCCTCTGCCTCCCGAGTGCTGGGATTAAAGGCGTGTGCCACCAACGCCCGGCGAGTTGGGAATTTTTATTAAAACCTTTTGTGGATGAGGAAATAGACTTAGAGATGTTGAGTAACTTGCTTACCCTCATGTAGATCAGTCTTATCTTTGGGACTAGCCTAAGTGAAGAAAGCCACCTTGTCCAAGGCCAACATTCCTTTTGAGACAGCCTGTATCCCATGCACTGACCCACTTAGGGTCATTCTACCCAGTCCCTAGATTGGCCCCCAGGACAGGGCTAATGGGCCATCTCAACTCCTGCACTCTCTGAATTTGGCTACTGCTTTCTTTGGAACTGCACCACGGCTAAGCCTGTGTCTGTGCTGCCCCTAAGCGGATTCCTGACTGGCTCCTGCTCAGTAACCTTCACGTCACAGTCTCCTTCCTAAGGATCCCAAGTTGGGCCAGACCTGGCAACAGAGGCCTTCAACCCCAGATTCTTAGGCTGAGGCAGGACAGGGACAGTGCTTCATGGCTAGGCAGAGCATGATTTCCTTTTCACAGATGAGGCAGTTTGGGTTTGGAGATGCTTACATGGAGCTTTGATTGGTGGAGGTGGGATCTGATTTTCAGCAATTAACTCAAGCCCACTCTGTACCTAAGGTAAATTAGTCAATGGCACAATCTCACTAGTGGGGGGGGGTGTAAAAAGCTGTAATTGAGAAGCAGAGCTATGTGTACATGACTTTTCTCAATGCCAAGACAATGAGCAGCAGGCTGCTACTGTGGAAGAGTCTAAATCAGCCTATCAATGATGAGTCCCAGTTGGCCCACTCATATTTAATGTCACAGACGGGGCTCAAGCCCAGCTATGATTTTTAAATGAAAAAGTCACCCAAAAGATTTCAGTGCCTGGATGATTTCATACATTTCTAATGGAACATGAGCTGGCATTAAGAACAGCCAGTTCTCTCACATCTATGCAGAACATTGATCATTTCAAACCATGTTTGTTTGCCTGTGATATTATCTGAAATGAGTGCATGCAGCCAGGCAAGCCTTCTCCAGCCACTCCCTCCCAGGGGCCCCTTCCACAGTGAGCAGCCTAATGGAGGAAGGCAAGGGCATCTGAAGAATGCCTCGGTGGGAGACAGCAGGCAGAAGGTGTTGGTGCGGGGGGGGTGTCTGGTCTGGTTATGCTATGAAGACTCATGATAAGTTCTATAAATACACCCTGGTGGAGGGGAAGGGGGAAAATCAATATGGTTTAACTCAAGTCCTTCAGACTGTTGCTCTAATGCTGCATCTGTTTGTCATTAAAAATTGAAGCCTATGTGTGCTCCAGTACAGCTGCCCTGCACTCTCTGGCCTCCTGTGGCAGGTATATCCTGTAACAAACATCTGGCTTTTAATCATAGACCATTCTAGGGTGCTAGTTCACTCTCTGAATTCTACCCTGAAAAAAAAAGTCAGGAACCAAGGAACTGGGTGCTGTAACTATAAATGCTGGGGTTTCTTTTTCAGTTTGTGGGGATTTGGTTTGGTTTTGTTAGAGACGGGATCTCACTTTGTAGCCTCGTCTATCCTGGAGCTCTCTGTGTAGACCAGGCTAACCTCAGATACAGACATCCGCCTACTTTGGCCTCCTGAGTGCTGAGATTAAAGGTGGTCACCACCATGTGGGCTACCACCATGTGGGCTCCAGATTCATTTTTATGTGAATGTGTCTGCTTTGGTGCAGGCCAGAAAAAGGCATCCTCTTGGAACTGGAGCTACAGGTAGCTGTGAGAAAAGGCATCCTCTTGGAACTGGAGCTACAGGTAGCTGTGAGCCAACAAATGTGGGTGCCAGGAACGGAGTTTGAGTCCTCTGGAAAAGCACTTTTAACCACTGAGCCATCTGTTTCTTGAGAAGGGAAACAGGAAGAGGGAGTAAGCAGTCTTGATATCTGGGTATTGCCCAGAAGAGAGGCAGGGCTTGGGGTTTAGAGGGGTCAAATTGCCTAGGGAGTCACACAGTGCCATGGGCCTGATCTCCAGTTAAGCTGGGCCTGGCAGACGAGAACGGAGTGCACTGCTGTAGGGTGGTGGTGTGACTCTGGTGTTGGCAGGGAGGTTAGGGTTTATCTGAAGTGTGGTCAGCAGCTCAAGGGCAGGAAGAAGACTTCCCAGCTGGCTTTAACAGACAATACATCAAGGCAGAGTGCCATATTGTATGCCTAAAATCTGCTGGTGATGTGGGAAGGTGGCTCAGTGGTAGGAGTGCCCACTGCTCTTCCAGAGGACCTGAGTTTGGTTCCTAGCACCTACATTGAGGTCTCATGATCTCATGTAACTCCAGTTCTAGGAGATCCAATACCCTTTCCTGTCTACACAAATACGTATACCGCACGCGCGCGCACACACACACACACACACACACAGAAATCTTTTTTTAAAAAATCTACAAGAAGCTAAGTCAGGAGGATAATTTATGTCCACCTAGGCAACAGGAAAAACCCTGACTTCAAAATACACCCCCCCAACTGCTGCTATCTCCTAACTAACTGCCTCCCCTAACTGCCTCCCCTAACTGCCTCCCTTAACTGCCTCCCTTAACTGCCTCTCCTAACTACCTTCCTTGACTACCTCCTCTACCAGGGGCATTAAATACAACATAGCCCAACCTGTTCCCCTTACTCCTATTTCCCAACCTTAAAAATGTTGAGGAAACACATTAAATTCTGTGTTGGTTACTTTTCTCACTGCTGTGACAAAATCCCTGGCAAAATCAGCCTTAAGGAAGGGTCTGGCTAGCTGGAAGTTTGAAGGTGCAGTCCATCACAGCAGGGAAGGCATGGCAGCCTATCAAGAGGCGGCGGGTCATCACCCCCCCCCAGCAGCAGCGGAGCACCCCATCCTCAGCAGCAGCGGAGTACCCCATCCTCGGCAGCAGCGAAGCACCCACCCCATCCTCGGCAGCAGCGGAGCACCCCATCCTCGGCAGCAGCGAAGCACCCCATCCTCGGCAGCACCCCATCCTCGGCAGCAGCGGAGCACCCCATCCTCGGCAGCAGCGAAGCACCCCATCCTCGGCAGCAGCGGAGCACCCCATCCTCGGCAGCAGCGGAGCACCCCATCCTCGGCAGCAGCGAAGCACCCCACCCTCGGCAGCAGCGGAGCACCCCATCCTCGGCAGCAGCGGAGCACCCCATCCTCGGCAGCACCCCATCCTCGGCAGCAGCGGAGCACCCCATCCTTGGCAGGAGCCCATCCTCGGCAGCAGCGGAGCACCCCATCCTCGGCAGCAGCGAAGCACCCCATCCTCGGCAGCAGCGGAACACCCCATCCTCGGCAGCAGCGGAACACCCCATCCTCAGCCAGGAAGCAGAGACGGATGCCACTGCTTGTTCACTCTGTTTCTGCAGTCCAGGACCCCAGCCTATGATGCTGCTCACATTCAGAGCGGACCTTTCCTTCTCAGTTAATCCTTTCAGGAAACTCCCTCCTAGACACACCCAGAGGTGTGTGGCTCTAAATCCAATGGTGCTGACAATGACCTTCACAGACACTGTGTTGTCAGGGCTCAACTCATTTATCGTGCCTAGCAGCCCTAGGAGCCATGGCTGCCATTAAGCCCACTGGAGGAATGAGAAGCAGGTGCAGCTCACTGGGGATTACATCCCTAAGAGTCAGAATTTGAAAGCAGATGTCTGTGGTTCCATGGCCTGCACATGTACAGCACACACCGCTGTGCTCATCTCCTTCCTGTGTGAAGCTTCATGGGCTGCCATCTGCTCCCCACCCAATTTCGAGGC
Source organism: Mesocricetus auratus (assembly GCF_017639785.1). NCBI lineage: Eukaryota > Metazoa > Chordata > Mammalia > Rodentia > Cricetidae > Mesocricetus > Mesocricetus auratus. The sequence goes on from NW_024429182.1 coordinate 70,835,971, forward strand.
CACCTGCAAATGTGACCATATCAAGGAGGTTGCACTGAATTAAGATGGACCCAAATCCAATGACTGGCATCCTTCTAAGAAAGAAATGTGGACACAGAGAAAGGCAGACCCATGGGAAGAGTACCACGTGATACCCAACACCAGAATGATGGTTGACAAGCCAGGAGCTCCAAGGACAGCTTCAACCATCAGTGAAGATACAAGAAGCAAGCAGGATTCTTTCCTAGAACCTGAGAGAGAGAGAACACACACACACACACACACACACACACACACAGTTTTGCCAACTCATTAGTTTTACACTTCTGGCCTCCTGCACTGTGAGGTCTATTGCTGTAAGAGCTGGAACTGCTAATCCTTTATTAGGGCTGCCCTAGAGAATAAAGACAGCACCCAGCAGCCACACCACAGATCTTTATTGCCTGACTTCAGAGTGACACTCAGCACTGTCACTCCTGTCATCACGGAGGAGTCCCCTGTAATGCACAGTCACACACTGTTCCTCATCAAGCACAGAAATCCGTGAGGTCATGGACACCCCACTGGCACCCCTGGAATTTTCGGGCTCATGAGATGCAAAGACAGGTCCTAATGCATGCACGGCAAACACCTCACCCACTGCGCCAGCTCCCCACCCCACTGTACTCGTGCCACTGAACAGCATCCTGGGAAATGTTTTGCGTTGGCCATACATATCTCCCTTCCTCAATTCCCAGGTGAATGGAGTCGCCGAACAGTGACTCCTAATCTTTTTCCATTTAGTCCTTTGGAAATGCAACACTTGAACGTGTTGCCAATAATTTACTCTTTTCTTCTATCCCTTCAGGGACTCAGACCTTAGATCTGTTTTCTGCTGTTAGCCTGACTAAACACAAATGGGCTACCATTTTTATCAGTGCCCCCCCAAACCCAGTAAATAGTTATAAGGATATAGGAAGGAAGTGGAAAATGTAAGCTTCTCAGCAGGCTTTGGAGGCCTGGCATTGTGACTCTGAAGATGACTGGATTGTGGGCTCTGCACCTGGCCAATGCTCATGAACTAACATGATTGGGCAGCTAAGAACCAGAGAGATGCACTGTCTCACAGCTCTGAAAGATAGAAGCCCAAGACCATCAAAGTCGGGGCCCGGAGAGATGGCTCAGATATCAAGAGCCCTGGCTGCTCTTCCGGAGGACAGGGGTTCCACTTCCAGCACTCACATGGGGACTCGCAACCGTCTGTAACTCTAGTCTGGAGAACTCTGACTCCTATTTCTGAACTCTGTGTGATGGGAGATGTCCTTCTGTATGCTGTGAATATATGTTTCTCTTATTGGTTGATGAATAAAACTGCTTCAGCCAATGGACAGGCAGGATGTAGTTACACAGGAAGTATAGGCAGGGCTACCAGACTAGGAGAAGGCTGGGAAGAGAAACACAGAGAGTGAGTCACCAGAGAGACGCCATGGAGCTCCTGGGAAGGTAGGATGCCCAGGCATTCTCCAGTGAGATTAGACCACGTGGAAATACTTAGATTAATAGTTATGGGTTAATAATTAAGATATAGCTAGCCAGTAAGAAGCCTAAACTATCGGTCAAATATCTTATAATTAATACAAACCTCTGTGTGTTTATTGGGGACTGAATGGCTGTGGGACCAGGTGGGACAGAAACTTCCATCCACATACACGCTGGTACAATTTGTTAAAGGAGGGAGAAAAACTTCTATTAACACTCTGTGGGCACAAAGCATGTATATGGTCCACAAATATATGTGCAGGCAAAAGATGTATACACAGAAAAACAAATAAATCTTTAAAAAGATATTTAACTGGGCAGTGATAGTGTACACTTTTAATTCCAGTACTCGGGAGGCAGAGGAAGGTGGGTCTCTTATGAGTTAGAAGCCAGCCTGGTCTACAGAGTGAGTTCCAGAACAGCCAGGGCTATTAAATAGAGAAACACAGCCAAGAAAAAACAACAAAAAATAAATATAAATCGATGTTCAAAAGAAAAAGTTCAAGTTGGTTATATTGGCACACACCTTTAATCCCAGCACTTAGGAGGCAGAGACAGCCTGGTCTACAGAGGGAGTTCCAGGACAGCCAGAGCCACAAAGTGAGACCTTGTCTGGGGGAGAGATGGTCAAAATATCAGGCAGGTTGGTCACTTCTAAGGGCCAGGGAGGTAAAAATCTGTCCTGTTCCTCTCTCCTTTCTGGGTGTCTTAGTCACAGTTCTATTTCTGTGATGAGACACCATGGCCAAGGCAACTCTTACAAAAGAAAGAATTTAATTGGGGACTAGCTTCCAGTTTCAGAGGGTTAGTCTGTTATCATGGTGGGAAGGTACTGGAGCAGTAGTTGAGGGCTTTACATCCTGATCCACAGTCAGCAGGTACTCCCAGTGACACACCCCTTCAACAGGGACACAGCTCCCAATCTTAAAGAGTGTCACTCCCTGAACCACAGTGGACATCACACCAAACTCTGCCTTTGTTTTTCTCCTCTTCCTCTGTTGTGGGATATTTGTACACTGTGTGAAGGTGTATTGCTGTGATTGGTGTGATTAAAAAGCGGAATGGCCTCTTCTAGTGCCATCCATTTGCAGCATTTGCAAGTTAACCAATGAAAGCATACCAGTTACTCTGGCATCAACCACACACATGTGTATATGTGCTGTGTGTGCATGCGTGTATGCATATATATAAATGTATATATATGTATATATGTATATATATATATGCTTGTGCTGGTCAAAGGTTGGCATCAGGTGTCTTGCCTTTCACCTTATTTTTGAGCTAAGGTCTGTCATCTGTCGGCTGGACTGGGTGCCCAGCAAATCCCTAAGGTCTACCCGTCTCTGTCTTCCTAGCACACACTGGCACTCCTGGGGGTTTGTTTTCATGCTTGTGTAGCCATCTCCCCAACCTCCACTTCATTCTTTTCTCTCAACAATTTCCCTGTGAAGCGTTCTGTATCGGCTGCACAGACCTACCTCACTCCTACAGGTTCTTGTAGAGCACCTGTTTATTTATTTAACTCTGCTCATTTATATTCTCACCAGTTAGTAGACATTTCCAGTCTTCTGCAATGTGTAGCCCTATGAGTGGGATTTTGCATGAATGTGCAAAACAGGTCAACCAACCAATACCTGAAAGTACAAGTGCTTTGTCGTCTGGCCAGTGCACACTAAGATGTCAGATATTTTGCTAAGTCCCTCTCCAAGAAGGTCAGCCTTGGTGAACAGAGCTGAGTGCCTGTCTCAGGATTTTGCTGGATGGTGCTAATTAAACACAGTCTTGGCTAAGCTGCCACTTCCCGGTACTTTTTATTTGAGTTGTTCCCCTGCTGGGTGCTGTTGAGCGTCTTTTCCCATTTGGATTCCTCTGCTGAACAGTCTGTCCCTACTCTTTGCCCATTTTTCTTTTAGGATTCAGAAGGAAGGGAACAGATTTTTACAGATGCAGAGCAGGGAAGAGAATAAGGCCACACCAGACAGCCGCGGAGCACATGAAGATGGGGACTGTCACTGAAAAATAGCCCAAGGCATTCCACCTCTGTTCCAGTTGCCTGGGGTTTCTTTCCCCTCCTGCTCAATCAACGGCCAGCTCTAGAACCAAGGAGGAAAGCCTGGAAATTAAATTCTGGATTTAGAATTGCAAATTCAAGCTGGGAATTGAATTGTCTGAGAAACCACTAGGCCCCTTCTCCAAGCCTGGTTTATCTCTAGGGGCTGATGTCAGCTTGCTGGAGATAGAAGGAAAGAAAGTCCTCTGGATCCATTCAATAGGCTTGGGAGAAAGCTGAAGACTAAAGGAGACACAAATGTTATAAAGAGCAGGTCAGAGAGCAGAGCCAGGATTTCTCCCTGGGCCACAGCATTCCTTTCTGTTTTTCTTTCCTCTCTTTCCCCCTGGTTAGGGCTGGGCTAAGTTCCAACCCACAGGGACAGACATTTCTGTCTGAATCTGTTCTTAAGACGGTTTCCAGGCTGGGGAAAGCACCAGGGTTGTGCTGTTGTGCAAAGTGGGATTGAAGCAGGTACCAGTGCCCCTCCTATTGTTCCAGAAGGTGTGTACAGTTGCTTCCTCAGTGTCCCAGTCTTCTAGACTCTTTATGGATTTACCCAATACCTCAGTAGTCCCGAGCTAGATCAGGGCACACAGAGGCTGTTCTGTCTTTCAAGATGGCATACTCAAGCTGGTTAATTTTATACCTCAACTGAGTTGTACCACCAGTGCTTGGGGGTTTGGGCAAATGTTGTTCGGGATGATTCTGTGAAGATTTCTTGTTTGGTCGGTTTTTGAAGGAAATTATTGCTTAAATTCATAGATTTTGGGGCTGAGAACGTAACACAGTGGTACTTGTTTAGCATGTACAAGGCCCTGGGTTCAATCCTTAGCACTACCATAAGTGCCCAGGTAGAGAGCAAAGGTTGCCTCCTATAACAAAAGTGGGTTCCATTCCACTCACTGAGGGCCTTAAAGAGGATACAGACTGGCCTTCCTGAGCAGGAGGGGCTGCCAGCAGACTGTCTTTGGATGCTTTCCTAGGTCTTCAGTCCAATGCCCTACACTGCAAATTCCATAAACCTCTCTGTCTCTGTCTCTGTCTCTGTCTCTGTCTCTCTCTCTCTCTCTCTCTATGTCTCTCTCTCTGTTTCTCTCTGTCTCTCTGTGTCTGTGTCTGTCTGTCTCTCTCTCTGTGTCTGTCTCTGTCTCTCTCTCTGCTTCTGTGGGAAACCTTAACTAATTAGAAATGAGTTGTGTGATCATCAGTGGTTGTAATTGGAGTATTTAGGGGGGAAAGCGTGGGCTCACACGGCTCTAAAAGAGAGAAGATATGACACCCAGGCCAGCACATCAATTTTAGAGACATGATAATGCAGAGCAGAGAAAGGATATTGATCCAGATTGAGCCTGTTGGGAAGAAGAAGACAGATGTAAAGGGTCCAGTGAGCTGGAGTTCATCTTCTGGGTACCGACATGAAGTTTAGATTTCAGTAGAGGAAGGATGGGGTGGAAGTGGGTGTGGGAGAGGAGTCCGCAGCTAGCCAATCCTGGTCAGGCTGGGGTCTGGTTGAGCATTGTGTTAGTTCCGCAAGGTGGTCTGAAGAAGTCCTTGTCACTGTCATCAACTGAGGGACACAGTCTGGTTCTTAGTAGATGGTCACTCCTGCGTCAGGGTGCAGCTTCACCATCATGGGTAAGTGCCCTCATCTGGGGGAAGGGAACATCTTTCCTGTGAAATTTGTTCTTCCCAGAACCTAAGGTGACTGCAGGATAGGACAATGACTTATCTTGTGCCTTCTGCTTTGAGGAAGGATGAAATAAGTTAGAGTGATTACAGGGACAAGCAGAGGACACACAGTAAAGGAGACAGACAAATAATAGGGAAAGACACAGCAAGTTTTTATCTCTCATTTAAGCTGTGTGGCAGGCCCAAGTAAAGAATCAATTTTTTTTTCTTGCAAAAACACTTTCTGAGTGCCTGTTTCAGGGCCATATCTGACAGTGTCAGGATGAGGGATGCCAATCAGAGAGACACCTCCAACCAGGGAAGCCTCTGGAGGGAGATGGAAATGAATGAGTAGGGTCTGAATCAAGGTCAGGTTTGAACATGTTGGAGAAGAAGAAAGGGCCTTCTGAGTGGGAAACACATTTACAGGGGCAAACGTGTAGAGCCAGATTCAAGAAGGAGCCAGTCAAGGGGCCACAGGTGCTCCCAGTACTCATGCCTCCCTCCTGGCAGCTATTATGGCTGCAACTGGACTCTACTAGGAGTATGTGTATAACGCAAACCTCCATAAACAGGGGTCCTTTGCAGGCGTGCACCCCTGTGGCTAACTCCATTCCTTTCTTAGGAAAACTGGTGCTGAATAAGTGTTATGGGATTAGTGAATTATAATCTGTGGCACAGTTAGTCCCTTACCCTGTCCCCAAAAGTGTCAGGACTTTGGCGATGATGGCTGGGAGGACTACTTTGTCCTTATGTTCCAAAATAGACACTTTTAAACAATCCAGACAACACATAAAGCTGCCAAACAAACATTGGTGTTTCCAGTGCCCAGAGAGCAGGGATGAAGGAAAGAAGTCACTCACACCAACTGTAAAATAGGGTTCTTTGTTATCGTCATGGTACCCGATCATCTTCCTTGCTCTTGAACCAAGACCCTCACATCCATTGAGCATCCAGGCTCATTAATCAGTGTGTAGGGTCTAAATACAAGCAGATAGCATAGGGCAGCCCTGCCTTTGAGGCCTGTCCCCAGGGATGAGAGAATTTTCTAGAAGCAAAGCTTTAAAGGTTCTGCTGGGCCGGGCGTTGGTGGCGCACGCCTTTAATCCCAGCACTCGGGAGGCAGAGCCAGGCGGATCTCTGTGAGTTCGAGGCCAGCCTGGTCTACAAAGTGAGTTCCAGGACAGCCTCCAAAGCTACAGAGAAACCCTGTCTCGAAAAACCAAAAAAAAAAAAAAAAAAAAAGGTTCTGCTGTTTCTGGGCCACATCTTGGCTATTGGACACATACTCTTGTGTTGCGCTTGAAAACACTTAAAGAAAAATAAAAAAGTTAGTCTCTTCCCCCAAATGGTGGTGAAGGCAAACAAAACAATTACTTAGAACGTTTCTCCAAAGCCGTTCCCTGTTTTCTAGAAAAATAGGGTATGACATTTTGAAGAGCTTCTTTTCATGGCTTCATCTAGGTCTGTCTGGAATTTCCTCCTTAGTTTAATGAGATGTTTCAGCTTGTTGTTTGTTTCTGAAGATCACATTCTTCTACTGGGGAGCAGCTATTCACCCCAACAGGCCAAACTGGTTTAGTTTGCTCTCTTTTCAGGGATAAAAAGAAGCTTTGTATTTTGCAAGTGAGAAAGAAATTTATTTATTTTTTTACATTCCAGTCCCAGTTTCCCCTCCCTCCTCTGCTCTTGTTCCCCTCACTCCTCCTCCTCCTCCCATCTCCACAGAGAGGGTAAGGCCTCCCATAGGAAGCTTACTAAGTCTGTCCATCATCTTGTTGAGGCAGGACCAAAGCACCTTTCCACCCCCACCTCCCTGTGTCTAGGCTGAGCAAGGTTATCTCTCCATATAGAATGGGCTCCACTAAGCCACTTTGTGCATTAGTGTTAGATCTTGGACCCACTGCCATTGGCCTCATATATTGTCCCAGTTGCACCATTGTCACATATATTAAGAGAGTCTAGTTCAATCTTATGCTGGTTCCCCATTTGTCAGACCTGAGTCAGTGATCTCTCACTAGCTCGGACCAGTTGATTCTGTGGGTTTCCCTATCATGGTCTTAACTCGTTTGTTCATATTTTCGCTCCTCCCTCACTTCGATTGTACTCCAGGAGCTCAGGGCATTGATTAGTTGTGGATTTCTGCCTCTGCTTCCATTTCTGGAAGGGGGTTCTAGCTTCTCTGGGGTTGTGGATTGCAGGCTGGGTATCTTTTGCTTTATATATGGTATCCACTTATGAGTGAGCACGTACTGTATTTGCTTTTCTGGTTTTGGGTTGCCTCACTCAGCATGATTTTTTTTCTAGTTCTGTCCACTTGCCTGTGAATTTTAGGATGACCTTGTTTCTTACTGTTAAGTAGAACTCCATTGTATAAATATACCACATTTTTTAATCCATTATTCAGTTGAGAGGCATCTAGGTTGTTTCCAAGATCTGGCTATTAACAAATAATGTTGCTATGAACATAGTTGAGCAAATGTCCTTGTGGTGTGAATGTGCCTCCTTTGGGTATATGCCCAACAATGGTATTACAGGGTCTTGAGGTAAGTTGATCCCTAATTTTCTGAGAAATCACCATATTGATTTCCACAGTAGCTATACAAGTTTGCACTCCCACCGGCAGTGGAGGAGTGTTCCCCTTTCTCCACATCCTCTCCAGCATAAACTGTCATTGATGTTTTTGGTCTTAGCCATTCTGATCTATGTAAGATAGAATCTCAGAGTGGTTTTGATTTGCATTTCCTGATGACTAAGGATGTTGAGCATTTCCTTAAGTGTCTTTCTGCCATTTAAGATTGTTCTGTTGAGGATTCTGTTTAGATCTGTATCCCACTTTTTAATTGGATTATTTGGTAGTTTGACCTTCTTGATGTTTTATGTTAAATTATAAGTGCATAAATAGTATAGAAAGGCCATAATTATTTGAAGATATATTTTTTAAATGTCAACTATATAAAGGAAGCATTTCTGATATGTCTTTTTCTCTTTATTCTTTTAGTTTTAGAGTTTAAAATTTGTATGTATTTTATTTTATGTGTATATCTGTGGGTGCATGAATGGCATGACATATATGTGGGCATCAGAGGACAACATGTAAGAGTCAGTTCTCTCATAGCCGGGTGGTGGTGGTAGTACACATCCTTAGTCCCAGCACTCGGGAGAGAGAGGCAGGTGGATCTCTGTGAGCTTGAGGCCAGCCTGGTCTACAGATTGAGTTCCGGGATATCCAGGGCTACATTCAACTGTTTTTCAAGAAACAAAGCAAAACAACAAAGAGTCAGTTTTCTCTTTCTACTATGTGGATCCAGGGATGGAACTCAGCTGGTCAGGTTTGGTAGCAGGCACCTTTACCTGCTGATCCATCTCATCAGTCCACCTTAGTTTTTCAAGTCAGGGTTTCATTGTGTAGTCCAAAGCTGGTCTAGAATTGGACAAATATAAGATGGCCTTCAACTCATGGTCTTCCTGTTGCAGGTTCTTCAGGGCTGGGATTACAGGTATGCACCCTATATCTGACTTCACCCAACAAGTTTTGTTCTGGCCTTTCTTTTTCTTTACTTTTTCCTTCCTTCCTTAATTCCTTCTTTTCTCTTTCTTTCTTTCTTTCTTTTTTTGGGGGAGTACTGGGGATGAATCCTAGGCCTTGCCTGTGCTAGGGCAGTGCTTTGGGACTATGTTCCATCCCCAGCTCATTTCTTTACATTCTGTAGGATTGATCTTATTGTATTCATGCCTGAAGTTTACCCTCAACCCATTAGGATTTTCTAAAGTTTTTCTGATTAAATATATTCAAGGCCCTCACATTCTCCATCTGTTTTAGTTAGGGTTTCTACTGCTGTGAAGAGACACCATGACCATGGCCACTCTTACAAAGGAAAATATTTAATTGGGGGTGGCTTGCAGGTTCAGAGATTTAGTCCATTATCATCATGGTGGGACATGGTGGCATGCAGGTGAACATGGTGCTGGAAAAGGAGTTGAGAGTTCTACATCTTGATCTGCAAGGCAACAAAAGCAACTGTGTGCCACACCGGGCAGTAGCTTTAACATAGGGAACCTCGAAGCCCACTCTCACAGTGACATACTTCAACAATGTCATACCGACTCCAACAAAACCACACCTCCTAATAGTGCCACTCCCTATGGGCTTCTTCAAAACCACCATACCACCCAACTGTCTTGTCTTGTTCTTTTGACTGCTGGATGCCAAGCCCTATTCCCACTGGAGCAGAGAGTGTCTGCACTGTGTGTAACCCATGTGAGAACTATACCCTTTGAAAGAGGCCTTCTGGCTCCAGAGTGGAAATCTATACACTCTCCTGGGCATTGGTCACCAGGTTGGCAAGGCCAGGAAAACGTTTGCTAGTCCGTGGCAACTTACTATTTGTTTCAAACGGTAGACAGGATGGTCGATTCGATGTGAGAAATACCAATAATGGTGGTTCTTCATTTATATAAAGGTCCTGCCTGTTTGCAACTGTCATTCAAATAGAACAAAAGGACCCTCAGCCAATTATTATTGGCAATACAATATCACTCTATCCTCCTAAGTACCTAGGAACTGGGCATCATCTTTATGTTTGACTTATAGAGAACACAAACTCAGAGAGGTTAAGGAAATCACCCAAGGGGCTGGAGAGATTGCTCAGTGGTTAAGAGCACTTGCAGAGGACCTGGGTTTGGTTCCCAGCACTCACATGGTGGCTCACAGACACCATTAACTCCAGCTCCAGGGGCCCTGTTGCTCTCTTCTAGCTTCCGTGGCCAGCAGGTGCACACATGTATACATACATGCAAACAAATAGTAAACAAATCTTTTTTGTTGTTGTTGTTTTTGAGACAGCGTTTCTATGTTTAACAACTCTACCTGCCCTGGAATTCGCTCTGTAGACCAGGCTGGCCTCAGACTCACAGAGATCCACCTGCTTCTGCCTCCCAAATGCTGGGATTAAATAAATAAATCTTTAGAAGAGAAGATTACCCAGTGCCTCACAGTTGGCGAATGGAGAACGGGGGCTTACACATCAGGGCTTACTGCTCACCTACCAGAGAAAGAACCAAATAGAGCCAAGGCATATTTCAAAGCAAAAAGTCACAGAACTTGGTGACAGATGGGGTGGCCTCTTTCGTAAGACCAATTAATTAGCTCAATTTGTTATCACTGTGATAGCTAATGCCAAATACAGAGTCATTAAGTATGGCTCCATGATAGCCCAGTTGCAAATCATTTATACCAAAGTATAATAATAGGAAGAACTTTTATGAAGCCTTCTGTCTTAAGATTTATTTTATTTTTGTTTAATCTGTATGTATGTGTATGTGGCTCTTTCTCTGTCTCTCTGTCTCTGTCTCTGTGTGTGTGTGTGTGTGAGAGAGAGAGAGAGCGAGAGTGTGGAGTGTGTGTGTGTGTGAGTGAGAGAGTGTGGAGTGTGTGTGAGTGAGTGTGTGTGTGTGAGAGAGAGAGAGAGAGAGCGAGAGTGTGGAGTGTGTGTGTGTGAGTGAGAGAGTGTGGAGTGTGTGTGTGTGAGTGAGTGTGTGTGTGAGTGTGTGTGTGAGAGTGTGTTAGTGTGAGTGAGTGTGTGTGTGTGTGTGTGTGTGTGTGTGTGTGTAGCTGCGGATCAGGATGTAGCTCTCCATTATTTCTCCAGCGTGCCTTGCCTGCCATCATGCTCCCCATCATGACTGATAATGGACTGATCCTTTGAAACTATATGCCAACCCCCAGTTAAATGCTTTCTCTTATAAGGGTTACCTTGGTAATGATGTCTCTTCACAGCAATAGAACCGTTACTAAGTCAGTTGGCAAAGTGTCTAATTGGCTCTAGGACATGTAAACAAGACAGTCTACAGGCAGGCACACTCAGACTTCACTCTATTATGTGTGAATTCCAGTCTGCCGGGACATAATTATTGATGTCCTGAACTGCACAAAGGGGTCCCTTGTCCGAAGTGGGCAGGAGGCTGCAGAAGCTTGAGGAGTTGTTTGGTGACAAGCCCATGAGCAGACTTTTCTTAGGCTTCCAGCAAAGTCTCTTCATTATGTAGATGTGACCTTTTGGTGTTTAATAAAGTAGCTTTGCTTAATACAGATGCCTGCGGAGTCAGGTTGTAGAGATCGCTGTTAACAGAAACCAGCAGAGAAGTGGTTATTGTTTCTTGCAAGTTAGGTGACCCTCTGGGATGGAGACTAGAGCAATCCAGAAAGTCATACCTTGTCCCCTGTGAGCATGACACTGCAGGGAAGGGTGCTTTTGTGTGTCTTGGGTCTAAGACTGTCTTAGGCCCGCTTCCATTTTCTGGGTTGCCGTTGGGTTAGCCACACACTGGAATCACATGCAATTTCATTTGTGTTGTAGGTCTCTTGAGGGTTCCCCACTGCTTGACACAGCCCAAGAGCTGGCTAACACCAGCAAGCTTAACTCAGTGCCACCCCGGTTGTCCTTGCTGGCAGCTTTCCTCCCAACTCCCATCCTCCAGCTCTGCATGTGACATCTAAGCTTTTCCACAACACCTTCTGCAGCTTCCTTCCTGTTTGACATGTAGTCCTCCCTTTCCCTCATTTGGCAAACTCTATCTTATCCTCCAAGGGTCTTCTTGGTGGCATTGTCTCCATGTTCCTAGGAAAGGGCTCTTCTCCACCCATAATGCCATGGATACTTCTACTACGTTCTACTGTTCACCAATTATTTGGATTCCTGTCTTCCTCTCTATACAGAGAGGCTAGGAATCTGTTTATTTGCCTCTGTCATCTTCCTGTGGCCCCACCACCTGACACAATGCCTAGGAACATTAGCAATTACTGGGTAGGCTATATAGCCTGACCTCTGTCACACCTGCCATTTCATCTCTGCAAGACTTTTATGACCAATGTCCAGGGCTGAAGCCTCTATTTTGGACCTGTTAATCTGAATCTCCTCATTTCTAGAGTAGGACTGGACCCTTGGAAACCAACCTGGGCTAGCATGGAACCTGTGGTGACCCAAAAGAGATGCACTGAGTCATAGACTCCACTTTTAAGAATTCAAGCAAAGTTGGGTGTTGGTGGCGCATGCCTTTAATCCCAGCACTTGGGAGGCAGAGACAGGCGGATCTCTGTGAGTTCGAGGCCAGCCTGGTCTACCGAGTGAGTTCCACAACAGCCTCTAAAACAATACAGAGAAACCCTGTCTCAAAAAAACACCAAGAAAAAAAAAAGAATTCAAGCAAAGACTCATGAGAAGAGTTATCAGGAAAGGCAAGGGGCAAGGGGCTGAGTAACATAAAGAGAAGGGAACAGGAGAGAAGACTCAGGATATCTCAGCGTACACAGAGCTTCGGTGTTTCTTGGAATGCCCTCGTCTTAAGGAAGCCCAGCTGGGCTCTTGCACTGCTCTTGATTTCCAAGACTAGTCCCCCTAGGTAGATGCCAGTCTACAAGAGGGCCCTTGTAAACATCGCCTCCTGGGACCCACCCTTGTTAATCCCTTTTCACACTGAATGAAGCTGGTTTGTGTCACTGTGGGGGTGGCACACCGCCTGTAATCTCAGCTCTTAGGATGTGGAGGCAGAAGATAAACTGTCTCTCAAGGCCAGCGGGGTTATATAGTGAATCTGAAGCCAGTCTGAGCTACAGGAGTCGCTGCTTCAAAACAAGCAAATGGAAACAACAAAAGGCTGACACGTGTTACCACTAGGATACTGTAGAAGTGATGGTTGTGACTTCCACGATAGATCATAGAAGACTTTGTGGCTTCCATCCCTGTCTCTTGATTCTCTGCTTCAAGAGGAAGTCAGTCACTATGTGGTGAAGGCCTCCATGCAGTTTGTGGGGAGGCTAAGAGGGAAGCTGGGGTCTGTAGGCAACACCAACACCAAGTCCCCAAGCACACATGAGTTACCTTGAAGCAGGTGCAGGAATACATGGCTGAAGCAGGTTTGTAGCACAAGCCCTTGTGTGTAATACCAATATTTCCACTTATCCAGTATGTATTTACTAAATTCCTACTATGTGTAAGGAGTTAGAAGACATAAAATGGGAGCAGAGATTGATCTTGCCTTCAGAGAACTGATTGTCTTGTGCGGGCATTCCAATATGCATAGAAACAACTGAAATACTATACAGAAAAGCCCAAGGCTCCACATCCGAAACTGGGCAAGAGGCCTTGTCTCAAAGATTGTATTAAAAGCTGTGAAGGGATAATCCTCCGAGCTAGCTTACAGTACCTGCCAGAGCCATGCTTAACAGTTTGTGACATTTGCCATGGGGTAAATATTTATGTGAGCCTCATGGTGTTCTTATAACAACCTTACATGAAAAACAGAATGGTTAGTGTTTTGGCCCTAAAAACCAGACTCCTGGATTGGGATCCCGACTTTCTCACTTGCTATACTCAAACCTAGAAGTCTCTGAGTGTCTCCAGAACTCAATTTCCTGGTATTAAAAGTAGATAATGACAGTGTCCAGTGACAACACCAAACACTTTCAGAGTTGCCATGAGGATGTCATGAGAGGTTTACGAACACTTGGAATGGGGCTGGACACCCAATGAACACTAAGTACTTCACCTCATCACAATGACTGTAGCTGTGATGGTGTCACCTGTCCATAGAATCTGGAACCACCTGAGAGATGGCCCTCTGGGCATGCCTGTGGGAGATCATTTTGATCATGTGGGAAGACTCATCTTAGTTTTGAGTGGGATCATTCCCCTGGGCAGGGGATCCTGGGCTGTATAAAATGGAGACAGGGAGACTAAAGAGATGGTTCATAGATTAAGAATGGCATCGGCGGTGGTGGTGCACACCTTTAATCCCACCACTTGGGAAGCAGAGGCAGGTGGATATCTGTGAGTTTGAGTGAGTTCTAAATCAGCCTGGTCTACAGAATGAGTTCCAGGACAACCAGAGACACACAGAGAAGGCCAATATGGAAAAACTAGAAAAAAAAGTTACTCCCCTTCCAGAGAACACAAGTTAGGTTCCTAGCACACATGCTAGGCAGCTCACCCAGTCAATGGGCATACAACACTGTCTTCGCATACACATGATACACATGAAGCTCATTCAAGCACACACATACACATGCACACATGTATACATACACAAACATACACATGTACACATATATACACACAAACATACACATCTACACACACATAATAAATAAGCAAATAAACCACTTAGAATGGAGAATGTGAGCCCAGCACTAGAGAGCATGAGCTAGTTGTCCTCTTCTGACCACTGTCATAATATGACCATCTGCCTCAAGCTCCAGGTGCCTTGAGCTCCCTGTGGTGATAGCCTGCAGCCTGGAGCTGTGAACTAAAAGGGATCCACTCTTTCTCTCAGGCTGGTTTTGTCAGTGCAACAAGAAAAGAAACTAGGACCGATGATGATCTCCATCTGACGAAGAAATGAAGGCAATGGAAGCCTGCGGTGTTCATTAAGCTATGGCTGGGTTGTTGTGGGCAGGGGAGGAAGGATGTGCTGGGGATGGAACCCAGAGCTTTGCACACAGTAGGCACTCTGTGCGTATTAGCTCTACCCCTGAGCTACACTCCAGGACCCCATGCTCATACTTCTCACTGTAGCTCTCTAGTATTTCCAAAAAAGGTGGTAGAAGAAGGCAGCCCCGCCAGTGTATTCCTGTAAAGATAAAGGAGAATCCATTCTCATCCAAAGATGATGAGAGCTCTTGAAAACAATTTGTTCTAAACCGTAGCCCACAGGATCCAGCCCATAAACTGCTTTTACTACTTTCCATTTTAGAGGGCTAGCGGCTTCTGGCTGAGAAGCCCCTGGGGTGGTGGAAATAGTCTGGCTGCTCCTGGTAGAACTCAGCAGGCAGTTTATAGCCCAGCTTGGAACCACTAGGGATAGCAGGATGACTACAACTGTGGTCTCTGCTGATTCGAACTCTATTTGGATACAATAATGTTTTAAAAATAACCTACAATACCATTACACCCTAAGGATGGGGGTTGAATGAACACAAAAATACCACTAAGACAGTTCATTAACTAATTACAGAGCACACAACCACTTCCTCCTGCAAGGCAGGGCTGTGGGGATGACTTACAGGGCTGAGCTGGGGGGCCAAGGAGTGTGCAGTGCTCTGGCTTCAGACACAAGGAGGTGACACTCTTGATTGACAGAGACTCTTTCCTCCCTTGCTGTCTATGGCATCCATGAAAAGGTGCTCCAGGGAATACTTCTACACTATGATCACATGACATAAAAAAAAAGTCTCACATCTTCTCTAGTGACCCTCTGTGTTTGTAACTTGACACAGAATCTCAGTGAGCCTAGGCAGGATGAGCAGGTGACTGACTGCTCACTCCTTTAGCTTCAATCTCCTAATTTTGCTGTTGTGCTACACTGAAGAAGTACTTACTAGGAAGAGAAGCCACCAGGGCCCAGGTGCTGGGGGAGCATCTGTTGGGGAGGCAATAAAATCTCCATACACAGGATTAGAATGGCCACCCCACCTTCCAGGCTGATCGCTCAGCCAGCGTCCTGGGATTTTATAAAGTGTTATAAAGTGACTAGAGAGATGGCTCAGCAGTTTAGAGCATCTGATGCTCTTGCAAAGGACACAGATTCAGTTCCTAACACTCATATGGTAGCTCACAGCCATCAATAACTCTAGTTCCAAAGGAACAGGCACCCTCTTTCTGCCTCCACACCAGGCTCACATGTGTTGTATACATACACACACACACCACATACCACGCATATACATACACCACACACACGTACAATGCATACGCACACACACACATACATCACACACCACATACATAGCCATACCACACATGCTACCACACACCACACACACACCCCACATACCTGGCATATACATACACCACACATATACATACCATGCACATATACAATGTGCACACACACATACATCACACACCATATACCCACCCATCACACATAACACACACACACACACACACACTGAACTACATTATTTTGTTTTGCTAATTTACACACTGCCCAGATTTTATGGTTTGAGTATGAAACTACCTCCAAAAACTCATGTCCCCTACAGTAGTTCCCCAGCCAGTGGAACTGTTTTGAGAAGTTCTGGAAACTTTAGGAGGCAGAGCTAAGCTGGAAGAGCAGGTCCCTGGGGGCATCTTGTCTCCAGCTCCTCCCTTTTCTCTCTACTTTCTGGCTACTGTGATACAAAACTGCTCTCCCTGCCACAGCTCCACCATGCTAGACTGAACCCTCTGAAATGATAATAAACAAAGAAATCTTTCCCACTTTAAGTTGTTCTCTCAGGTATTAGGTCACAGATACACAAACGTAACTAAGGCATTTAGTGTCTTGTCTTCAACATGACAGATTTCAAGGACCTGAAAAATGAAATCTCATGAGCCCTCCCAAAAATCTGTAGAGGATACAGGTTTGTTTTCCAAAATCCTATCTCTAGCTCAATTCCGGAATCAGGCATCAGTGGGTGGCAGAACAGCTGGCCCACAGAGGTCAGACAACCAGGTGCTTGGGGAAAACCTTGGGCTACAACCAACTCTGGAAGAACTCAGCTGTAGCACACGGGAATGAGTTGCGGAACAGTTCCAGAGACCAACAGGGAGGCGTTCATCAGGTGCTCAAATAGCAGACACTGTTACTGAAAATTCCTCTAGCTGGATCTGCCGGCACACACCTTGAATCCCAGCATTCTGGAGGCAGGAGCAGGTGGACCTCTTTGAGTTCCAGGTCTGCCTGGTCTACAAAGTGGGTTCTAAGCCAGGGCTTGCATAGTGAGACCCTGTTTAAAACAAACAAACAAACAAAATTAAACTTCGAGTGTAGAAATGACTCAGTAACTGAAGGGAGGAGCTGGCTCATGAATTGGGAGCCCATACTTGTTCCTTTTTCCTATGTCATACGATTTGAATGAGAGATGCTTAATGAGCTGATGCATGGGTCACCAGTGACTGCTTGTCTAGCATACGTGAGACCCTGGATTCTATCTCCAGAACAGCAAACAGCAACTCTAAAAGGATGCTTAACAGAAGAGGGCAGAAGAGACTGCTGGATCTGGGTGAGGGGGTCCAATCACGGGAACCAGAGGAGAACCAGACTTGCATTTCATCTGTTGGGTGTTGTGGGACAGTTTCATAAAATACCAAATCACTGAAATGGGATAAGTCAAGTTTACGGCTGTTGGAGATGTCAAACAACAGCCAGTGTTTAGTAGTAGGTCTTACCCAGGACCTGTTGGGTAAGGTTGCAGTGAGGGCAGTTTGGGAGGCTTCCTCTGCTGCCACCTACAATCAGGAAAGCAATCTCAAGGTACTCTTCCTGAGGGTCTCTTTCCTGCCTTGCCTTCTCTCTGCCCCGCTTCTGCTGCTGAGCTCTGCATATGCATCTAGAAACTTGATTACCTCACTGCAGGCTGTGGCAGAGGGGCAGAGGGAGGGCATGCAACCTGGGTATGCCCTAACTGCCACAACAGAAGTTAGACATCCCATGTTCTTCTCAGCTTTGGTATCCCAGAAAATGGAAAGGTTTAGTTGTTGTTGGATTTTGGTTTTTGTTTGTTTGATTGTTTTGGTTTTCTGTATAGCCTCAGTTGTCCCAGGCTGTAGACCAGGCTGGACTTGAACTCACAGAGATCTGCCTGTCTCTGCCTCCCTCTCTGCACATGTGTATTCCAGGGCACAAATGTGAAAGTTAGTTCTGGGATTAAAGTCATGTACCATCACTGCCCAGGTAGTTTATTTATAAGGTTTAAAAACAAGTCTGGAGAGCTATCTCAATGGACAGTGTCTGCTTTGGATCCCCAGAAGCCGCAGAAAAGCCAGATGCAGTGGTGCACATCTGTAATGCCAGCAGTGCTGCATTGGGTGGGAGCAGCTCATGGATCAGCTGGACTGGTAGACAGTGGTGAACATCAACAGAGCAACTCTCAAACACGGTGGAAGGCGAATGAGTATCTGAGGCTGTCTTCTAACTAACTTTTGTGCCCTGGCACACACATGTGCACATACACAGTAATGCACACACATCTGCTGTGCGATATGATTTTAAGATGTGTTCCATTTGTTTATGTTGTGGAATGTTTGTTTAATGATGCAAAGATGTGCTCACAAGAATAAAAAGCATAATGTACATACCTGTGGGCTCAATAATTCGGAGGTGGAGGCAGAAAGTAGAATAATCAGAAATTCAAGGTTACATTGCGAATTCAAGGCCAGCATTGGAGTATGTGAAACGCCATGCCAAAAAAACAAACAGCAGCAGGGTAGTGGTGGCACATGTTTTTAATCCCAGCACTCAGGAGGCAGAGGCAGGTGGATCTCTGAGTTCAAGGCCAGCTTGGTCTACAGAGTGAGTTCCAGGACAGCCAGGGCTACACAGAGAAACTCTGTCTCAAAAAAGCAAAAACAAAAACAAAAGACAAAACAAAACACACACAACCAACAAAAACAACCAAAAATGGGAAAGGCAGCACAAGCCTTCAATCTGAACACTTGAGGTCTACAGACACAGGCAGATCTCTGTGAATTTTAGGCCATCCTGGCCTACATAGCAAGTTTCAGGCTAGCTAGGGTTGCAGAAGGGGGTTGGCACAGGGAGAAGGAAGGAAATACATGTGCACACATGCACAGAGATGTTACATTTAACACAATGTCTTGAGTAAGTTTCTATATGAATGAGTGCTGATTCACCCTTCTTTTTTAATGGCTGAACAGCATTTTGCTCAGTGAGTGTACCACAATTTGTATAACCAAAGCAGGGTATTAAATGTATATAATGACACATTTGTTCAGAGATTTTACTTTTGAAAAATGCTTGCATACCAACTTTTGAATAATTCAAACACACTATTGACATCCACAAATCCTGAAAGAAATATGACTGAGAGACAAACTGGGACCTCAGATTGAGTCAGTACAGTCATCTCATGGGAATAGTTTAAAAACAGCCCAAGTTACTATACTTATTCCACATTAATTTGGAACAGAATGGGGCATTAAAGGAGGTGTAATAGTTGTTTGTTCAAGCTTTTAACTACAATGTAAGAGGACTATTGGTTTTACTATTATATTTTCCATTTGGCTTTCCAGAACCTCAAATTCAATCAGAGTCCTGCTGTTCAGAGGTATTTCTAAATGTGCCAAGTCTTAATTGAAGTGGAAGTGCCCGGAACCAAAGTTAATACCAGGAACAACAGGGAGCCCAATTTATGGAGGTGAGCTATTGATAATTCTGCATTTCAACTTGTCTCAGCTCCTGAGGCCAGCTAACATTCTGACTGTAGCTGGGATGGCTTGGTACTGAGCTGGACAGTATATGCAGCTCTGGTGGGTCTGCTAGACTTTAGGTTCTCTTGGACTGCAAGAGCAGAGTTGTGTTGCAAGGTCAGGTGTCTAAGCCATGTAGTACCTGGCATGCCTTCCACTAATGTGGAGTGTCCAGTGCTCCAGGCACTGTGCTGGGAGCTAGAGAGAACATGAGCGATAGGATGAGTCTGGGTTCCCACTTTCATGGGCTGTAGATTCTAGTTACTGGTACCCACACAGATAAGTAAATAAATAAAATGAGTAGATCTTTAAAAATATTTTATTTTAAAGTGTGTGTGTGTGTGTGTGTGTGTGTGTGTGTGTGTGTGTGTGTGTGTGTACATGTATGTCTCTACGAGGAGGCCAGAGGAGCTGGACCTGCAGGTGCTTGTTAGCCTCTCAATATGGATACTGGAAATTAAACTCGGGTTCTCCACAGGGTTGTTATACACTCTTAACTGCGGGTCTGTCTCCATAGCCCCAACAGATGGACCTTTTGATTAAACACCACAAAAAGCAATCCACAGTGATGGACCAGAGTGTAACTGGGGGAGGTCACTGCCACACTTCTGTTGCCACAAGTCTCAGAGACTTGATGTTTAGCTTAGAGTTCTGGAGGGACAAAAGCATTGATTGCTCTGATATCTTCTTGTCGCTGGTGAGAAATTTCATGGTGGGTGGTGTTATGGTGAGAGTTATGTGTAACAGGGGAAGTCAAGTGTCAAAATTGGAAGCAAGAACCTGAGGAAGGACTCAGGCCTATTCTTTTCACGATATCCCAATCTCCAGGAACTATCCCTGACCCATGTTAACCCCTTCAGAAGGTAGAGCCCCAGAACCTGAGTAAGACAGTCTGGGTGCCCCCCTTGCAGTTCCCACACTAAGGTTCATACCTCAGGGTGTGCACCCTTAGCAGACACACTCAAATCATTCCAAGGCACCGCATCTACTTTCAGTGGGAGGTAGCATGAACTATGCTTGATAGATGATAGCGCCCAACTGTGAGAAGAGCTGCAAAAGACCCTTCTAGACTAAAGGAAGAACAAAGCCCAGGCCCTAGAGTAGGATATATCTATGAACTGAAGCTATGTCTATGTGAATCGTTGCCAGGTATAGGAGAGTGTTCTTAACCAGTAGGGTTGTACAGAAAACAGGGAGGAATTCAAACTTAATTCTGAATCCTATGAGATGCACAGGGGATCTTAAACAAATGATGGGATTATGGGAATCCTATTCTTTTCAAAAAGACTATTAGCCTGTTGTGTGAAGGATGCATTGAAGGGAGTAAGAATAAAGGAGAGTTTGGCTGCAACTTTTCTCTAATGTATAATGTCCTAGTTATTATGATGTTGCTGTGAGAAGATGCCGTGACCAAGGCATCTCTTATAAAAGAGAGCATTTAATTGGGAGATGTTTGAAATTTCAGAAGCTTGGTCCATTATCATGGCAGAGAGCTATGGTACTGAAGAACTAGCTGAGAGCTCCATCCTGATCTGTAGGCAGAAAGAGAAAGACTCTGGACTTGGGCATGGGGTTTTGAAATCTCAAAGCCCACCTGCAATGACACACTTCCTCCAACAAGGCCACGCATCCTAATCCTTTTCATCCTTTCAAACGATGCCACCCCCTTGTTACTAAGCCTGCACAAATTTGAGACTAAAGGGGGCCATTCTTATTCAAACCACCATATCCACTCCCTGGCATATCATAATGCAAAATACATTTAGTCCAAGTTAGAAGTCCCCATAGTCTTTCACAGTCTCAAGACTACTTACGCCGGGCGTTGGTGGCACACGCCTTTAATCCCAGCACTCGGGAGGCAGAGCCAGGCGGATCTCTGTGAGTTCGAGACCAGCCTGGTCTACAAAGTGAGTTCCAGGATAGCCTCCAAAGCCACAGAGAAACCCTGTCTCGAAAAACCAAAAAAAAAAAAAAAAAAAGACTACTTACAAATCCAACATCTCTTCTGAGATTCATACAATCTCTTAACTTTAATCCCCTGTGAAATCAAAATCAAAAAGCCGATCACATACTTCCAGCATGCAGTGGCACATGATATACAGTACCATTCCAAAATGGAGGAAAGGGAACATAATGAGGAAATACTGGACCAAAGCGAGACCTAAAATCAGCAGGGCAAACTCCAAACTCTGCATCTCCGTGTCTGATGTCAAAGTGCTCTTCAAATCTCCAACTCCTTTCAGCTTTGGTGACTGCAACACACTTCTTTTTTTTTTTTTTTTGGTTTTTCAAGACAGTGTTTCTCTGTATTGTTTTGGAGGCTGTCCTGGAACTCGCTCTGTAGACCAGGCTGGCCTCGAACTCACAGAGATCCACCTGCCTTTGCTTCCTGAGTGCTGGAATTAAAGGCATATGACACCACTGCCCAGCGATGCTTTCTTGTATTCTTAAATCTAAAGCCAGAACCACATGGCTGAAGCTGCTAAATTCTGCTACTTGCTGGCACTGGAACATAATCCCTTTGTTCCAATATATTTGCATCAGTTTTCTTTCTTTTTTTTTTTTTTTTTTTTTGGTTTTTCGAGACAGAGTTTCTCTGTGGCTTTTGGAGGCTGTCCTGGAACTCGCTTGGTAGTCCAGGCTGGTCTCGAACTCACAGAGATCCTCCTGCCTCTGCCTCCCGAGTGCTGGGATTAAAGGCGTGCGCCACCAACGCCCGGCCTTGCATCAGTTTTCTGTTATTGGTTTCCTTCCTTACTTAAACTTTCCTTTAATTCTTTTCACAAGTTGGAAGGTTAGCTGGATGCAGTCTTACGCTGAGGTAACCACTCCCTTTATTCCATTTTGAATCAGGCTTTGCTTTAAATTACTGATCTCTTTGAGCACTGGACTTGGCTCCAACTTTACATTTCCTGGTGCTCCTTTTCTCTTCAAACTGTACCTTTTGCATTTTTCCTTGCCCAGCTTGCTCCTTTTCATAATAGATCTGCATAAGAATGACCACACAGTACTAGGTCTCCTCTGCTACCACCATTAATCCTAAAGTCTTCAATTTAGCTTCAAGCAGATTTTTTAGGCCCAAGGCAAAAAGCAGCCACATTCTTTGTCAAATTATTGAAAGAATGGTCTCCAGGCCACATGTTAATATCAGTCCCCTCTGAAACTTCTTGAGCTAGGCCCCTACAGCTTAAATTGCCCTCAGCACTTATGATGGCTAAAGTTATATTTTAAGTTTAAATTACTGTGCTTAAGAGATCTGTAAAACAAAAATGCCTCTAACCTGTTTGCCCTCACCCCTTGCCCAAGGACAGATATACTTACTGGAATGCTGGGGCTGTTGTTCATGTAGCTGGCTTACCCCAGCTACACAGGATGTGCTTGATCACATGTAGATGGGAGGTACATAGGCAGGAAGCGTGTCAGATTGTATGCTTGACCCTGATTAGATGAAGGCAGGAAGTACCTAGCCTTTCATGTTTTGCCTTTATAAGCCCCTGTCTAATATAATTCAGTGCCATTCTCTGGGGATCCTGGGTGTGGCCTAGCCAGCATCCATCATCCTAGCCAGTAATTAATAAAACTTGCTTCAAATTTGGCTAAAACATTATGGCTGTGATCTTATTCTTTCCCAGTGGGATTAGCATACTGTCTTCCATGTTCTTACTAGGATGGCCCATTAAGCCCTACTTAAAGTGTCCAACTACTTTTCTAGTCCAAAGTCCCAAAGTTTTCCATATTCCTCCAAACAACGTCACGGACAAGCCTACAACAGCAATATTCCAGGCCCTGTACCAACTTTTGTCTTAGTTACTGCTCTGTGAAGAGACACCATGGTGAAGAAACTCTTACAAAAGAAAGCATCTAACTGGGGGCTGGCTTACAGTTTCAGAGGCTCAGTCCATCACATGGCACAAAGCATGATGGCAGAAAGGCATGGTGCTGGAAAAGTAGCTGAGAGCTACATCCTGATCTGTAAGCAAAGAGACAGACGGACAGACAGACAGATAAGAGAGAGTCAGAGACAGAAAGATTGATTCTGGGCTTGGCACGGACTTTTGAAACCTCATGGTGTCTCTTCACAGCAATAGAAACTCCAAACAAGACTCTTGGTCACCAGGGAATGGCACTATCTGAGAGGGATTAGGAGTGTGACATGTTTGGAGAAGGTGAATTTAGTGGAGGAAGTGTCACTGGGGACCAGCTTTGAGATTTCAAGGGCCTAATCCAGGCCCAGTCTCTCTCTCTCTCTCTCTCTCTCTCTCTCTCTCTCTCTCTCTCTCTCTCTCTCTCTCTCTCTCTCTCTCTCTCTCTCTCTCTTCCTGCTGCCTGTGGATCTGGATATAGAACTCTCAGCTCCTTCTCTAGCACCATGTCTGCTGCACACTGCCACGCTGATAACAGACTAACCCTTTGAAACCATAGGCCAATGCCAATTACATGCTTTCCTTTAAAAGAGTTGCCATGGTCATAGTGTCTCTTCACAGCAATAGAACACTGACTAAGGCACCAGAACGATATAGTGAGGCTTTGTCTAATAAAGAAAATATTAAATAAAAAATAGACAGAGGCCTACTGTGCTTCCTTTGTGACTTCCGATTTGAAGCCGTCTCAACTCAGGTAAAACCTGTTTCATTTCAGCTTCCTCTGTGAATTCATGGGCACAAGTTGTTGGTATAGAGAAAGACATACCCAGAGGTCGCAGACATGGCTTCGGAGAACCAACACTTGCTCTCTTGTTCACTTGTTTGGTAACAAAAACTGGTACCAAACACATAGCCCTCTGCACTAATGCTTTTCTGTGAAGAGAATGGGGCTCCTGTTTCTGAGCTCCGGGAACTGCACACACAGATATCACCAGATCCAGCCACCACAGTTTTGTGCCATGGTCTCATCGATTCTGAGAAGCAGCCAAGACAGGAGCGCAGCACACTCTCCCTAGCAAGACATAGATGTCAAAGTAAGAGGCACCCTGTGTGTGTGAAGGATCCTTGGATGTGACCACATCTGCCTTTAAAAGAGTTGCTGCACCCAGGAGTTGGTGGCACACACCTTTAATCCCAGCACTTGGGAGGCAGAGGCAGGTGGATATCTGTGAGTTCCAGGCCAGCCTGGTCTACAGAGCGAGTTCCAAAACAATACAGAGAAACCCTGTCTCGAAAAACAAAAAACAACAACAACAACAGCAAAAAAAAAAAAAAAAAAAAAAAAAAAAAGAGTTGCTGTAATCCAAGTGGATTTTGTGTTTAGGGCAGATATGGGAGAAGTATTAAAGTCTGTGTTTACTTAGTGGTCTTGGCCGGAAAGGCAATGTGCTTGTGAGCAGATTCACACGCTCCTAGTCCTGGACTAAACCGTGTTGTCAGAGGAACAACAGGCTTGGTGATGAGTTTGGACAGATTTTGGGGTTGGCTTTCAGGATGCCCGGCATTTGACTTAACTGTGTCCAGAGCACTGTGACGGCTCAAGGCAGATGGAGGGCAAGCCTGTGTTTTCCACAATAGGAGAAGGGGTGACGCTGGGGCATGAAAACAGATCAGGAATGCTGTCCGAGCATCTGAAATGTAAGTAGTGAGGCCAGAGGGCTGTCAGCAAGGTGCAACTTTTCTCCCTGGCTGTACTGCAGTCAGTGTTTGTCTCTGGTGTTGAGCATTTTCACCATATCCTGTTGAGGTGTGGATTTCCTTCGACCTATCACATCTAGTAGATATGGTTGGAATTGTGTCTCCCACCAATGTCTTGTTGGAACCCTAACCGAGAGGCTCAATTAAGGCTTTTTTTTTTTTGCGACAAGCTCTTTAAAGAGGAAATTAAGGGAATGAGGTCAGCAGGGCAAGCCCTAGCTCACACCCTTGTACAAAGGGGAGGTTAGGACACAGACAAGCAGGAAGAGCAGGTGAGGACAGAAGAGTCTCATTCGCAAGCCAAGGACAGGGGCAAACAGCCCTACAGATGACTCCATCTCAAGCTTTCACAATCCGGTAGTGAAGAGAACAAACAAATCTTGGACTTGGTGCCCTGCTAGGACAGCACCAGCAAGTGAATAAAGTCGCCACTAAAATCCACGCCTTTTGAATTCTGTAATGTTCCCAGCCACTCCCCTGGGGCTACACTGCCTCTAGTTCTTTCTTGCTATTCTCACCTGGACTTCAGTCTGATGTGTTAGAAGTCTTTCACCCACAGCTGCAACATCTTTTATACCCCATTCTTCCTCTCTATTTCGCATGCTGGGTAATTTCTTCAGCTCTATCTTCCAGTTTACTCCCTTCTCAGTATCTTTGTCAGTTTTGGCTTTAATGTGTCTATTACATTTGCTCGAAGAATTCCATCTCATTCTTTAAAGTTTAATTTCATTTTCAAATCTAGACTTTCCTCTCCCTCCATCTACCCTCCTCTCTCTCTGTCTCTCTGTCTCTCTCTCTTGATCTTACTTAGGGTTTCTATTGCTGTGAAGAGACACCATGACCATGGCAACTCTTATAAAGGAAACATTTAACAGTTTCAGAGGTTAGTCCATTATCAGACATGGCAGCATGCAGGCAGACATGGTGCTGGAGAAGGAGCTGAGAGTGGAGAAGGAGTTACATCTTGAACCACAGGCAACAGGAAGTGGTATGAGACACTGGGCATGGCTTGATCATATATAAGAGCTCAAAGCCCACCCCCACAATGACATACTTCCTCCAACAAGGCCATGCCTACTCCAACAAAGCCACACCTCCTAATAGGTACCACTCCCTATCAACTTGTGGAGGGCCAATTACATCCAAACTACTACATTTATCTTTATATATATATATACTATAATAATATAATAATACATAATGCAAATATATAACATAACATAATACAAATATATAATATACAATAAAATATATTTTATATATTTGACTGTCCTGGAACTTGCTCTATAGACCTTGAACTTAGATATCTGTCTGCCTCTGAGTCTTGAGTGCTGGGATTAAAGGCATGTATCACCATGCCTGGTGATTTTTTTTTTTCGAGACAGGGTTTCTCTGTATTGTTTTGGAGCCTGGGGATATTTTTAAAATTACATTTGATCATCTGGAATAGGGCACATGCCACAGTATCCATGTGGAACTCAAAAGAAACTTTTGGGAGTTTCTTCTCGTTTTCTACCCTGTAGGTTTCTGCAACCAAACTCAAGTCATTGGGCTTGGCAGCAGGTGCCTTTCCCTGCTGGGCCATCTATCTCCCTGGCCCTAGCTCACTCTCTCTTCCTCCATTCCTTCTAAAAACGTTTATTGTTTTTATTTTCGCGCGCGTGCGTGTGTGTGTGTGTGTGTGTGTGTGTGTGTGTGTGTGTGTGTGTGTGTGTGTGTGTGTGCCATGCATGTGTGGGTACATGCGGAGGCCAGAAGATAGTGTCAGATCCCCTGGTACTAGAGTTATAGGTGGTTATGAATGAACTAACCTGCATGCTAGAGACTGAGCCTGGGTCCTCTAGAAGAGCAGTAAGCACTCTTAACCTTCAAGCCACCTCTCCAGCCCTAGCCTTTCATTTCTTGATAAAAATTAGGTCCCTTACAAGAGATGACAGATTACTGGAAGAATCCTCACTACCAATATTAGAAGCCAGAAAAGAGAAGCTGATAACTTCAAAATACTGAAAGAAACTAATGCATGAAGTGAAATTTTAAAAATGTTTTGTAACTGTTTTGAGGTCATTAACTGAGAATAAAAGAATATTTCCTCAAATCAAATACTAAGGAGGCAAGAAGTTGTAGAAAAAAGATGTAGCCACTACAGTAATTACTGGTTTGGGCCAGACTCATTCATGGATTCTAAAACAATTGAGAAAATAACATGGGAAACAGGATGTGATGGACTCAAATAATTAACTACCTTACAGATTACTTATTGATTACAAAGGGTAAAAGGTATCTGGATAAAGGAGGAATCTGGTGGACATCCATTTAAGTGACTGAACTTGCATCATCAATAATAGTGCAACCTAATAGTAGGTAGCTACGAATGTGATATACTGAGGATATAGGAAACCCTTTGCTGTGTTCCTGCCAAAAATAGCCTAAACCTAATTATGAAGGCACAAAAAGAAAAATTCAAGTCAAAGGCCTGAATTTGACAAATTGCCTATGTAAATGGATAAATACAGCCAGGCTGTAGTAGAGCACACCTTTAATCCCAGCACTCAGAAGGCAGGCGGATCTCTGTGAGTTTGAGGCCAACCTAGTCTACAGAGCACAGTGCAATTCTAATTGGTCTTAGTAATAAAAACCTGGAGTCAGATATCAGGATAAATGCTGAAAGATCAGAGAAGTAAAGGAGCCAGCCGCTAAAGTTCTTACCTTTATGAAATCCTCAGACCGAAAAGGAGCAAGCTCCTGTCTCTACCTGCCATATATTCCTCTCTCCACACAGCCATACCACTTCCTTTTTCCTCTTCCCTAGTGCTAGGATTGAAGACCTGTGCTTCCCAAATACTAGGATCAAAGGCGTGAGATCCCAAGTGGTGGGATTAAAGGTATGTGCTACCACTGCTTGGCCTCTATGGTTAATTAGTGGTTAGCTCTGAACTCTAGTCTCCAGGCAAGCTTTATTTGTTAGAGCACAAATAAAATATCTCCACATCCTCCCCTTTTTGTCTAAAATAAAAAGATTATAACCAATATAAGAAAAAATATACAAAAGTACAATAACGATATACAATATATACAGGCAATAAATACATCAACAATGTCTAGTCCATAAACATTTGACAAATTCAACAAAAATACTCTATTATCTCTCCTATTTTGGTGAGTCCAAAAGGTTGCACCTAATTCATTTTCTATTCTAACTTGCCTTAAAAAAAACAATACTTTTATGTCTCTCAGCCTTATATATTTTACAAGTCATTAGTGAATTTATTTTCTGAATCTGGTAACAAGGAAAACTATAACTATAAAGTCTTCAACTCCATCAGAGACCTGGAAAGGAAATAATATTACCTGAGTAAGCAGCAAGTGAGAGTAAGCAAATTCCAAACAATGTGAGAAATGACAGAAACATCTGGCTGCCTGGACAGTCACCCAGGGTTCTTCTGCAACATTGGGACATCCACCTTCACCCTATAGGTCTAGCATATCTGACAGACTTTTCTGTGAAGCAGGATATTCTGAAGGGCTGTCCTACCTTGTTTTGGCAATTTCAGCAGGCACTTTCTTCTGTGTCCTACTTGTTCAATTTGGACAGCATACTGGAAGCAGCCAAAGCAGTGGTTTACTTTTGCCACAAAGAAAGCAAACTCCACATCATCTTCTTTTAAGTAGATTGGTGCTGCCAGGAGCAGACCTGTCTCATTGTCATAAAGAAACCTATATTTTTTTTGTTTTGTTTGTTTGTTTTTTGAGCAGGGTTTCTCTGTGTCTTTGGAGGCTCTGGAACTACCTCTTGTAGACCATGCTGGTCTCAAACTCACAGAGATCTGCCTGCCTTTGCCTCCTGAGTGCTAGGATTAAAGATGTGTGCCACCACCGCCTGACTCTAACCTATGTTATTAAGATATCTTACATGCCATATTCAGTAGATCTCTGAAGTGTCTGAAGATCACCCTTCTAAAATATATTTTTGACCTTGAAAATATACCTAACATGACTACAAGTTCAATTGTAATAGGTGACTATTTACCTACATTTCTTTATTATCCTAAATAGTTTTTAATAATAACTTTCAAGGACTAGAAATTTGCATTACATTGTTAAATTAGCTGTATAGGCACAATAAGTTGAACAAGATTTAAAATGTATATACAGTATGGTCTAACAAAAATATCCTTAAATTTGTATCAATATAGAAAAATCTGTATCAATGCAAAATACTTAAAACTAGTAGTTGCTTTTTTGGTTTAAATGTAGGTTCAATAATCTACTTTTTAATCCAATTCCTATGTCTTCCCATTTTCTTTTCAGAGTAGATTCAATAATCTACCCTAATCCTATTAAAGAGCCCCTACCAATGGTTGAAAAAATTACTAAGCTGTCCCGTCGGACGTGAGCAGCTGCACTTCCCCTGGTGGTTCTCAAGGACTTGAAAATATTTCCCAGACCTCAGTCCTCAAGGACTTGAAAACATTCCTCAGACCTCAAGGTTCCAGGCCCGTCACAAAGTTCAGCCAGGGCACAGCCGTTGCCTAAGATAGATAACGAGCCAGTCAGCCAGACAGCCACAAGCGTGCGTGTTTGCATGAAGGTCTGGCACCGATTACCAAACTCCCCTTGTACGCCCGCCACCCCGTTTGCGGTTTCAGGCTTTAAAAACTTGCTGTAATTACTGGTCGGGGTTCACTCCTTCCCAAGGCTGCTGAACCCTCGCGAGCTGGCCTAATAAAAATCCTCTTGTGTTTTGCAACGAACTTCGGCTCCCTGGTGGTCTTTGGGGCGAGGGTCCCGAGAGAAAGACTGCAGGGTCTTTCACTATCATATCTATATTTCCCTTTATTCTTAAAAAAAAAAAGAACCCTGAATCTAATCTCCTTTGTTCAGCTTTTTTTCCTGACCATTACCAATAACAACTTGTAGCCAACCACCCTAAACAACGACAAATATCCATAACCTACTGAATGACTGAAAACCGCCCACCCCATCTCTTGGGAATGTAGGCTTCGTATTTTTAATTTACTTCTTGCTCTCTGGGGGTAATAGCACCTTTAGAGGATCCTGAAAAGAAAAAATTGGGTTAATTGTCAAGTCCTAGGAGAGGTAGCTGTATTATTCGTTGTTCAGGCTATGCGTAATGGGAAAGTGGAGGGCTTGTCTCAAGTCCTGGCCAGAGTAGTCTGTGAGCCTGGATCGTCTCAGCTAGCCACCTCGGAACTGTCTTGAGCAGTTTGTAGTCCAAAGCCAATCTTTAGGTGGTGTTTTTCAGTTTAGTGGTGTTACAGTCCTGGTAGAATCGTTATTGTGGAGCCCATCCTCCTTTTGAAGATTTCAAGGGTCACTGTTGGGAATGGTCACAGTTCACTACCAAAATCTTAAAACATTTCAAATCTTTTAAATGTCATATGCAGCAGATATCAAAGAGGTTAAAGGATAAGTATTGTTATGTACATACAGAGTATAAAAACATAACTCCTAGTTACCTGATAGAGGCTCAAACCAAAAATCATGTACAAGAAGCTAAATGATACCTTTTCTAGAATTAGTTAATACTCTATACAACCATTAATATCATGATAAAAGTTTAATATATATATATAAATCTTATAAATTTTGAGATAATATGTATGCCTTAAGAAAAGCTATTAAAGAGTCAAAATAAAACCAAAGGATTATGAGATTATTGGCAATAAAATAGTCCCTAAATTTTTGTTTTTCTTCTGTCCCATATCAGGTGGCTCCTCTGACATGAGACAGAGATTCTGAATTTTACTTTAACAGGCTTGCTTGGGTTTAGAGAAGGAGAGAGCCACACCCCAACCCCAAAGCCAGCTTTAAATTTTAATTAGAGGGGGACTACAAAATGACCATTTTCATCATATGTCTATAGAGAACTGCAGAAACAAACATTTGGAAAGATTTATGAAATTTTATCCTATTGGAGATGTGATATACCAATAGGTCAATTTAGTACTTTTCTTGAGACATTTTTTTTGGATGATTCATCCCTTTTCTTCAGATGTCTCATTTGTCCAGTGGTCTTCAGATTCCTTAGCAGGATGCTTTCATTCTCCTGGAAAGACAAAAACAAAACCCTGCCCCAACCCTAACTTTAGGGAGGTTCCTTTTTGGCAAGTTATATCTGATCAAATGAAAAGCACTTGTTAGTCATCTAAGTTAGATTGAATGGCCATGCTGTTTGATGAATCATCACCTCTTCTAATCAGGAGGTCTCTATTGTTCAAGTCTAATCTTTATCAATTTTTATGATATCCATGGAATTTCTTCTCCTATGGAAACAAAAGCAAAACTCCTTCCCCAATGTAATACATATCCTGGTTTCCATTCTGATGTCAACACATCTTTAAAGTATACTGGCTGATTTAATTCAGTAGTTTTTTTTCTATTACCCAATGTCTGTCTCTACACAGTTGTCGTTCCTTTCTCATTAGCATTTAGAAAACTCAAAGTTAATAAAGCATTATGCAATCTATTTCTGGAGGTCTTTGTCACCCTTTTCTGTTTATTTAGCATATCCTTTAGAGTGTGATTAGGTCTTTGTATAACTGCTTGCCCTCTAGGTTTTTGTGGTATTGTAATAAGCAAAAAGCTGTTTCCTTTTACTAAAGACATATACTGGAGCATTGTCAGTCTTAAGTTGTATAGCTATAACCCATGATGGCCATAACTTCTAGCAAATGTGTGATTACCGAATCAGCCTTTTCAGAACTCCAAGCAATTGCCAATTGAAATGCTGAATAGGTATCAATGGTGTGGTATATACTTTAATTTTCCAAATTCTACAAAATGGAACACATCCATCTGCCAGATTTCATTCCTTTGTGTACCCTTTGGGTTATTCCATGCTGGTAGTGGAGTTTGGTTGTATAAAGAACAAGCAGGAAATTTCCGTGGCTTGCTGCCAAATGATGGAAAATCTCTTTTCAAACCATTGCTATTATCACGATATTTTTAAAATGAAATTCTGAGGCATCCAGAAGATTTCCTATCAATACCTGATTAATTTCTTCATTTCCTTGTGCTAGAGGGCCTAGCAGACCTATATGGGGTAGGATGTAATATATATGGGATATTTCCTATTCCTGACCATTTCTTATAACTGAATAAGTAATAAAATCAATTCTGTACCATATGCTATAAATTCAGGAGTTTCAATATGCAAAACAACTGTTTCTGCATATTGTGAATCAGTAACTATGTCAAAAAGTTCCATAAAATCCATTAATAGCATAAGAATAGCCTGTAATTCTGACTTTTGGACACAATCATAAGGGCTTTGAGCCACTTTACTTAAATTTTCTGACTTCTAACCTGCTTTTCCTAATTTATTCGCATCGGTATAGAATGTGGAGGCCCCAGATATTGCTGTCCCACATACAATGTGAGGAGGGATCCAGTCAGTTCTCTTTTTAAAAACTGAATTATCGCCGGGCGTTGGTGGTGCACGCCTTTAATCCCAGCACTCGGGAGGCAGAGGCAGGCAGATCTCTGTGAGTTCGAGACCAACCTGGACTACCAAGCGAGTTCCAGGACAGCCTCCAAAGCCACAGAGAAACCCTGTCTTGAAAAACCAAAAAAAAAAAACAAAAAACAAAAAACTGAATTATCTTGATTTGGGATATTTGTTGCTAACCTCTCCCAAAAGATTACTGCAAGTTCTTTGCCAAGGTTCACTTCCTGCCCATAATTTGTCAATTTCATAATTAGTAAAATGTTCTATGATTTCTGTTGGATCTATTCTTGCTAATTGATGGAGTCTCAATTTTCCTTTTAGAATCAATTCAGAGACCTTTTCCACGTAAGTTTTTAAGTTTTTACTCTGTTTATGTGGTAAAAATATACATTCTATGATAGTATCTTCCCTCTGTATTAATATTCCTGTAGGAGAATTTGTAGAGGGCAAAATAATAAAAATTCACTGAAACTCTGGATCCAAACAACCCACATGTGCATCCTGTAATTTCTTTTCCACCAAAGCCAATTCTCTCTCAGCTTCAGCTGATAGCCTTTTTGGACTGTTTAAGTCCTTGTCATCATTTAAGGTTTTGAACAAATTACTCAGCTCATCATTTTTACCCAATAGTGGGCCATAGACTGGAGATGTTTCCTAGCAATCCGTGAAAGTCATTAAGAGTCGGAAATCTGCCTCTCCTAATTTGTACCCTTTGGGGTCTCATTTTTTGTAGACCTATTTTATATCCTAAATAATTAATAGAATCTCCACTTTGAATTTCTGCAGGAACAGTTTGTAATCTCCAACAAGGCAAATTTTTCTTTACTTCTTCAAACATTCTTTCTAAGGAATCTGTATTTGAATCAGCTAGTAAGATGTTATCTGTGTAATGGTAAACTATAGATTGAGGCAATTGCTTACATATCATTTCCAATGGCTGCTGTATGAAATATTGGTATGGGATGTATAAAATATTGATACAGGCTGAGAATTATTATAAGTACGCTCCTCAAAGGCAAAATTGTCTGTCTTTTTCTTGTAAAGGTATACTAAAGAAACAATCTTTCAAATCAATAGCTATGAGAGCCCATTTTTAGGCAATAGAGAAGGCAAAGAAATTCCAGACTGTAAAGAGCCCATTGACTGAATCAACTTATGAACAGCTCTTAGATCTGTTACCTTTTTCCATTTTTCAGATTTCTTTTTAATAACAAATACAGGAGAATTCCAAGTGCTGGTTGATTCCTCAATATGCTAAGCATTTAGCTACTCCTGTATCAGCTGTTCTAAGGCCTGCAGTTTCTTTGCTGTTAAAGACTATTGCTCAACCCATACAGGTTTGTCCATCAACCATTTTAAAAGTACGGTTGTTGGTGCCTTTGAAAGATCAGTAGCTGTTGTGCCCTGTTCTTATACAACATGGATGGTTGGTCACTGTTTTTTTGGGGTTTTTTTTTGTTTTTTTGTTTTTTTTTTGTTTTTTCGAAACAGGGTCTCTCTGTATTGTTTTGGAGGCTGTCCTGAACTCGCTCTGTAGACCAGGCTGGCCTCGAACTCACAGAGATCCACCTGCCTCTGCCTCCCGAGTGCTGGGATTAAAGGCGTGCGCCACCAACGCCCGGCTTGGTCACTGTTTTTATAATATCTTCTAATATTTTCTTCAGAAACACACATTAATTTATGGTTTGTTTCTAAGATTGGAGGAATCTTATTCTGAGTATTCAATTGCTGTAATAAATCATATCCCTATAAATTCATCGCTATGTTAGTCACATTTTCCTCTCTGTCCTTCTGGCCCTATACACTTGACCCATCTTGTATTCTATTTTACCTGAGATAAAGTTTTAATCCTTAAAAACTGAACACTTACCTCCTGAAGAGGTCAATTTGGATGCCAAGATTACGGTGCAATTATTGTTACAATGGCTCCTGTGTTTACAAGTCCTTCAATGATGTCACTTACTTGTATTTTAAATTTTGGTCTTTGCTCGTTTATAAAAGTTTGCCAAAATGTTCACTTTACAGTTTCTTATATTTTTGGTTGTGAGCCTAGCCTTTAATGGCTGAGCCATCTCTCCAGCCCCACTTTACAGTTTCTACTGAATTTTTTGTTCTCTCTTCTATAGCTGTTTTTTCATCCAGAGAAGTATGGTTTCTTACAATAGTCATTAGGTTCTTTAATTGCTCTGGGATGGAGTTTCTTCCATGATGATAGGAAATGACTGAACTGATTTTGACATGGGAGCCTGAGTAAAGCCTCTCAAGGTGCTTCCTGATGGCAAAGGTTTCCTTGACTGTCCCTTATTGATCTACATTCATTAGTCCAATGCTTGCCCTTGTGCATGTTATGCATAATCCAGAAGGGAGGAGTGTTCTGTTTGGATTATGCTTAGAAAAAACTTTGTTCCTAGGAATGCCCTGATTACAATCTCTTTTTAGGTGACCTTGTTCATTGCTATTGAAACACATGACATTTTGATTTTTCTTCAAATCTCTTGAAATCACCTCTCCTATGCATGCATCATCATGGTCATGAGATTCAATATTGATTGTATCTTGGACCTATTCCTCCAAGTCTGCTAATCTTGCCTTTAACAATCTAATTATTCTTTGCTTTTTGCATTAGCATTTTCTAAAGCCAGAGATTCAATTATTATTTGTATAGCTTTTGAATCTGATATCATTCTATTTATTGCTGAAGTTAGTCTTTGTAAGAAATCCATGAAGGCTTCTTTTAGGCCATGTATAACTTTAGTAAATGACTCAATTTTCGTTCTTACTTCTTCAATTCTGTTCCAAGCATTCAAAGCTGCTTCATGTCATAGAGACAGGATGGGGTCATCATTTATAGACTGTACATTAGCATAATCTCTGTCTCCAAGAAGTTGGTCTTGGGAGATTTCTGTACCTCTAGCCCTACTTCATTGGTCTTAGCCTCATCTTTCCACCAGGTCTTCCACTGTAATTGGGAACCAGGCTCCAAGACTGCTGTAACCAAATCTCTCCAGTCTTGAGAGATAATTCTATTACAAGTTGACCATGAGTTTAACATCTGCTTCACAGAAGGTGATTGCATGCTATATGAGACTATCACTTCCTTGAATCTCCTTAAATCTAACATTTCCTCAGGCATCCATTCAGCTCTTACACAGCCTTGGGTATATCTAGCATTTGGCAGTTATTCCTGTAAGATAAGTGAATAAATTAAAGTTGGTTGTTTGAAAACCTTAGGCTATTCTTCTCTAACCTTATAATGCAACACTGAAATTGGTTCTCCATTGAATTCCTCTGTCTGGGTCTGAATATCTCTATGATCTGTTTCATTAAGTTTTTCTAAAACTTGTATCTTAGCACTCATATCAACCAACTTTTTTAGTGATAAAACAAAAATGATAAAACTGATAATATTTATAATTGGCATTACATTAATTCCATCTAAATTAGTTACCCTCTCATTTAA
Organism: Mesocricetus auratus; assembly: GCF_017639785.1. Lineage (NCBI taxonomy): Eukaryota > Metazoa > Chordata > Mammalia > Rodentia > Cricetidae > Mesocricetus > Mesocricetus auratus. Next base: position 70,871,987 of record NW_024429182.1, read on the forward strand.
TTGTTCCATTTTCAAACCATCCAGTGTATTATCATACAGAGACCTAAATTCCTCCATTGTAACAGTGTTTCTGATTTTTTTTTTGGCAGTTCTCCAACTTTATTTGACATTCAGCAGGTTAGTTCTCATCCACATTGACTGTCTGTAGATTTTTGAATGTGGTAACAGGCACGTAGGTTACCAATGTGTACAACTTGTTTGGTGAGTCCTCATCCTCGTTACGTTTTCTGGACAATCGTACACGGATACGGTATGGAACATTCCTTATTCCTTTGGCCCAGACTGCTTTATTGAGCCTGGTATCAATGCGCACATCTGGAGTTCCCATCTCTTTCATGGCAAATTTCCGGATTTCTTTGAGTGCCCGAGGAGCACGCTTCTTGAAGCCCACGCCATGGATGCGCTTGTGGATGTTGATGGTGTACTCCCGGGTCACCACCTCGTTGATGGCAGAACGGCCCTTCTTCTTCTCGCCACCCTTCTTTGCGGGAGCCATTCTGCCGGGCCCAAGTTGGAAAAGTGTTTCTGATTTTTTAATGTGGGGAAAAAACTCTCTCTTTTAACTAATTCTTCCCATTAACTATTCCCAATTGTCTCAACAAATTTGCCAATGATGACAATTTAGATCGTCGGGGCCCATAAAAATGGCTTCACTTCATCTTGTCTTAAGGTCAGAGAATTCAAAACTATCCTTACTCTTCCAAGGTTAAAGTAATAAGACCCAAAGGTCTAAGGCATGGCTACTGTAGGATATTTGGTCTTAGGTGTGGATGTCTTATATAAATAACGAGAGACTTGCTCTGAGGTGGGATTACCCTTAACCCTCAAGGCCAGATGAGAGATTTAGTCTACAGTGTGGTTACCAAATATTTGGGGAACTAAGGAAGAAAGCCTGTTTCTTCCTTGTATTTTGATAAAGAAGTCTTTTGCCATTTTCCCCTTTTTGGTTGGAGTATTTAAGAATGTTGAAGAGTAAGAGTGTTCAGTATTCACTGGATTACCCTCCTGAGTATTTAAGAATGTTGAAGAATAAGAGTGTTCAGTATTCACTGGATTGCCCTCCTGACTCTATTCTGTGTCCCAGAGAGCAAAGGCGAGCAGAGACCTCTTGGTCCCCTGTTCCCTGGTGTGAAGGCCAAGCCTTAAAGCCTGCAGTCTTGGGAGCTGCTGCTGTGGTCACCACCCAATAAAGTGCATGAGAAAATGCTAATTCATGCAGCCTGTCAGAAACTGCTTTAAGACCTTATAGAAAGAAAGGCAACATAGATGAATTCATTAGAATTTGTTCAGATTTTTTTTGTCTCATATACTCAAGGGTTAGCTATAACTGCTGCTTTACAAGGGATTTCATCCAGTTAAGGATATTTTGTTCCAACAAACTAATCATGGCCTAGGGAAAAGGAGGGCTGGGAGTTGTATGTATGCTCTGTATAGTGTGGCCACATGCGTGTGATTCTGGATGCCTAAACCCTAACAGAAGGACCTCCTTGAAATTGCTTTGGACGTAGTCAAAGAGGGCACCAGGTCAGACAGAGTCTTAACAGGAAAGTTTGGTGAGCTGTACTCCCTGGCCAGCCCCCAGAGCCAGTCGGCAGGAAATGGCCAAAGTCAGCATGACCTGAGAGCTCAAGGATCCTGTATGGATGATTCAATAGCCGTTAGCAGAGGAGAGGATACAGAAATTCTCCTACTTTCATGGTTAAAAAAGAAATCTAGAGAATGGAGATTAATACAAGACTTGAGAAAAGTTTATGAGACACAGCCTCAAGGAGCTCAGCCCTACCCAGCAAAGGTCTTTGAAAATGCAAATGAGACCATGTCAGCTAATGAAAGCTTTACAACCTGGATTAGAAAAGACGACTTACAAACTTTAAATAATTTTCAAAAGTTATTGGGAAATATGACCGTATTTAAAATTGTCTGCAGGGGGTCTTGACCCCTTCAATAAGATTCTTTTTTTTTTTTTTTGAGACAGGTTTCTCTGTGGCTTTGGAGGCTGTCCTGGAACTCGCTTGGTAGTCCAGGCTGGTCTCGAACTCACAGAGATCCACCTGCCTCTGCCTCCCGAGTGCTGGGATTAAAGGCGTGCGCCACCAATGCCCGGCTTAAGATTCTTTTTTTTTTTTTTTTGGTTTTTTCGAGACAGGGTTTCTCTGTGGCTTTGGAGGCCCGGCTTAAGATTCTTAAGGACAGTTGTGACCCTAGTTTCCCTAGATAGGTCATGGAAGCTGCTAGGCAAATGCTGGCTCGGATGGAGCGTACAGTTAACATACCCATAAAGCTTTGAAAACACTTAAAAAAATTAGTAAAGGGGATTTGTACCCCCAGTCTCCACATAATGCATTAAATCATGCACTCTTCATTTTAAATTTTCTGAATGTGGATGCCCATGAGCAATCTGCCTCAGATAGATTCTGGCACCTTGTACAACTTTCGCTCAAGTCAAATGAAAAGATCCTTGCACTGGATTACGGAAAAGACCTGATCCTGTTTTAGTATGGGGTTGAGGGCATGTGTGTGTCTTCTCAAAGGAAGAAAATGAGGCTCGGTGACTTCTGGGACATCTGATGAGCAGAGGAATGTCAGACCTGGTGACGCTATGACTACTGGAGCCTCCGAAAATAATTTTAATGAGATCTGCTGTAGCGGTGTTCCTGACCCTCTGATGTCATCGTTCTGCAGTCTGAGAAGGGAAGGAGACTACAACTGGAGATTTCCCATTTCTCAGCAAACCTGCTGCATCAACTTCCCAGACAGACCTCTGTGAGCTTTTATCCTGTATGGCCAAGGACTGAATATCCAGCAATTTATCCACACTATGTCTTGGGACAAAGAACTCATTTTTTGCCAGTTGAAACTCATTTCCACTGTTGCCTCAGAGACCTTCCCTCTGGGGGAAAAGAATTCACTATAACAATTGAACACTATTATGGATGTGATATATGGTTGTGGGGACAACAGACCTTGGCCAGAGACCCATTTCCCCATCAGCCTGGGACCAGGCAGCTGTAAGACAATGTTTACTAAAAACATGTTTACTAAAAACAGTGCAATGCCGGGGCAACAAGTTCCTGAAAAGGGCTCACCCACAGGAATGCCCTGACCTCTACCTTTTCCAAAGACTAACCGCCTCTTTCTGACCCACCCACCCGGCCTCTGGTGTCAGGGTATATAATAACCAGCCAGGGTAGGAATAAAAGAGAGCCTTCTTGAGGAGCCTTCTGGAAGCCACCGTCGAGCCTCTGTGTCATCAGTCCCGACACCCTCACCACATTCTCGGATACAGGCTGCATAGCGGGCACAGCATACGGTAAAACCCTTCTTTAGTATATGAGGAGTTGGACAAAAGCTTTGCTGCTGGTATTCAGTACTCAAGGACTGTGCTATCTCAAACTTTGGAAATCAGAAGCAGTAGTGCATTGGACTTTAAGAGAGGGAAAAAGAAAAGGTTCCAAATTGTGGAGTTCCTCATACTTCACCCACCACGATAATATTTTATTGCCCTTTGATTGAACTGAAATTATTAGGATTGTAATCTATCCAATTATGTGTCTATTGTTAATAATCATACTGGAATTATTAATGTTTGCAACCTTTGATGGGCTATTTAAGTGTTAATGGATAGAAAAAAGTCAGCGCTCATTCTGAGAAGAATTTGACATGATGCTAATGAGTCATTAGCTGAAATGTAATTAAGAAGGCAGATTTAGATTTTGATATGGCTAAAACTACTGGAGACATCCTAGACCAATTTTAAAAGGCCGTTTTACCTTGGCCATCCCTTATTCCCTTATTAGGAGCTATTTTTGCAATAAAAGCATATGTATTGCTTAGCATTATCAATTTGCTTGTGAACTCTTGATGAAAATTTGACTTAGAGGTGTGTGGCATCAAGCTGTGCACTCTCCCCTAACCTTTATTACTATACAGATTGGTAGTCAAAGACGGGTAGGATCTTTTTGCCTCCAGGCAACCTAAGACAAGTCACGAATGATGAAATGTGTGTTCCAGTGATGGGTAAGGCTGGAAGGTGAAAGAAGACAACCTAAGACAGAAAGCCATCTGTCCTGTGGCAGAAGCGCAGGTATTAATTAATTAAATTTAGAAGGGGGAATTGTCGGACCCACAAAAAATGGCCTCACTTCATTTTAGCTTAAGGTCAGAGGGTTCAAAACTATTCTTACTCTTCCAAGGTTAAAGTCATAAGACCCAAAGGTCTAAGGCATGGCTACTGTAGGATGTTTGGTTTTAGGCATGGACGTTTTATCTAAATAAAGAGACTTGCTCTGAGGTGTGGTTACTCTTATCCCTCAAGGCCAGATAACAAGAGATTTAGTCTAAGGCACGGTTACCAAATGTTTGGAGAATTAAGGAAGAAGGTCTGTTTCTTCCTTGTATCCTGGTAAAGAAGTCTTTGCCATGTTCCCCTTTTTGGTTGGGGTATTTGAGAATGTTGAAGAATAAACTTGGAGCATTCAGTATTCACTGGATTGCCCTCCCGACTCTATCCTGTATCTCTGTCTTTTCCTTAGCATCTTTACCTGCTGTTTCTCAGTCCACACTCCCCCTCTCAGGTACGAACCGGGAAAGTGAGCTGGATCTGACAGAAGCCTATAAAGACGGGATACTACATCAGATGACGGCGACGTACAAGTCTAACTGCTGCTGTGTAGAACAGTAGAAGCCAGAGTGGGTTTCAAGGCAGCTAAATTGTTTGGCAGCAGTCCAAGAAGGAGGTCCAGGGAAAGCTCACAACCTACCAGGAGAAGATAAGCCAAAGGGCCAGCTGTCTGCATGGAGGGATGGAGGAAAGTGGCTAGCCCTGCTGCATTTGGAGCCCAGCACCTGTGGAGTTTGCTACAGAGAGGCTGCAAGAGAAAAATTCCAAACAAGTTCAGAGGCTTGGGGAAAAAACACAGGAGAACTTATTAGTGAGGCAGTGACTCAGACAGGAGCTCCACGCGAACCTCCGGCATGTGCCAGTGGCTACAAAACCACAGGCAAGTGGCGTTTTTATGAATTTATACCCCAAATGTACTGGGAATCCTAATTGGCCTTAATGATAAAGACCCGGAGTCAGATATGGGGGTAAATGTTGAAAGATCAGAGAAGTAAAGGAGCCAGCCACTAGAGTTCTTACCTCTACGAAATCCTCAGACCAAAAAGGGGTGAGCTCCTGTCTCCTCCCACCTCATACTCCTCATTCCTCTCTCTGTCCAGTCATATCACTTCCTCTTTCCTCCTCCCTAGTGCTAGGATTAAAGTTATATGCCACCACTGCCTGGACTCTATGATTAACTAGTGGCTATGCCTGCACTCTGATTTCTAGGCAAACATTATTTCTTAGAGCGCAAACAAAATATCACCACAATAGAGAAATCCAGGACAGCTGGGGCCACACAGAGAAACCCTGCCTCAAAAAAATCAAACCAAGCCGGGCGTTGGTGGCACATGCTTTTAATCCCAGCACTTGGGAGGCAGAGGCAGATGGATCTCTGTGAGTTCGAGACCAGCCTGCTCTACAAGAGATGGTCCAGGACAGCCTCTAAAACCACAGAAAAACCCTGTCTCAAAAAACAAAAACAATAACAAAAAAATCAAACCAAGATAAAGCAAATTAAAAAAAATAAGAAGGGTAAATGCAAGTGTAATAAAATGGGTATTTGAGTTTTTACATTTTATATGTGTGAGTGCTTTGCTTGCATAACCCATATGTCTGGGGCCCTTGGAAGCCAGAAGAGGGTGTCCAATTCCCTGAAGATACTTGTGAGTCATCGTGTGTGTGCAGAGAACCCAACCCGGGTCCTCTGTAAAAGCAGCAAGTACTTTTAATTGTGGATCCATCTCTCCAGACCCACTACTTCATTATTTTTAGGGACATCATGACCGATGATCACCAGATGTTCAAACAGCCAAAACTTAAGACCTCTGAAGCCTATTCAGATGGATTGTGTACAAGGAGTATTTGAACAGCTATATACATGCTATACATGATTACAGTCCTTTTTAACATTTGTATTCTCTGCCCTTGTCTCTGAGTGTGAGTGTGTGTGTGTGTGTGTGACAGAGAGAGAGAGAGAGAGAGAGAGAGAGAGAGAGAGAGAGAGAGAGAGAGAGAAAGAGAGAGAGAGACTAATGAGCCCCTAGGATCTGCTTGTCTCTGTCTGCCAGCACTGTGGTTACAGACTGTGCTCAGATATTTTATGTGGGTATTTGAGCTCAAACTCTGGTCCTCATGCTTGCATAGCAAGGACTTTGCCCACTGAGCCCTCTCTCTAGTCAATTTACAATTTGAATCTTAAATGAGCTAACAGTAGTTCAGCTTTATTAAGGTTGCCTTATCTATCAAGTCACCCTCATGTAACTGGCCTTCTCTCCACGGCAATCAATACTTGACAGAAACAAGAGAGAAAGGAATTATTTTGGCTCAAAGTTTCAGAGATTTCAGAAGGCCCATCATGATGGATAGGGTATAGTACAATGTAGCCATTCACACCATGATGGTCAGGAACTAGAGACAAGGGACAGTACAAAAAGGGATAAGATATAGCCCCCCTAGGGCACGCCCCCTTGGCCTACTTCCTCCAACTAGGCTCTACCACTTCCCAATAATGCAATCATATTGTGGACCTCTCTGGGGATCCATATGCTCATAGGTCAACCCTTATGAAGTAACTGCTTCTGGAAATGCCAGCACAGAGACTACTAGAAATGCATTTTACTAATCTGGGGATTTCTCAGTCTCACAAACTTAATGAGATTAGCCATTGCAACTCTGGTCAAGGCACAAGTAAGAGAAGAAAGCAGAGAGTGACAAGATTAGGAGTATATGATGTTCGTGTAAATGGAAAGTTCCCAAGGTTCCATTTTACTTTTCTTGACAATGCCTATATATTCCTTTCTTTCTTTGAGACAGGGTCTCATGTAGACAAGGCTGGCTTTGAACTTGATATGGTGACCTTGAACTTCTGATCCTATTTCCACTTCCCACGTGCTGGGATTTCAGAGTTGTACCATCTACTTTGATGTGGTGCTGGGTATCAAATCCAGGGTTTTATGAACACTAGGTATATTAGCTACTTCTTTATTGTTGTGATAGAACATAATAACAAGACAACTTACTTTTAAAAAACATTTATTTGGGTTTAAGTTTCCAGAAGGTTAAAGTGCATGATGGTGGAGTGAGGTAGGATGGCAAGAACAGCTGAGAATTCAAATGTTGAACAGAAAGTAAGGAGAGCTCTGGGGATGGCAAGAAGCTTTGGAAGCCTCAAAGCTTGCTGCTCACGACACACCTCCTCCAACAAGGCCACACCTCTTCATCCTTCCCAAACAGTTCAATCAACTGGAGACCAAGCTATTTAAACATGTGAGCCTATGGGGACCATTCTCATTCAAGTCACCACATTCAACTCCCTGGCTTCCCCATAGGCTTGTAGCCACATCAGAATGCAAAAGGCATTTAGCACAACTTCAAAAGTCCCCACAGTCTTTCGATCTCAACACTCTTAAAAAGTCCAAAGTTCACAATCTCTCCTGAGACTCAAGGCAGTCTCCAAACGCTAACCCCTTGTAAAATCGAAATGCAAATTACGTATTTCCAACATCAAATGGGACAGACTATATATTACCATTCCAAAAGGGAGCAATTGAGGTACAGCGTGGAAATACTGGTTCCAAGCAAGATGGAAACCTAGCAGGGTAAACTCCAAATCCTGTAGCTCTATGTCCGATGTTAGACTGTTTAGATTCTGCCCTTTCAGCTATGCTGACTGCAACACACTTCTCTCTCTTGGTCTTGTTCTACTCCCTGTAGATTCCTCACAGCTCTGGCTCCTCTAACCCCTTGGGGCCCCCAATGTATGAAAGACTTCACTTTCATAGCTTTATACAACAGTCTCTCGGGTTTTTTTTTTTTTTTCCCCTCTCAGGGCTTTCATGAAGGAACTTCCCTGACATCAGTGTCTCTCCTTAACCATGGAGGAAGATTCCACAACCCCTTTATTAGTGTGTCCTCTATGACTCTAAAGCCGGCATCACAGGACTGACACTGCCCAAGTTTGACTACCAACTTGGGGTAAACCCTAGTTCTCTTGAATCCTTTTCACTTGTTCCTTTTTAGGAGCAGAAAATTCCTTAGGTCTTTTCCTTTCACAAGTTGGAAGTTTAGCTGGGGGAGGTCTTGCTCTGAAGGTACCAGTCCCTCTATTTGAATGAGCAATGAACATCAGGCCTCTTCTTGGTCTTCTCTCTTTCAGCACAAGCCTCAGCTCCAACATTAAATTACCTGGTGCTCTTTATCTTCCAACTGTACATTTTGTATCTCGTTGTCCCACTTGCTGTTTTTCTTTTTTTTTTTTCCTTTGGTTTTTCGAGACAGGGTTTCTCTGTGGCTTTGGAGGCTGTCCTGGAACTCACTTGGTAGTCCAGGCTGGTCTCGAACTCACAGAGATCCGCCTGCCTCTGCCTCCCGAGTGCTGGGATTAAAGGCGTGCGCCACCAACGGCCAGCTCCACTTGCTGTTTTTCACTGTAGACCTCCATAGTATTGGTTACTACAAACCACATGAATGAGTCAGTATTGAGCTGTCTTGGAATGTCTGCTAAATAAATTAGTCTATTACTGTTAAATTTAGGCTCAGGCACGTTCTTAGGAAGAAGGCAGAAAACAGCCAAAGTATTACAAGGGTAGACCCTAACCCAGTGTCCAATATTCTTCCCCTCTGAAACTGCTTGGGCTGGGTCTCTGCCGCAGTCCACATAAGTCTCAGCACTATTATCTTCCAGGTTCCTATTAGAATGACCCATGAAGCTCTGCTTAGAGCATCCAACAGTTTTTCTTTTTTGCTTTGTTGTTTGCTTTTTCAAGACAGGGTTTGTCTGCATAGCACTGGCTGTCCTAGAACTCGCTTTGTAGACCAGATTGGCCTTGAACTCATAGAGACCCACCTGCTTCTGCCTCCCAAGTGCTGGGATTAAAGGTGTGTGCCACCAAAGCTTGGCTCAACAACTTTACTAATCTAAACTCCCAAAGTCTTCTACATTCTTGTAAACAACCACATGGTCAAGTTTGTGAGGAGCCTTCCTGACTCCATTTTGAAGGCAAAAGCCATTGTGTTGCATTTTTAAAAATAAATTTCCATTTACTGTATGAGCTGAGTTTCTGTTTTTAAGTCTGTTTCCCTGAACCTGCCCTGCCCCAATCCAAGACCTTGATTTGTGTTTGAGAACACCCAAACCTGCCCTAATCACATGGTAACCTCATGGTGGTGGCAGTTGAGTTTTTGTTGTTGGTTTTTTTGTTGTTGTTTTGTTTTGCTTTTTTGAGATTTTTCCTGTACTTCCTTACTGCTCCATTGTCTTGCTTCTGTAAACCTGTTTTGCAACTGCTTGTGATTTGTTCCTTACAAGGGCCCTAGGAAAAGGGCTCAGGGCTGTGAACCTGATTTAGGAGTCATTGACCAACTCTCTGGTACACCCCAATAAAAATCAAGCTATCTTCAAATCTGGCTCAAAAATTGTGGTAGTGGTCTTATCCTCTCTTGTGGTGTTAACAGTTTGTCACAATAATAGCCCAATAGCCCTCTTCCTGGTACTAGCTTCTGTATTAATTACCTTTTTTTTTTTTTTTTTTTTTTTTTGGTTTTTCGAGACAGAGTTTCTCTGTACTGTTTTGGAGGCTGTCCTGGAACTCACTCTGTAGACTAGGCTGGCCTCGAACTCACAGAGATCCACTTGCCTCTGCCTTCTGAGTGCTGGGATTAAAGGCATGCGACACCAACACCCGGCTTGTTACTTTTCTATTGCTGTAATAAGACACAATGACAAAGGTAACTTATCAAAGAAACAATTGGGCTTAGGTTTCCAGAGTCCGTGGTAATGATGAAGCGAAGGTATGGTGTCAGCAATAGATGAGATCTCACATCTTGAACAGAAAACAAAGAGTCCTGGAGGTGTTGGGAAGCTTTTGAAGCCTCAAAGCTTACTACCATGGCATGCTGCCTCCAACAAGACCGAACTTCCTAATCCTTCCCAAACAGTTCTACCAACTGGAAACCAAGTATTCAGACGTACATGTCTACTGGGGTCATTTTCATCAAATCACCACACTAGGCAACACTGTCCTAACTGAGTTATCTCCTAAGGTCTCTTTATATAACCCAGGCTGATCTTGAACTCATGATCCTCCTGCCTCAGCTTGCCAAGTGCTGTTATACTGGCCTATGTACCCAGCTTGTTAAATATACTCTTTGTCTTAGTCACTTTTCTATTACTGTGAGTAAAGAGCCATGGCCAAGGCAATTTACAGAAGATTTGGGGCTTGGGGTCTAAAGAGGTAAGAGTCCATCACCATCATGGTGGGCAGCATGGCAGCAGGCAGGCACGGTGATGAAACAACAGCTGAGAGTTCATGTCTCCACCCACTAATAGGAAACAGAGAGAGCTGTCTTGACATGACATGACTCTTCTGAAACTTCAAAGCTCACCCTTAGTGACATACTTCCTGCATCATGGCTACACTTCTTCAGCTTCCCCAACCAACTGGAGTTCAAGTATTATAAATATTAGTCCAAGGGGGCCACTCTCATTCACACACACTCTTTAGTAAGAGTTACAATTATATCTGTTAGTTTTGAGACAGATTCTCACACAGTAGTCCTGCCTGGCTTTGAAGTCACTACATAGCCCAAGCTGGACTTGAATTCATGTTCTTTCTATCTCAGTCTCCAAGTGCTGAGATTACAGGTCAACACCACCATGACCAGCTATGTTTGTTTTAGTGGAATTTTGCTAGGGTTATCAGAAATGTCCATATGCTTTCTTCAGTCTAAGTTTTTCCTAGACCTAGCTCTAAAGCAGGTATCAGTACAAAAGGTGATCAGAGACGACAAAGTAGGACCAAAGGTTGTTTGTGATTCTTATCAAACCCTGGAGCAGAGAAAGTGGTGGAATGGGCTGCACTGGAATACTATAAAATCCTGTTAAGTACCAAGAACCACTGTTTATCTCTCATATTGACTTGGGTCTCTGATTTTTCCAGCACAATAGGAGAGAAAAGTCCCTTTTCCCTCCCCCATCGATGTCAGGGAGAATGTGGCGAAAGAGCAGGAACAAGGCAGCTCCTAGAACTAAGTATAGTGCTGGCACAGGTCTGGAGAGGAAAGGATACAGGCAGACAAGGTGCTCCAGGGAGGGAACAGACCCGCTCTCCGGTATCCTGCCAGGGGGGCGGAACTGAGAAATTCAGCCGTGCCGGTATCCCATATCACCTTGGGAACTCTATGGTCTCCAGAGAAACTGCCCTAGAGCTTGGAGTGGGATTAGATGCAGCCCAGAGGAACCAAGAGAAGGACGCTGGGTTCTTTAAGGCAGCTCCAGGCTCTTGCATTAAAAATTAACACGGTAAATCTGGAGCTCAGTCAATGCTTCCTTTTCCCTTCGCCTCAAGGAGCCTGCCATCTCCCACAATGCCTTTCCACCAAGACGCTACAACAGAGCTCCCCCTGCTGGTCCATGTTGGTCATTCCTCCAGTGACATCACCCTCAAATACTTGCCATCATACTTGGACAGGACAATTAATAGTTGATTAATAGAGTTAAAATGGAGTGTGGTAGAATCTAATGAGATAGGTGGAACTCCTAGGAACCTGTGGCCTTTGGTATATTTCTGAAGCTCTCTGGCCTCTGTTGCCTCGTCCTTACAGTAAGGAGACAGAAATTACTTGCTAGCTAGCAGAGAAAATATGGAGGAAATTCTAAACACATGTTGGAGAGCTAGAAAAGTCACATAGGCCTTTGAAGCCTACAGAGAATAACTGTAGGAGGCATCTTCCATCTCTGTAGTGGAGGAGAGTGGATTACTAGAACTGTTACTGTCATCAACCACTGTGTAACAAATATCACCAAATCTTTTTTTTTTTTTTAACAGAGTTTCATGATATAGCCCTTACTGGCTTGGAACTGTCTATGTAGATCAATATGACCTTGAACTTAGAGGCCAGAAGAGGGCTTCAGATTCTTTGGCACAGGAGTTACAGGCAGTAATGAGGTACCATGTGGGTGTTGAGAAAGAACCCAGTCCTCTTTAAGACTCTTAACCCCTGGGTCATTTCTTCAGCCCCACCCAATTCTTAAAAATATCCATTTGGTTTATTTTTATCTTTATTACTATTATGGTTTTTTGAAACAGTTTCTCTGTATAACAACCCTAGTTGTCCTAGAATTTGCTTTGTAGGCCAGGCTAGCCTTGAACTCAGGGATACACCTGCTTCTGCCTCCTAAGTGCTGGGATTAAAGGTGTTTGCCATCAATGCCTATATCTTAAAGTGATTTGCTCCAGTAATTTCCAAGTTTCAAACTTTACAGTAAGGTCTTTGATCCATTTTGAACTGATTTGGCTGCGTGTATGTGTGTGTGTGTGTGTGTGTGTGTGTGTGTGTGTGTGTGAGAGAGAGAGAGAGAGAGAGAGAGAGATGCATGCAGTTTTGTTCTTCTACATACAGAAACCAGTTTTCTCAGCACTATTTGTTAAAGAGGCTTTATTTCTTTCAATGCAAGGTTTTAGACAGCTTTGTCAGAAATCAAGTGGCAGTATCAGTGTGAGTTTCTTTCAAGATCCTATATTATATTCCACTGGTCTATGTGTAGGGAAGGGGGTCCAGCCAAAGAAACACACCCTGAGCAGAGCCAAAGAAACACACTCTGGTCCTGCAACCAGAACCAAAGAAATGTACCCTGACCCTGAAACCAGTGCCAAAGCAACACACTTTGTCCCTGGAATCAGAATCAGTGAAAGAAATGCACCTTGGCCCTAAAATTAGAGCCAAAAGGCTGAAAAGGACCAGAGAAAGAAACACACTTTGGCCCTGAAACCAGAGCCAAATCTGCCCCTAATCCTGTGCAGAAAACTAACCAATCCTTGAGCAGGAACTCTAGCCAATCTGAGCTCAGCATTGAAATCTGACCAATCCTCACCCTGAAAGCCCTATATAAGCCTGTGTCTGTTCAGCTTGTGGCTGTTCTTGCTACCCGGCTGTCCTCTGCCGCTGTGGCACAGGGCAGCCACTCTCCTGGATTCTTCCCTCCCAATAAACTCCTTGGATGAGCTTTGGGTGAAGACCTTCTTTTGCGGCGGAGCAGAGATGACCCTGGGCAGAGCAGAGCAAGTGGGGTTGTAACACTTTTGCAGGGGAAACCTTCCACTCTCCCCAGAAGAGCCCATACACTAGGGAAGCCTTTCCCTGGGGCAGGGCTATAAGCTGCTATACTTACTGCGGCCTGTGGTAGTCCTTTGCTCCCAAGCTCCAGGATACCTCTCCATCTGAGCTGTTTAACACTCAGTATTTTGTGACTCCCGAGTGTCAGAATACCTGACCCACCTGATCCGTCAAAATGCCTACACTACGTGTCTGTTTATGTGCCAGTACTATGCCCTTTTTGTTTGTATTGAAACAGGATCTCTACATAGCTCTAGTTGTCCTGGAACTTGCTATGTAGATCAGGCTGTACTTGAACTCACAGGGATCTTCCTGCTTCTGCCTAATCCCTGCTTCTGTTGGGATTAAAGGCTTGAGCCACCACACCCAGATGCCTTTTTAGTTTAACCTGGGGCTCTGCTCTGTAATATAATTTGAGATTGAATATTGTGGCACCCTAAGGACTGTTTATTCCATGGAATGTTTTGATTATTTGGGGGTCTTTTGTGTTTTTGTGTGATTTCAGGATTCCACCCCCCCCAGTTCCGTGAAGAATGTCCTTGGGATTTTGGTAGTTTTTGCACTGAATCTGTAAAATGCTCTTAGTAATGTAGCCATTTCACAATACTAATTCCGCTTACCCAGGTACAGGGGACATCTTTCCATCCTCTAGTATTTTTTTATTTCTTTCTTCAGGGTCTTAAATCTTTAATTGTTGAGGTCTTTCACTTTCTTGGTGAGGTTTATGCTAGGTATTTTCTTGGGGGGGTGCTCTTGGGAATGGGATTTTTCCTCTTGATTTCTTTCTCAGCAAGTTTGTCATTGGTGTATAGAAAAGATAATGACTTTTGTATCCTGTTACTTTTCTTTATCAGAACTAGTTTTCTGGTGGAATTTCTGGGTCTTTTAAGTATAGGATCATAGCTGGGTGTTGGTGGGGCATGCCTTTAATCCCAGTACTTGGGAGGCAGAGGCAGAAAGATCTCTGAATTTGAGGCCAGCCTGGTCTACAGAGAAAGAGTTCCAGGACAGCTGGGGCTACATAGAGAAACCCTGCCTTGTAACACCAAAAACAAAAACAAAAGAAAAACAAATAACAAACAACCAGGCAACCTTGTCTCATATCAGAGTAAATGCTGCTTTTTGGCATTTAGTATAATGGTCTATATATTTGTCATATGTTGTCTTTACCATGCTGAGGTTTCTTCCTTTTATTTTATTTACATTTTATTTATTTGGTATCCTGGAGGTATCAAACTCTGGCCATCAGTGCTAGTGTTACAGTTTTGGAGGTAAAGGTATCCTGACTTGTCGGGAAGTCAGGCTATACCTGAAGCTGGGGTGCTGTGGGTGATGGTCTCCTCACGGGAAGTAGTAATCCTGCTCCTCTCCTAGAGAGAGCTGTTACAACGGAACTCTGCTTAGTTCCCCTAAAAGAATGTTCTAGCAAAGGTATAAGCTTCTTCTGCTCTGCTCAACTCTGGCCAAAGATGTTACTTCTGCTTCAGTCTGTTAAAGGGGAAGCCCCTGCAGAAATGTAGCAATCTCCTCCTGCTTGGATGAAAAGTTACTTTTTCTGCTCAACTCCTAAGCGAGTTCCCTGCAGATATAACTGTTTCTTCTGGTTTTTCTGCTCAGTCCCCTCCCCATAAGGGAAGGTCTCAGCAAAGGTTCTTCTGCTCCACGCCAGAAAAGAAGATCTTCACCCAAAAGTCTTTTGAGAAAGAGATGTATTTGGCAAGAAGTCCAGGAGAGTGACTGCCTCTGCCAGGGTGGGAAAGGACAGCCAGCAACTGAACAGGCAGAGTGACTTATGTAGGCCTTTTTAGGGACCGAGTTTTCCCAGGGAGATTTTCTGCTCAGGGATTGGTTAGTTTTCCTGCTCAGGGATTGGTTGGCTTAGCTGGTCAGAGGCAGAGTTGACTGTGGTTTCAGGATCAAACTGTGTTTCTTTCACGGACCCTTTTAGCATTTTGGTTCTAGTTTTGGGGCCAGGGCATATTTCTTTCACAGGCTCTGTTTCTTGACTCTGGTTTCAGAGTCGGGGTGTGTTTCTTAGGTCCTAGGTTCAGGGCTAAAATTTTTTTCACTGACTCAGGTTTCAGAGCCAGGGTGGTTTTTTTGTTTGTTTGTTTGTTTGTTTGTTTTCATTAGCTCTGGTTTCAAAGCCAGGGTTGGTTTCTTTAGCTGGTCCTTTTACCCTACAATCAGGCTTAGTGGCTGGCTTCTTTACCCATTAAGCCATCTTTCTGGCCCCTTTTCAGGGTTTTTATCAAGAAAAGATGGTGAACTTTGTTAAAGACCCTCTCTGCATCAGTTTGAATGATGATATCACTTCTGTCCTTCAGTCTATTTATGTGCAGAATTATACTTACTGATTTGTATATGTTGAACCAACCTTGAATCCTTGGCACAAAATCTGCTTGGTCATGGTGTGTCTTATGATTTAGTTTTCTTTTGTGTGGGTGTTTCACCTGTATGTATGCAAAAGCACCATGAATGTGTAGTGCCCACAGAATTTATAAGTGGTCATCAGATCCCTCGAACTGGAATAGCAGATGTGAGCCACCGCGTAGGTTCTGGGAACTGAATTCAGATCCTCTGCAAAAGCAGCAAGTGCTCTTAACCACAGAGCTATTTCTCTACCCCTGTGTATGATCTCTGAAATGTATTCTTGAACTCAATTTGCAAACCTTTTATCAAGACTTTTAACATCTATATTCACCAAGAAACTGGTCGATAGATTTCTTTGTTGTGTTCTTATGTGGTTTTAGTGTCATAGTAAAGAATAGGATGAGTATGGTAGTACTTCTCCCATTTCTGTTTTACAAAAGTTTGAGGTGTAAGAAATAGTTCCTCTGTAAAGATTTGGTGAATTCAGCAGTGACTCCATCTGCCTCTGGTCTTATCCTTGCTGGGAAGCTTTTTACCACTTGTTCAGTCTTACTGATTGTTATGTCTTTAAGCTGTTTATATCTTCTTGATTTAATTTTGGTGAGTTACATGTGGCTAGAAATTTATCCATGTCATCTATTTTTTTTTGGAATGTTTTCAAAATACTAATATTCTCTCCATCTCATTGGAATCTGTAGCAACTTCCCTCCTTTCCATCTCTAGTTTAATGAATTCGTATCTTTTCTCTTTTGACATTTTTGTTTTTTCAGTCTTGTTTGTTTTTCCAAAGAGCTATGTGCTTATTTGATGAGCTCTATGAATTCTTTCTTTACTCCTAATTTCAATGCTTTATCATTTCTTTCTGCCTGCTGTTTTGGGTTTTCCTTGTTTTTCTAAGAACCTGAGTTGCATCATGGGTTTCTCCACTTTTTTGATGTAAGTACTCATAGTATGCATGTTCTCTTGAAACTGCCTTAGCTGTATCCTAAAGGTTATGGTAGATTGTACTTTCATTTTTACTTGCTTCTAGAAACTTTTATTTCCTCCCTAAGTTCCTTTATGACTAAATGCTCATCCAAAATTGTTATTCAGTTTCCATGTATTTGTGTAGTTTCTGTAGCTTTTCTTGCTATTGATTTCTTGTTTGATGACACTATAATCTAATAGGATGTTTAAATGTGATTTCTTGATTTTAGAACCCATGCATGTACGTTCCCACATGCATACACACACATATATATACACAATTGTTTAATGTTTATTTATGCATTTATTAATGTGTAGAGGCCTTCTTTGTCTCTTTATTTTGGCTTGAAGTCTACTTTATCAAATGTCAGAATGGCTACGCCAGTTTTTCAGTTTTCCCTTATTAGATTGCTTCCCATCCTTTGATTCTTGGTCTATTAATGTCTTCATCAGTGAGGCATGTTTCTTGTAGACAATGGATAGTTGGATTTAGTTTTTGTTGTTGAAACAAGGTTTCTCTGTATAGCCCTGGATGTTCTGGAACAAACTCTGTAGACCATGCTTGCCTAGATCTATTTTAAAATTCAGTCAGATGGTCTGCATCTTCTTAATTGGTAAGGTGGGGCCATTTATATTTAAGGGTACTAGTATGGGGGATGTATACTAACTACTGTAATTTTGTTTCTCTTATTGGCTAGACTAGTTGGTTCTTTAATTTCTCCTCTATCAGCATCTGAGGTCATGATGGATTCCATCTTAGTTCTTCTTTGTTCAGCTATTCCTCTCACAAAATTCATTATTTCTTGTGATCTTGTGACTGATTCTTTCTTCCTCCTCCGTACATCTCTGCAGCACTGGTCTGATGGTCATGTAGTATACTCGATTGTGTTTGACTTGAAATGCCTCTGTGAATTTTAAGATAGCTTTACTGGCTATAGAGATTGTGATTGGCTATTTCTTTCAGGACTGAAATATACAGTACTATGCTTCCCTGGATTTGAGGATTGCTGACAAAAGGTCTGATTTTTGGCCTCTATAGGTGACCAAATGTTTTTCTTCACAGCTTTTATTATGTGTTTTCTTCTAAGACAGATTCTTATATAGCCCCATATGTCCTTGTACTCACTGTATAGCTGAGGATGATCTTAAATTTCTGATCTTCCTGCCTTCACCTCCCAAGTGTTGCAACAACACTCATGCATGGCCATAGCTAATTTCTGTTGCTCTGGTGACTGAACTCAGCTAGGCAAGCATGCTACCAACTGAGCTATCCCAAGGCTTTTGATTTGTATTGTTGACATGCTGGTTATATATTGTAGAGTCATTCTTCTCCAGCAATGTCTATCTGGGGTGCTAAATACATCTCATGCTTTATTTCTCAAGATTTTGCAACTTTTATTTCATTTAATAGATTCTCTATGCTTTACTGTTTACCTTATATGGTTGTATATCAAATACTTTCATGTTTGTGTGCTTTGTATACAAGCAGTGCCTGGGGGAAGCCACAAAGAGGGTGACAGATGCCTTGGAAATGGAGTCACAGATGTTTATGAGCTGCCATATGGTGCTGGGAACCCAACCGAGGCCTCTGCCAGAGCAGAGTCATCAATGGAACCCTGCTACAGACTCTTGATCATACTGCACGGTGATCTTGGATGTTATTTCCGTCATGCTTTAAGAAAAAAAAAAACTTTCATACTTATTGATGTTTAAATGTAGCATTTTGTCCTCTACCCCTGATATTTCCTCTGCTCAGCTGAGTCTAGTGGTGATTGATTCATTGAGTTTCTATTTTCAACATTTCTGTTTTCTTTCAAAAGATCAATCTCTTAGCTAATTTTTTCATGTTAATTTTTTTCATCCATATTGTTCATTTCCTCACTCGGATTTTCTGTCTTGGTTCTGGGTTGAATTAATCCCCTTGTTTTTAATCTTTCAGGTTATCGATTATGTTCCCCAGAAAACTTTAAAAATCTTTACCTGACACTTTTTTATGCATTTCAGTATATTTGAACTCAGTAGTTGAGGAGGCATGATCTTTTGAGGAGCCATGTTGCTTTGCTTTTTTTTTTTCTTTTTTTCTTTTTCTTTTTTTTTTGGTTTTTCGAGACAGGGTTTCTCTGTGGCTTTGGAGGCTGTCCTGGAACTCGCTCGGTAGTCCAGGCTGGTCTTGAACTCACAGAGATCCGCCTGCCTCTGCCTCCCGAGTGTTGGGATTAAAGGCGTGCGCCACCAACGCCCGGCTGTTGCTTTGCTTTTTCATGTTTCTTACACGTGCTGCTACTTAATATATCTCTTAGTTTGGGTAGCTCCTTTTTGCATTGATGGGTCTTCTTATATAGCAGATTTACTCTTGAAGGCTCAACTCTAGTACCACTAGTGTGTTGGGGGATATCAGATCACACTGTGAACCTCAGTTTGCATCTGCATTAATTAAACAAAATTAACATTGGGTAAGGAGGCTGGATTAGCAACTAGGTGACAGGAAGTAATCATAAAGTCTTGGAAGAGATCTGGGAGAGATAGGTAGACACAGGAAGTAGTAGAGTAGGGTTTGGAATGGTATAAGTTTTTCTGGTTTGGCACAGCAGAAACATGGGTCTTCCATGGATGCCAGCAAGGAGAAGAGGGTTAGCTAGCTGCTACTCAGTGTCCCTGAGCTCACAGGTTTTCACTCCAGCCTTTGACTCCTAAATTTTATTCATAATTAGAACAATAGAGATTTAGTTAAAGCTACCTTTAGTGGCAGCAACAGGACCAGTATTTGCAGAAGCAAAATTCTCTCTGCTAAAGAGGCAGGCAGGTAACTGTGTAGCTGCAATTGCTGGCTGACATAGCAGTAGATTAAGGCACAGCCACTGTTATAACACCACTAGTAAGGAGAAAACAAACTGTTAGAGCAGCAGTGACATGAAACCACACCAGATATTTAGCTTTTTGCAGCTAATGTTGGAACAACAGACAAAAGAACCATAAAAGAAATTTTGATGCACCTTCCTATATTCAGAGAAAGATGAAGTCTTCCCTCTTTCCAGAGAGCTAAGACAGAAATACAATGTTCCTTTTATGCTCATCCAAAAGGATGATAAAGTTCAAGTTGTGCAAAGGTACTACTATAAAGGTCAGCAGTTTGGCAAAGTAGTCTGGGGTGTGCAGACAGAAATATGTCATCTACACTGAACAAGTACAGTGAGAAAATGCTAATGGCACACAATGTCTATGTGAACATACATTCCAGCAACCCACTAGGCTAAAACTGGACAAAGACTGTAAAAAGATCCTATAACAGAAAGTCAAGTCTTACAAAATGTGGTGGTTTGAGTAAGAATGGCCCCCATAGGGTTGTTTGAACATTTTGTCCCCAGTTGATGGAATTGTCTGGGGATGATTAGGAGGTGTGGTCTTGAAGGAGGTGTGTCACTAGGCTTTTTCAAAAGCCCAGAGCATTCCCAGTTAGCGCTCTCTGCCTCATGCTTTTGAATCAAGATGTAAGCTCTCAGCTACTGCTCCAGCACCATGCCTATCTGCCTGAGTTCATGGACCAACCCTCTGAACTGTAAACCAAAAACCAAGCTCTTTTTTCTGTAAGTTGCCTTGGTCATTGTGTCTTATCGTGTCAATAGAAAGTTAACTGAGACACCAAGCAGAAAAGTATGGACATAAACAACTGAAAAGATACAGGAAAAAAGTAGCTTTATATATGACTTTCATTGAAAACTTCAAATGAAAACTGAGATAAAGCTGGGTGGTGGTGGAATTCACTTTAATCTCAAAACTCTGAAAGGCAGAGGCAGGTGGATCTCTGTGAGTTCAAGGTCAGCCTGGTCTATAGAATGAATTCTAGGACAGCCAGCACTATACAGACAAACCCTGTCTTGAAAAACAAGACAAAAAACAAAAACAAAACCACAAGTTACACCCCACTAATACAACACCAGTGACCAAAAACCTGAAAATAGACCTACAAAGCTAGTATAGAATGAGCTAAGAAGTTATAAATTATTTAAGGTAAGTGTAGAAATAGTAAACATGCCAGTGAGGGAATTCCTTGATGGGTGAACTGTGGTGTAAGAAGGCTGTCCTCAGTGTACATGGCATGACTTCATTGGCTGAGTTTCCTTGTTTTTATTCTAGCTACACACTGGGACACCAGAATGTTGTTTTTTACTCTTTTGCTCTTTGGGGGTCAGCCACCTAACTCACAAATAAATACACACAGAGGCTTATTACTACTTATAAATGCCCAGCCTTAGCCTGGCCTATTTCTAGCTGACTTTTCTTAAATTATCCTGTCTACCTTTTGCCTCTGGGCTTTCATCTTTCTTTCTTTCTTTCTTTCTTTTTTTAAATGTTTTTTATTTAAATTTATCTATTTATACAGTGTTCTGTCTGCATGTATCCCTGCAGACCAGAAGAGGGCATCAGATCTCATTAAAGATGGTTGTGAGCCACCATGTGGTTGCTGGGAATTGAACTCAGAACTGGAAGAGCAGCCTTAACTTAACTTATCTTAACTGTTGAGCCATCTCTCCAGCCCCCATCTTTATTTCTGTATACCTTACTTTCGCTCTTATTCTGTGTGGTTGGGTGGCTGGCCCCTAGCATCCTATCCTTGTTCTTGGTCCTCAATCCCCCCCTCTTTTTTTTCTTTTTGAGATTTATTTATTTATTATTTATACAGTGTTCTGCCTGCATACATGCCTGCAGAGGGCACCATGTGGTTGCTGGGAATTGAACTCAGGACCTCTGGAAGAGCAGCTAGTGCTCTTAACCACTGAGCCATCTCTCCAGCCCGATCCTCTTTCTCTTTTTCTCCTTCTATTTATTCTCTCTGTCTTCCAGCCCTGCCTATCCTTTCTCCTGCCTATTCAGCTCTTTATTAAACCAATGAGGTGTTTTAGAAAGGCAAAGTAACACACCTTCACAGAGTTAAACAAATGCAACATATAGGAATGTAACATCTTTGCATCATTAAACAAATATTCTTTTTTTATTTTTTAATTTTTTTTTGTTTTTGTTTTTTTGAGACAGGGTTTCTCTGTGGCTTTGGAGGCTGTCCTGGAACTCGCTTGGTAGTCCAGGCTGGTCTCGAACTCACAGAGATCCGCCTGCCTCTGCCTCCCGAGTGCTGGGATTAAAGGCGTGGGCCACCAATGCCCGGCTATTTTTTAATTTTTAAAAAATTATTTATTTATTGTGTATACAGTCTTCTGCCTGCATGCCAGCAGAGGGCAACAGATCTCATTCAAGGTGGTTGTGAGCCACCATGTGGTTGCCGGGAATTGAACTCAGGACCTCTGGAAGAACAGTCAGTGCTCTTAACCTCTGAGACATCTCTCCGGCCCCCCTAAACAAATATTCTGCAGCATCTTAAAATAATAAACTACAACATTTCCTGACTGAAAGAAATAGAGAAAACAAGAAAAGCATCAATGGACATGCACATCTCTCTGCTTTCTGACTTGTGGGCCCCATGTGACTAGCCACTATACTTTCCTCACCACCATGGACTGTACCTCTTCAACCTGAGAGCCTAAACCAGCTTTCCTTCCTTAAGTTGCCTGTCAGGTAACTGATCACAGCAACGAGAAAAGAAACTAATATAGCTAGTGAATAAGATAAAGGAAGGAGACAAGGAAAGGGGGAACTGAAGAAGAAACAAGGTTAAAGGAGAAAAAAGGCAAGTGGAATGTTATAGCCCCAAAACAACAAACAGCCCCCACAAAACAAACAAGACTTTATTTAAAAAAACTTTAAAAGAAACATAAAGGAAAAACAAAAGTAATTTCCCAATAATGAAAAAGTTCAAAAACATTAGATACATATAAAGCAGAATAAAAAATTAAAATATACAAGTATGAAACAAACAAAGCAAAGATACAGCTGGGAGTGGTGGCACACGCCTTTAATCCCAGCAGAGGCAGGCAGATCTCTGTGAGTTCGAGGCAGGGCTGGACCTGCCTCATAAAAACCACAGAAACCCTGTCTCATAAAAACCAAAAAAAAAAAAAAAAAAAAAAAAAAAAAGACTAGCATGGGCTTTGAGACAAAACAAAGGAAAATCAAATTTTCCCCACTGGAGAGATGGCTCAGTGGTTAAGGTTAAGATCACTTGCTATTCTTGCAGAGGACCCAAGTTCCCTTCCCAGCATCCATATACAGTTTACAACTATCTCCAGTTCCTGGGGACCCACACACCTTTTTCTGACCTCTGCAGGCACCATGCATGTACACAATGAACTTATATACATGCAGGTAGAACACTCATGCAGATAAATTAAAAATAGGTCTTTTAAAATAAAATTTCCCCAAATGTAAAAAATACATAAGCAAAATCAGATGACTATATGAAGAAAATCATAAATGTAAATAAGGCAAAAAAATTTTTTAACCCTGCTAAATGTAGAAAAATCACAGATAAAGGGAAAGAAGCAACCTCTTTCCAAGCCCTCAAAAACTGAGAGACCAGGGGTTGAAAGATGGTCAGGGCTTAAGACTACATACTGGTCTTGCAGAGGACCTGAGTTTCAGTATCAGCACCTGCATTGTTGGGCAGCTCATAACTACCTGTAATTCCTTTTCCTGGGGAAGCTGATGCTTCTCGACTCCAAAGGAACCATTTATATGCAGACACCCACACACAATTTAAAATCCCTAAAAAAATAAAAAGTCCAGAGAAAACATTAAACACTCACTGTCAGTGCATGCAGGATGGGGAGCGGGTGTCGGCTGAACTGGAGGCTCTGGTCTTTCCTATGGCTAATGATGTTGCTGAATCTCTAATGGTTAACTATCTGAGGTCTCCCAGACCTGTCTTTCAACATGGCTGTTTTCCTTCTTTTATGAAACAGGGATGTCTGCTGGTCAGGTTTTACATTCTGTGGACCGGGCAGGTTTTCTACTCTGCCGTGACTCTCTAAATCACATGGCTGGAGTGACTAGTGCTTTAGCTGAGTGGTGTCTCCTAAGTGCAATGGGGGATGAGCAGCAGCCATAGCAGAACAGCGGAGACTGGTACAGCTAGAGGAGCTGTTTTAATGCTTTAAGACCTCCTGAATACTAATTCACCCTGCAGGAAGGATACAGCTGTGTGTATCACTCATATCCCTCAATACTTGAGCATTCTCAAGCATTAACAGTAGTGAGTAATGGATAGGTGACTCTAGAATTTGATCCACCCATTGGTCTCAAGCCCCCGTAATAATTTCTCCGTATGATTTTACCAGTCTGAGAACGGCATACTGTTCTTTTGGTTTGTCAGTGACTGGTTCTTCTGCCCTCCACAACTGCATCTCTGGACCTCCCTTTATGTGGGGCTCTAACAGGTCAAATTGAGGCTCTGTGGATGCTCCCTGACCTCAGGTCCCTGGGTGGCTGTTTTTAAAAAATTACTCTGGCTGCTGCCCTGAGTCATACAGTGTGACAAAATGGGATTTCTCTCTGCTGTTGAATTTTCCAATGGGGTAATTACTGTCACATCAAACCTCACAACTGGATTTAAGGCTTATGAGGGTTGTGGGCTTGTCCTGGGTAGGGCTGCCTGGCTTTCATCAGCTTATCTTTAGGAAGTGGCTTCTATTTTGTCTCCCACTCCCTGCCAGGGAACTGTATGCCTGATGCTGAGCTTGGCTTCTGTGTCATAGACACATACAATTTTTTTCTGATCCCTTTCTTTCACTTTTGTAGATTTCTGAAGCTCTTCTTTCTCTGGGATAAAATCTGTTTCTTATTCAGGCTCACACTGGGTAGCCTCACGTAGAAAAGGTGGGTAGGGTTCTAGTATGCAGCTATGCAGATCTACAAGCTACCCCAAAACTTGGGATAATCCAAAATATTTGTTGCCATTGACAGAGATCGTACAAAGCAATTGGAGGTAACAGAAGAGATGGCCCAATGGTTAAGAGCACTTGCTGCTCTTGCAGAGGCTTCCAGTTTGGTTCCCAGCCAAAAAAAAAAAAAAAAAAACCAAAAACTTAAGGAAGAGGGTATTCTGGTTCACAATTGGAGGGTATAGTCCATCACGGGAGACAAGACACTGTGGGGGGGAGTGTGAGGCAGTGGTCACACTGAGTTCACAGTGAGGAATCAGAGGGGGATGAATCTAAAAGATGATATAAATGTGTATGCACACCTTTTTTTGTTTGTTTGTTTTGTTTTTTCAAGACAGGGTTTCTCTGTATTACTTTGTAGCCTGTGCTGGAACTCACTCGGTAGACCAGGCTGGTCTCAAACTCACAGAGATCTGCCTGCCTCTTCCTCCTGAGTGCTGGATTAAAGGCATGCACCACCAACGCCCGGCTGTGTATGCAGACTTTTAAGGAGCATATGTATGTAGAAAAAAAACTTAATGAGAAAGCAAGAAATGGTAAAAGCAGGATTTAGGGTCGTATACCTTAAGTGAAAGAAGACTTGGATAGTTAATGTTATTATTAAAAATCACTATATGAGTCAGGCGGTGGTGGCACATGCATTTAATCCCAGCTCTTGGGAGACAGAGGAAGGTGGATCTCTGTGAGTTTGAGACCAGCCTGGTCTACAATAGCTAGTTCCAGGACAGCCTCCAAAGCCACAGAGAAACCCGGTCTCAAAAAACAAAAAGCAAAAACAATCACTACATGATGTAAATTGAATGACATCAAGGATCCCCAAAACATGTGACTATTTTAATATAGAGGGGTTGCATGTGTTAATAAATCTTGAAATGGCCCAATTAATCACAAAAACCAAGTTAAAAGGTAGATTAGTCAGAAAGATGAAATAGACCAAAAAAATTTTTTTGCAGCCTCTGCAGATAGAGGTGCAAAAAGGCAAATAATGTAGGTTACATGCAAAATTCAGGAAAAACAAAACAACAAACAGCAACAACAAAAAACCCAGTTCAATAATACCTTCATTTTAGCTCAGTTTCTCTCTCTCTCTCTCTCTCTCTCTCTCTCTCTCTCTCTCTCTCTCTCTGTCTCTCTCTCTCTCTCTCTCTCTCACACACACACACACACACACACACACACACACACACACACACACACCCTTTTTGAGACAGGGTCTTAGGTAACTCAGGCTGGCTCGAACTCACTATGTAGCCAAGGCTGACCTTGAATTCCTGATTTTCCTGAGAGCTGGATTTGCAGACATGTACCACTATGCCTGGCTGAGTTTGCCTCTCTGACCTCTAGGATTATAAGACAATGCTTGTTGTTTTAAATTTACAATTTGTTTCAATAGCAACAAGAAATATACTCTGGGAGCTGGGCGTTGGTGGCGCATGCCTTTAATCCCAGCACTCGGGAGGCAGAGGCAGGAGGATCTCTGTGAGTTTGAGACCAGCCTGGTCTACAAGAGCTAGTTCCAGGACAGCCTCCAAAGCCACAGAGAAACCCTGTCTCGAAAAAAACAAAAAACAAAACAAAACAAAATATATATATATATATACACTCTGGGATAGGCATGGGCCAGTTAATTGAATTATGATTAATACAGTCCTATTCCTAGGTTCATCTCCCCACCTCTACCCCAGACAGGGTTTCTCTGTGTAAGAGCCTGGCTGTCCTGGATCTCACTAAGTAGACCAGTCTGGCCTTGAACTCACAGAGATCCCCCTGCCTCTGCCTCCCGAGTGCAGGGATCAAAGGCATGTGCCACTAGCTTTGATGTTTTTAAAAAAGGATGAGATCTCTGAGAGGCTCCTCACTGCCTGTCAAATGAAGCTCTGAGTCTTCAGTCCAGTAGATTCTTGACATGATTCTACCTCTCTCTCCCTCTTTTGCTTTTCGAGACAGGGTTTCTCTATGTATTCCTGGCTGTCCTAGAATTTACTCTGTAGACCAGGCTGGCCTTGAATTCAAGAGATCGGCCTGCCTCTGCTTCCTGAGTGCTGGGATTAAGCTCCATCTCCTCTATTGCTCTAGTAAATCAAGACTAGCACTCCATGTCCAATACTTCATCCAGACCATATTTTAGCACAGGTCTCAGTCTCCGAGCCTCTGCAGTTTTCACTGATTATTAGTTTTTTGATGAGATCTTGGTATGTAATTCCAGGCTGGCCTTAAATCTATTACCCCTCCGGCTCAGCAGTACTTCGAGCCACCACGCGATTTTTTTAGTTTTAAGTAGGATTTTGAAAGAGCAGTAGAGGGACAAGTCATTTTCATGAGAGAGTGCTCTTTGGGCCCCTTTGCCCACTAATCCGATGAGATAATGGATAGTCATCCCTCTGGAATTTGTAAAGCAAGTTACAAGCGTTATACCTAGGCTAGAAAGGCCTATCTTGCAGGAAAACGAGCTCAAAGACGAGGCCGGGTCTGGTGCAGCCCGATGTCCGCCACAGACCCCCGGTTTCTAGTTCAGAGTTGCCTCTCTCCTGCCAGTCGCGTGAGACGGCGGTTGCTGAACACGGACCAGAAGTTCTGACGACAGAGGCCGGCAAGGCCGGCTAGCTGGGGAACCACGCGGAGCTAGCACACTGCCTCATCCGCAATTGAAGAAACCGCTCTGGGGCTGGACGGAGGCGGAGCAGAAGCTCACGCTGGACCAACAGAAGAGCCTTAAGATGCTAGGAGCGATCCTAGGGCGGTCCCCGGCGCGAGGCACTCTGGGATTTGTAGTTTACTTCCCGGATAGCTCCTCTCTCATTTCGGCCGCCCGCCTTTTAATCCTCGCTTTCTCCCGGCACGCCGAATACTTTACCGCGGCACGTCCTCACGTACGACTACACTACCCAGAAATCCCTCCTTCGCGCTCCGGCAGGCGCTCGGTCTTCCTCGAACTACAGTTCCCAGAGGGCTACTGGAGAAGGGCTTCCCCCGCTTTCCCGGGACCACAATTCCCAGAGACTTGACTTCGCGGCTTTTCTCTCAGTGTCGTGTCTCTCTTAGCGCTGGCTAGGCTAGTAGGGCCACAGCGACGACGTGGTCCGTCGTGTCCAGTGTGAGGGTGTACTCTTCTGCCGGCTTTCTGTTCTTTCAGCCACTTTTGCCGGACAGACCGTCGCGGCTGGCCTGAGCGGTGACCTGGCGGGCCGCGCCTGCGCCCTGCCGCGTTTCCTGCCTGGCTGGTGGCGGCGGCCATTTTGTTCATCCTCCTCCTCCTCCTGCTCCTCCTGGTTGGAGCGCAGTGTCCGGAGCGGGCTGGGGGGAGCGAGCCGGAGAGTGGGGTTCAGTACCTTCTCCTCTGTCCCCAGCCGGAGCCCGGAGCCCCCCTCCCCTTCCTTCCCACCCCCTCCCCTCCCCAGCCCTGCCCTCCCCCTTGTCCCGGGATCGCTCCGTCGCACCCACCATGATGGAAGACGACGGACAGCCCCGGACTCTGTGAGTACCCGAGACCGGGGGTGCCAGGCACCGAGCTGCCCGGGCACGCGGGATGCTGAGGGAGGAGGGAGCAGGAGACCGGGACCCGAGGCCGAGAGCACGGCGTCGCGGTGGCGCGCTGTGAAGCGCATTCCTCATCTGTCCCCCTTTCCTAGAGAAGGAAGCCCTCCCTTCCCCCCGAACACAGTTACTTCCTAGGGTCTAGGA
Source organism: Mesocricetus auratus (assembly GCF_017639785.1). Taxonomy (NCBI): domain Eukaryota; kingdom Metazoa; phylum Chordata; class Mammalia; order Rodentia; family Cricetidae; genus Mesocricetus; species Mesocricetus auratus. The sequence goes on from NW_024429182.1 coordinate 70,900,052, forward strand.
CTAGTCTCGACCTTTCCCTCCCGATCCCTTCTTTGCACACCCTCCCTAGACTGGGCTTGTGCACGGCTGAGGCTGTCAGGCTCGGGAGAGCTCCGGCTTCCCTTGTGCTTCGGGGGCTCGGGGCTGAGCCGGGAGCTGTGGGTCCCCACGGGGGCAGGGCTTGGCGGGGGTGGGACCTCTGCTGCATCTTTTGGCATTAGCACTGAGCCTCAGTCCACGTCCTCAGCAGTCCACGTCCTCATCCTCAGTCGCCCCGGGTCCTTTTCCCGAGCCTACAACTCTTTTTAACCAGAGGAGCCCCTTGTCTCTTTCTGCCCCACGTGCCCCACACTGTCAGAAACACCCGCCCAGCGCCCGCTGCTTTTGAAGTGCCAAAGAGATTGCCTTTTGCCGCCGTGCACCACCTCTGTCCCTTGGATAACGAAGTTTACTTTGAGCGCTCACTACGCCAAACTGACAACCAGTTAAATTCCTTTGGCTCAGTTGGTGATGCCGCTTCCTAGTCGGTTTGTGCGTCGGGACCATCAGAGTTCGATAAAAGCATGTCTTCTCCCGCTGTTTGATGCGTGTCTTTTGGGTGCTTTTTTCCGCGGTCTAGCTGTTGGGTTTCACCTGATGCCCAATCTAATGAATGAATTGCATCTTCCAACTGCTTAATTGGCGTTTCCTTCCTTTCCCAATGCACAGTGATGAGTCAGCGTCTGTATTCCTTTCTAAATAGTGTGGCACTCTTTTTAGCCCCTTCGTCTGAGTAATTTCCAATTCATTGTTTAAAGTGAGCACCTTGGGTTTTCCCAGCCTCTCCAGGCCTAGTACTCCTGCCTGGACTAAGTACGCAGAGTCAGCCTGCTGCATTGTCTCTCTTGCCTCGCTCTGCCTGGTATTGATTGATACCATGATCAGAGTCCGCTTGGCTGGGTTAGCTGATGGGGAAAGTACGTTTTGGGGAATGGATGACAATGGATGGACACTCAGGACCTCTAACGAGCGTCTCAGAGCGTCATTCTTACCACAGAAAATAAGTTCAGTAAAGAAGGTCCATATCAATGTTCAATGTTGATACCTTTTCTTAAGCATTGTTTATAATTTCCATTCTTAACACCTAGTTTGGGAAATTTGAAAACATACGAAACTTATACCCCTGAATGAAAATTTGTGTGTGTGTGTGTGTGTGTTTCCATTTCTGTTTTCCCAGAAAAAAATGATAATTGAGACAAAACTTGAAATTTGTTCTTTTTGTTTGTTTGCTTAAACCAAGGCTTGGTATTTAATAATTAGCAGTGTGTACTTAGATAGAAGCTAGACTTAAGGCTTAGCAAGCTATATTGAAGGAAGATGGCAGTTACATTGTATCTAAAATACCTAAAATGTCATCGTTGCATCATAATAGTTACTGGATAATTGGTAAATTCTCCTGTCTCATTAACTGCATCTATTTGTTCCTTAGAAGAGGTTTCTTGCATTTGTCTGTTACATAGTATGCCTTTTCTGTTTCTTTTCTTCCCGTTAATTGTCACTGCATCTACTATCAGGTCTTCTTTAGACCAGAGCTAAATTTTATTATTTCATACATTTACCATCTCATATGTCCCCTCCGTCAACACACTTCAGTTGTCTGTGTTTGGTTTTATAAAACTGTGATGCATACATAGGAGTGAATAAACGTGTTAAGCTCTGTTGTCCCTGTGTGTCAGTATGTGTTTATTATGTCTTCCTTTTCCCACTTTTCTCCATGGGAAGTCATGGTGGTTTTTGTTTTGTTTTTAAATACAAGGACTGTACTATTTCCTAGGTCTTAACCCTTCTTGCACTCTTATGTTCTTCACTCCTTGGAACATAAGAGGTACTCAGTAAATATTTTAAAGTTGTACTTCTTTGGTTAAGTTAGTGTTAAGCATTGTTTTTTAAAGTTCTGATGGAGTTAAACTACAGGTGGACATTGTCATTCTTCCTGAAGTTTGTTAATTTGTGTGGTGTGGTGTGGTGTGTGTGTGAGTGTGTGTGTGTGTACCTAATATAAAGTCTTGACATCAAAGCAAATGTTAAATAGGATTTGATTTTGTTTATGAAGAGCCTATATTTTGCATTGTGATCTATGGATTAGGTTTCTCTCAAATGGCTACTATGTTTTAAAACTATGTACTCTAAATAAAGTTGATCTTAACCTGTTTACTTTAAGATGCCTGTGTGTTACTAGTAAGGTTTTCTTCCTGCAGACACACACAAGCTAAGACATATGGTTCTATCTTCAGAAAACAATATGGTGTTTATAGCCTAGGTAGGTCTTTAAATATTCATTATCTACAGTATTACTAATTTATTTGATGGTATTTAAAGTTAGAATTGCCTTGATGTTGAGTCTGAAATCCTATTTGCCATATAGTTGCTGTAAAGGTCTGTTTTCTGATGTTCCTCATTTTCATTTAACATTTATTTTGGGGTATTATATATTAGTGATCTTAAAAACAAACCAATGAGGTTACAATATGTGATACTGGTGTTTGAAGTAGACCAGCCTTGTAGGACATGTTTTAGCTTGGGTTGTGTCTTTGCAGTGCAGTGATTTGATCTGTGGTATCTAAACCAACAGTGTGACACTAAATTATATTGGCGGTCAATTTTAGTTTACTTTATTCATCTATTTGGTGTACCAAAACCTAGAAATTGTGGCTCTAGAATAAACCATACTATTCAATGCCACCCTTTAAGGCTATTTATTCTTCCTTGATACTCAGTAAAAAGGAGGAAATAAGCCATTGATTTAGAGTGTATCTGAACATCAGTGAACAAAGCAGAAGAAAACATAGACTTGGCTGCACCATTGATTTAGCTATATTATAGCTACAATCAAGCTGGTTCAACTTAGTCATCTTTGTTTCTTTAAAGCTTGCATGGGTCCATCCTTTAGTCAGGTCCTTGGTCAGGTTAGTTACCTTACACTATGGTGCCTTCCTAAAATCAAGTGACAGCTTAGACAGTCCTTTAGAGGACTGTTGAGGGTTATTGTTGAAAATCTCCTTTTATATAGAACTTATTAAGAATAATAAAACTACAATTGCCTTTATGGAAATGTAGCCCTACAGTATTTTGAATAAAAGTGCTGGTAATTTCTGCCTTGGAAGGTTACTTTTCAGAGTGAGGGCACATTCAGTGGAAAAGCTGTCATTAACTTTCTACAAGGCACGATGTTCTTAATTTCTGCCCAGTTGGACATAGGGAAGTAATTCACTGGCAATGTGAACTTCTGCCTGCTGTGAACTGCCAAGATTTCTATCCTCCAATTGGATCTTAGATACAATGTTAGGGATAAAGGTATCATTTTCAGTTATTACTGCTTCAGTTCCTACAGTTCCTGTTCTTAGAAGACAAAATAGACTGTAAGGTATGCATTTTCCTTATTTTTCCTTGAGTTAAAACCATTTTGGAATTTCCTAAGTGTTCTGTTACTATAAGACCTCAAGTCATTTGTCTTCCTCTGTTGTTTTGTACATGTTCCTCTGGTAAAAATTGCATATTTAACAACTTGAAACTTTAGAATATATTTACTTACTACTACTTAGCTGCAGCAGAAGATGAAGTATAGAAAATAATATCTTTTGAAAGAAACAGATACCAAATTCAGTAAGCTACAAAAGATGATGCTTATTAAGTCTAATGTTGAATTTTGTCTTAAATACCTTTGTTTCTGGGATGTATTATTTTTTGATAATGTAAAAGGCACAGTATACAACAATATTTTTGAAAATATAAATTATGCCTCCATTAGATACATAAATTACAGAACCTTGAGTAGAAAAGTTTGTCTAAAATTTAGATAAATGTAAGTGAAATTACATACTGAATTGCATCCTTTTCATCTTGACAAACTAAGACCTCTCTGTTACAGAAGGCTTTGTATGTGTTTAAATTTTAGTCTGCTGCTTTAGCAGTTGATTCTTGAAAGTATTTGAAAAATAGAATACTTTAGCACTGGACTTTTCTGTAAATATTTCACAGTATTCTGAACTTGAATATTAACAGTTTTTAATCTTTGGCAGTGCTAGATACAGAAATTAATTATATACATCACTGTGCCTCTGGAATCTGGGAGTTCCCTGACTGATTAGAAATGGGTTGACTTTGAATCAAAGTCTTGTTAAACAAAAACAGCTTTTATTGTGACTTAGCTGTGAAAATTAACATGCATTTTTTCCTTAAATGAATGTTTTTAAACATCAACACAAACTTAAAACTTTAAATCATCAAAATTTTACTATAGTAAAACGATACTCTAATGCTTATTTTTGTTACCAGCTCTCCTTACTTGTAAAAATCACCACAACCCCTTGCCCTCTGCAGATTAGACTGGTCAGATGAACATAGTATTTAGAAAATCAATATCATTTGCTCATTTTCTTTATACTGTGTCTCTTTTACAAAAGGAAGTTAGTCCATGGTTACAGGCTCATAAAGTCCTTGTGAGGGAAAAGGGACAAACAGTTATTTATGGCTAATTTGTAATCCTTTAACCATTTGCTTATGCTATGAAAAAAGAATCACTGTGTGTCCTACAGTGGGTCAGCTTCATTTAATTATAAGGAAAAGGTGGCTTACTGGATCTCTAAACCAGTTTGTCAGCTAGCTTATTCTCTTATTTTAGTAGTACTGGACTTGTATTTCGGCCTTAGAACATGTACCCTGAGGTTACTGGTAACCACTGCTATGAAGTTCTTAACTAAGCTGGCAAGTTGCTACTCGTTTTTTTCCTGTTTTGTTTTTCATTTTTAATTGTGTGTGTGTCCCTGTGTACATTACATGCATATACACGTGGATACACAGGTGCTGGGGGAGGCCAGAAGAAGGCATTGGATTCCCCTGAAACTGGGGTTACAGGCAGTTGTGAGCTGCCCTACCTGGGTGCTGGGAGCCGAACTCTGTCTTCTACAAGAACAGCAAGCATGTTCAATGGCTGGGCCACCTCTCCAGCCCCAGTTCCTACCCATTCTTAACCAATCATTTTAGGTTTTACTTGACCTTAGCTTTCTCAGCCCTTTTTCTTTTAGCATGTTTCATTTGAAAGCTTTGTATGTATTTAACATGGCAACTGTTGCAAACCTTATTTTGGTCTCAGCACTGTTTCCTAATGTTATGTTGTGGCCAGAAAGTAAAATAATGTCCTTTTATGTCCCAGAAGAAATTATGTCACATTTTATAAATAATGTTTTGGTTTATGAAGTGGTTCATGACAAATGTACATTTAAGGTGTTATTTGTTGAGAACCAGAAAGACTTTGGCAATTTATTCAAATAAGTTAAACCCATAGTGTAAGACAAAAGTCATTTTGTATTAGGACATAAACCAAGGTGGTCATCTCTCGGGGTTAGGTAGTAATTTTTCTTTTTTCTCATTAAAATTTTTAATCAACTGCTAATTAGGGGGAAAAACTCAAACCTTTAAATATCCAGTCAAAAGTATGCTTCTGTCTATCTTAATTTTTCTCTGAATTTCTAAAGAACTCTTCTTAAATTTCTTTTGTTATCTAAAGTTTGTGTTGTTGATGCTGATAGGAAGTTTAAATTATTCACTTCCATTGATTGTTCTTAAGCAATGAAGATGCCATTACTAACACTCTTGTTTAGTCCAAGCTGAAGCCGACCCAGCTCCTCCACCCTGCTTACCCTCTGCTTTGCTAGAACAATTTGACTCTTAAGCTCTTCTTTGTTCATGTAATTGTTTTGCTTGGCAGTGTTAAGATAAGCCTACTAACAATTACTCTAGTATTAGTTTATCATCAAGATGTTTCAGTAAATCAATATTTGTCATACTTACGTTACAAATTATTCTGAAATTGAAAATACAACTATCATAGACTTACCTGGAAAAATTAATCATGGACAGGAACTTGAAATAAAAGATGAATTAAATATTAAGAATTAGACCTATAACTAAAGAAACATTACTGATGTTTCTCTCTCTCTCTCTCTCTCTCTCTCTCTCTCTCTCTCTCTCTCTCTCTCTCTCTCTCTCTCTCTCACTCACTCACTCAGATATGTAGGTAACCTCTCCAGAGATGTGACAGAAGTTCTTATACTCCAGTTATTCAGTCAGATCGGACCCTGTAAAAGCTGTAAAATGATAACAGAGGTAAGATCTTCCTGGTTAGGAGTATCATCCATTGCCTGGTGTTGATGATAGCATGAGTTGATTAACTTCATTTTAATTTAAACTTCAAATTATTCTGTGGGAGAGATTCATGTTTGTGGTATTGATTGCTATTCTGTTGATTTGGCTAGTAAGCTAGGTGAGGAGGCAAAGATTCTTGTGTTGTTATTGCATAGTTGTTCATGATGTAGTTAGCTTCGGGTGATTCTGCTTGTACATAGCTATCTGGGAAAGATGTAAGATGATGGTATTGACATACTCCAGTGCAAATGCTGGTAATTCAGTCTACAGTTCAAAGTTCTGGGATTGGTAAGTGTTGAAGTCAACCTTCGGTTTTTATGTGCACAGTGGGTTAGGGTTAGTGTCTACTAAGGCCTGAACAATTTTCTGTAGATAGGACTTTAAACTGTTAGAATAATTTTATTTGGGCTAGGAATGTAGCTTGGTGGTAGAGAATGCCCTTGTAATATGCCAGGCCCTGGGTTCAACACCTAATATCAATAAAATCGAAAAGTTTTGTCTTATTTTCAAAGAAAAAGTTTTACTTTTCTCAGTTAAGGCTCTATCTAGTTGTACCCAGGTGACATATGTGTTAGTTGCTCTTTTCTTTTCCTTTCTGCTTATTTATCAAAAAAATTTTGACTGCTATGTACCAGATATGATGGTAAGTGCTAAAAACCCAGTGATGAATAAGAGAGTTCCTGGCCCATAAGATTTTACAAGCTTGTAGGAGGCTGAAGTCAACACTCACATAGGACATAGACTATAATTGCTAGGAGATGAGATAGTTTACAGTGCTGTGGGAACATCAGGAGAATAGCTATTGTGGTTGTGGGTCATGGGAAGTTTTGTCTGTGGGGTCTGAGGAAGAAGGGTCTGTGAAGTAAAGAGTATTGATGGAGCCTATGGCAGAACAGGAGTGCTTGTGAAAAAGAAAAACCAGCATCCTGTTTCCTGTTAGAATTGTATTCAGTAGGCGCATTGGTAGAGTTTGAAGTGGAATTACTCATAGAGATCCAGTACATAATGAGGCAAGAGTGTTTGAAACTGGTGTTGTAGCCTGGAACTGTAAAAATCTGTGAAGAGCATTGGCCTTTTACTATTCTGGTATATATTTTTCGTGGGCACTGTTAAAGGCACTATGAACGCAATGGAGAAGCAAATGAAGTTCCAGAAGAATAGAGATAAGTGTCATGGAGAGAATAAATGTTCTATGATGTCTGATTAGAGGATGAGGTTGAGGCCGCATGTAAGGGAAGATGTCACTTCTTAATCTAGGCAGGAATATCAAGGTGGCACCATCTGTGTTAAAGACTGGAGTAGAGGAAAAGCAAAATAGCAAGGCTTCAACTTGGTAAAGGAGGATGACTGGGGTCTTGCGGGTGGTAGAGGTTAGGGGTGGGGAAAGTGTCTTAACAAGGCCGGCGAGATTCAGATGCACGTAGGACAGTGTGGGTCATGATACAGTCGAGATCAGAATGCCAGGTTACTGGAGAGGGTTAGCCAGGGAGAAGACAGGGTTTAATTTGTTTTGTTTTGTTTGTTTGAGACAGGGTTTCTCTGTAGCTTTGGAGCCTATCCTGGAACTAGCTCTGTATACCAGCCTGGCATCAAACTCAGAGATCCTCCTGCCTCTGCCTCCTGAGTGCTGGGATTAAAGGTGTGCGCCACCACTAGACCGCCTTAATTTGTTATCTGTAAAGATAGATTGTTCTGTGTGGAAAATGAGTATTTGGTACAAGAGGGTAGGAGGATGACGACCAGTCAGATTACTCGTGTGGAGATGGAGAGCTTTAGAGTGGTGGTGAAGAAAGACAGTAGATAAATTCAGAGTTTTTATTTTGGAGGTAAGAGCAATAGAACTAGAATGTCTATAGGAATCAGGGGAGACTTAAGATTTTTGTCAGTGTGGGTGTTAGCATGCCATGTGCTAAAATGGGAATGACTGAGAAAGGCACAGAATGGATGGATGGGGGAGTGTGGCAATCAAGTTTCTGTTTTGGCAGGGTTAAATTTAAGATACACTTGGGCTGTACAAATGGAGGTTATATGTAGGCAGTTGGATAAGTGAGTTTGGAATTCTGGAGAGACCAGTGCTGAACATACAGTAATATTTGAAGCAAGGATACTAGGTAGGATCATCTAGAGAGAGGCTGTAGATGAGAGCAGGGGGCCTAAGGTCTGAGGCTTGGAGCTTGGAACAACAGCATTCAAGAGTTCCAGTCAGAGTTAGAGAGGACAAATAACCTTCTGAAGTGTCCTCCAGTGAGGAGGTGGGGACACCAGCATGTTGTAGCACCAACTGAAGAGAGAATTTGCAGGAGGGAGGGTGGTAATCACCTAAGAACAAAAAAGGTGGCAGAGAAGTCACTAGTGGGTTAACATACGGGTTCACTGGCTGGGTTGGTTGGGGTGGCAGTGGACTTCAGTGATTTCAGGATGCACAGGATGGAGAAAGTAGAGAGAGTCACTAGAACGTTTTTTTTTTTTGAGAGACATTTCATAAATACTTAACAAATATTTTTTTTAAATCTATGTATATACAGACACTTGAGGAATAGAACTCTTTCCAAGTAAACTTAATCATGCCTTAACAGTTCCTGGATTTGAACTTGTAAATAGTTTAAAAAATCTCTTATTTTTCTGTTTTGACATTTATGTCATCCAACAATGGTGACCAGACTAATTAAGGTAAGGACTCAACTGATTGTTAAGAGTATTGTTTGGCAGTAGTCTAGGTAGAAAGTTTCTAGAGGACATAGACTCCAGGAAGGAATGTCTAACATATTTGATTTTTGTTATATAAAGAATCCTGTTCTTAGCCGGGCTACATCTTTTGTTTTTGTTTTGTTTTGATTTTCAAGACAGGGTTTCTCTGTGTAACAGCCCTGGCTATCCTGGAACTAGCTTGTAGACCAGGCTGGCCTCAAACTCAGAGAAATCCACCTGCCTCTGCCTCCCGAGTGCTGGGATTAAAGGTGTGGACCACTACCACCCGGCTGGTTGCTCCGTATTTTTAGATTTTTCTATAAAAATTTTCTGGGATGGAAAACTGGTTGCTGAAAAGATCTTCATTTTATCTGGCATTTTATTCCTAGTAAGTTCACATAGAGTATATAGTCCATGTGTTAGTCTCTTGGGGCATTTTACGTTAAATAGTGCTGAATGGTTTTTTTTGTTTTGTTTTGTTTTGGTTTGGTTTTGGTTTTTCGAGACAGGGTTTCTCTGTATTGTTTTGGAGGCTGTCCTGGAACTCACTCTGTAGACCAGGCTGGCCTCGAACTCACAGAGATCCGCCTGCCTCTGCCTCCCAAGTGCTGGGATTAAAGGTGAGCGCCACCAACACCCGGCAGTGCTGATTGTTTTTAACATGACAAAGAATATGCTTGTACAGTTGAGCTGCTAGCCAATATAGGTTTCAGTTTTATAAAAATAATATGCATATTTTAGGTAGCTCTAATTTCTGAGCATCCTTATTAGCTATGTATTTGCCAACTAATGAAGGGTTTCTTTTTGTTTGTTTTTAATCTTGATGTTTTGTGGTAAACTTGTAGCTTTGCCCTGGGTTTACTTAATATTTATTTAGTTACTTGGTTTTAAGATGCTGGGTAGCAAACCCAGGCCCTGACACATGCTTTGCAGTTTTGCTCTCCCCCTGAGCTGTACCACCCTGCTAGAATATGTAAACACATTTTCAGCAATTATATTCTAGATCCCTAGTATCTTCAATATAGTTTGTTGGTTTGTCTTTTAAAACAGGGTCTCTCTATCTAGCCCTGACTGTTCTGAAGCTCTATGTAGACCAGGCTGGCCTCAAAGTCACAGATCTGCCTGCCTCTGCGTTCCGTGTGTTGGGGGGTAAAGGTGTCTGCTACCATGTCCAGCTGCATTTTTGTATTTTTCCCCTTATAAGCCTGTAATGTCGTATATGAAGGATTGTAATACATAAGTAGAAATCAGCCTTTTAAAATAATGCTGGAGCCAGGTGGTGGTGGAGCACACTTTTAACCCCAGCACTTGGGAGGCAGAGGCAGTCGGATCTCTGAGTTCGAGGCCAGCGTGGTCTACATAATGAGTTGCAGGACAACCAGGGGTACAGAGAAACCCTGTCTTGCAAAAACAAAACCTAATAATAATAATAATAGAAGAAAAGAGCAGTGATAAGAAATAGTCCCCACTATACCTGAGGTAGAGGTTTAGGGCTAGTAAAAGGTTATCTTATTAAACATACTTCACCAGACTTAATATATTTTCATTTACTGTTTGTGTGGCTCTGCTTGAATACATTGGTATTCTGAAGTTCAGCTTAAGTCTTAAGTGTTAGGCTTTCATAAGCTTATACAATCTCACCTTGTGCATTCCTAGCTGTCAGTAATGTTTTTTCCTGGATTTTCTTCTCAGCAACCCGATAGCAGAAGGGTCAACTCTTCTGTTGGATTTTCTGTTTTGCAGCATACAAGCAATGACCCATATTGCTTTGTGGAATTTTATGAACACAGAGATGCAGCTGCTGCATTAGCTGCTATGAATGGAAGAAAAATTTTGGGAAAGGTAAGATAATGGGATGATGACATCCCATAAATGTATATGTTTGCATGTTAAATCATTTTTTCTTAGCAAGATTTAAAATAAGACAGTCGGCTACTGAGTGATCTCTATTCAGCCTAGTGCCTTTGCACAAATAATCCAACTTGATAAATGATTTATTAAGTGGTAAGTGTTAACAGCTCAAAATGACATGCCTAATAATTGTATTAAATATAATCTTTGTTTTTAGGAGGTCAAAGTAAATTGGGCAACAACACCAAGTAGCCAGAAAAAAGATACTTCCAGTAAGTACTCCTGCTGCATTTTACTGTGGAAGCGTGAAGTTACCCTGGCAGCATTACCAGCTTACCTTACCTAAGGTTTTTTTCCTCCTTTAGTGTTGCCTAATTTCTTAAGTATTTGATTACCAAATGCTTTGATTTCAGATCACTTCCATGTGTTTGTTGGGGATTTGAGTCCAGAAATTACAACAGAAGACATCAAATCAGCTTTTGCCCCCTTTGGTAAAATATCGTAAGTATCATAATCAGTATCAGACTCAGCAGTGATAGGCAAAACTGTATGATTAACTTGTATTAGTATCAAGGTTTTCTTTCTCAAGTTAGTGTGTTTTCTTTGGTTTTTGCTTTTCTTCTTTTGTTTTGTTTTGTTTTTTTTGAGTAGATGTTGTTGCAAATGTTGATGTCATTTCAATGTTTGGGGTCTTGTTTTCAGATAATCCTGTGTATAATATGTTTAAAATTTTTAAGTGGTTTTGTTGGTTATATTTAAAGCAAATATTTGGATGGTAAAACTTCCAGCTTTTTGTCAAATGTTTTCAAAACTTAATGGTTAAGAATATTGAGTTAATAAAAACTAAATGTGATTTATATTGTGTATTAAACTTTTATTGGAGGAGTTTATAAGTGGGGGAAATCTAGGCATGGATTATGGTTAAATTGAGTATATTAAATTGGAAATGTTCATGTTTAAATATGATGATGAATGTATTTTGATATTTAGCTTTGAGAAAAAGTAATACTATTGCAATATTAAATATTTTCTTGTTGAGATAATAAATATGAGATTAATTTGATATTTGATAGTGATATTGATTCTGCCAGGGAGGGGACAAATGGGTTGATTTTTTTTTAATTATGTATGTTCAGATTTTGTTATTTGATTAAATATATGGGAAAATTAAAAGTGGTTGCAATCAGTTTATCTTTGATTAAAATGAATTTATTACATTTGTCAATTTAAATTAAATGTATGACTACAGAAATGTTTTGATTAAGAACAACAACTTTTCTATTAACTTTTATATAACTTGTTGTTCTATAGATTTAATTTATTTGTAAGAAAGATTTAATTCTTAATTTTCTGTTTTGATATTTGCTTTGCTTTTTAATCTAAATGTGGTAAGTAGTACTGTTGTAAAATTAGTATAAAATGATACAGGTTGCTGTTTTTGATCTTTATTTATACCTGAGACCTGCAGTTTTTCTACAGTCCAAGTCACAATTAAAAGTAATAGCATTCTGGTTATTTTGCAGAATTGCTCATAAGAATGGACAGGATCTTGAAGGCTAACTGCAAGGAACTGTGCACACTGGAACTCAGTTGTAGATTTTTTTCTCATTTCTATTTATTCTTATTATACATTATTTATATATACATATTTTAGTATTTACATTTTAACATTCTATATTCAGTGGAGTTCTATATTTCCAATCATTTTAACTTACTCACTAAAATTTCTGTGTAAATTTGTTGTTTTCGTACTGGTGTGCTTAGCGTTGTTGTTAGTTTTTTATTCTCCTTTCTTAAATTTCTGAAAATGTCAATTTTTCAAAATTTACAGCTGCCCAAACTCCAAAATGATGATAGAGAATTGACCAAGAAAAATAAAGAAATCTGTTAACAGGCCATGTATGCCTTTTTAATTCCTATTTTTTCCTCTTTTTCAATTTTTTAATATTTCATATATTTTGTATCACTAGGCAGAAGACATTTAACTATTTAGATATTGCATGGTAAAGTAGTTAGCATTGTTACAGTAATTTAATAGAATCAGTAAGTCTTAGAGGACACTAGCAAATAGAATATTAGAAAAGGAAACTGTTGTTCCTGTTAGTCTTCAGATTTGAATATCTAGTTAGATAGAAAGCACAGGTTATGTGATTAGGTTGCATGTTTATTACATGTTTTTGTCCTACTGCTTTTTTCTAACAGGTAAAGAAGCATTAGGGAGAGTTCAGGAATGGCTATAGTTAATTAGGGCTAACTGGAGTTTATTTTTAAAATGCTCACAATACAGTGTGTGTGGTTCCTTTTAGTTTTTATTTTGAGGGTGACTTTTACTTCCCTCATTTAGCTGTGCTTCTTTTCACAGGGATGCCCGGGTAGTTAAAGACATGGCAACTGGAAAGTCCAAAGGCTATGGTTTTGTATCTTTTTATAACAAACTGGTATGTCCTTTTAATTAACTATAGAACTTTTATGTGAATAATAGAAAGTAATTCTTTCATTAACTTGTAAATACCTAGGGAAGGTTAGGGTAATGACACAGTGAAGGGAATTACTAAAATGTTTTTGTACACTGGTGAAGGCAGAGTGAGCTAGAGGTGAAACCTACACGAACCAATATGAAAATTATGTTTAGTTTTAAAAAGGAAAATTTAATCATTTCACCAAAACTGTATTTTATTAGTGAATATTAATGGTTATAGCAGTTATGTACATATGTTAGCTCTTTTTACATTTTTTGTAGGGAATATTCCTTTACAAAGCAACCATAAACTTAAGGCGCTCAAGAATAACCTTGTGAGAGTTCTATTTTTCTCTTTACCCATTTGTGTGTATTGGAGAAAAATGTTTTTGGAGTGATGAATGTGATTATCTTTTTTATCCTTATATTAGTGAAACATAGTTCTTAAATTTAAATGTTATATTAGTATTTTGAAACCTGTAAGTAAAAAACAGCTTTTGTGGTTCAAGTAGTTTTATTGGTGCCATCTTTGTTCCTAGGGGACTCTCGGATGATGAGATGTATTGGATTCATCAGTTCTTTTTGTCTTACTGGGTCTTTGTATTTTTTCTTTTTGTTTCTAATTGCTTTTTTTCCTTCATAGGATGCAGAAAATGCAATTGTGCATATGGGGGGTCAGTGGTTGGGAGGTCGACAAATCAGAACCAATTGGGCCACACGTAAACCGCCTGCCCCTAAAAGTACACAAGAAAGTGAGTTATATCTGCATATATGTTGCAAGTATAGATTGTGATCACCCCATGTAACATTATGTATTACTTTTCTTAATATTTTAAATTAGTGTAACTTCTACATTGACTCTTTATATGAACTTCAGATATAAGTACCTTTCAGGTGAAGAACCAACTGGTTTATTTGTAGATGAGATCTATATTTAAGGCTGAGGCTGTAGCTGAGTTGGTAGAATGCTTGCCTAACGTTCATGAGGCCCTGAGTTTGGTACCAGCATTATATAAACCAGGTGTAGAGCTCTACTCTTGCCTATAATTCTAACACCTGCCAAGTAGAGGCAGAAATAAAAGTTCGGGGCCCTCTTGAGCGTTGTAGTGAATTTAGGCCTAGCCTGGGATACCCAATACCCTACCCCCAATGTATTAAGTCATACATTTTGTTCCTCCCACTGGGATGTATCTTAACGGTATGTAGCCGGGAGTAGTGGTGCGTGCCTTTTATCTCAGTACTCAGGGGTAGAGGCTAGCCTAGTCCACATTGTTCCAAGATAGCCAGGGCTACATAGAGATTTTCTGTCTCAAAAACCCAAGAAAATAAAAACAAGAATTTAAAAATGGCCTATAAGAACAAAGGATTGTGTGTGTGGTGTGTAGATTGAATGTGGGACCTTGCACACGCTGGGCAAACATTCTGCCACTGAGCTTTAGCATCAGCTCAAAAAGTAGTTTTATAATATTGTATAACAGTCTAAATTTTGTTATTTTCTTCATATAGCTAACACTAAGCAGTTGAGATTTGAAGATGTAGTAAACCAGTCAAGTCCAAAAAATTGCACTGTGTACTGTGGAGGAATTGCTTCTGGGCTAACAGGTACAGTGTTTGATTTCGTATCACCTTCTCTGTTGGTATTTCAGCACTATTAGTATAAATTCCATTTAGCATGAGCTTTAAATATTTTCTTTGTATATTTTTCTTTGTATAGATCAGCTTATGAGACAAACATTTTCACCATTTGGACAAATTATGGAAATTAGAGTTTTTCCAGAAAAGGGCTATTCTTTTGTCAGGTAATGCTCCAATTATACAATCATTACTCTTACACCTGCTTCATTCCCTTCACTTACATTATTGGATCCTTACTAGTTGTCAGTTTACCTACATAACATAACTTAAGAAAAATGACAACCGAAAGGAGTCTACTAATGAGTTCCTATATTATTTGCCCAAGTTCTTAAAGAGTAATGACAAAACCTCTTTTCTGTTTTTCTCCTCCTAGATTTTCTTTTTTTTTTTTTAAGATTTATTTATTTCTCCTCCTAGATTTTCAACTCATGAAAGTGCAGCCCATGCCATTGTTTCTGTGAATGGTACTACAATCGAAGGACATGTGGTTAAATGCTATTGGGGTAAAGAATCTCCTGATATGACTAAAAACTTCCAACAGGTAATTCAATATTTCTTAGCACTTTTTAAGGTTTCCATCTTAACCTACGTAGGAGCTTTGGAAATTGTAAAATAAACATATAGGTGCTTTCAGTTGATTGTGTAAATGCTATTTCAAAATTGTTTTGCGGTATTAACTGAATCTTAATACTTTCTTTTCACAGGTGTCACCACCCCAATAAACTTAGACAATGATAAATAACAGAGTCCTATTCACATAAGGGTGCTTACTTAGTTTTTCTCTTCCTTGTCTCCCACTCTTTCTTCAAATACGGTGTTTCTTTCTTGTTACCTAAAACAGGAATTTGCTTTCTCCTAGGTTGACTACAGTCAGTGGGGCCAGTGGAGCCAAGTATATGGAAACCCACAACAGTATGGGCAGTATATGGCAAATGGGTGGCAAGTGCCTCCCTATGGAGTATATGGGCAGCCATGGAACCAGCAAGGATTTGGAGTAGAGTGAGTTGTTTTGGTTTTTCCATTGTCAGAAACAGATGAGCCTCTAGGAAAAGAGAAATCTGTGCTCTCCTAGGGGAGAGTTTACTGAAACGATGTTGTGTTTAGGTGTTTGGGTTCTAGATGTTACATAACATATAGTTTGTAACACTTTTCATTACAGAGATAGGGATGCAGTCTGACCTCTCTGTAAGCAGCTGGTAGAGTTTGTCTCATAGTAGCACTTTTCATTTAATTTTATGTGTATAAAAGGTCTTTAGATATGCTCAGAAATGTGGTGTTTTTATGTTTGTTTGGCCTGTGTAAGACATCTTGGGAACTTACAGAAAGTTTGCTTTCTGTGATGTTGGTAGAGTTGGAGTCATTATAATTTCAGTTTTTACCCTAGGCTGAGCTAGACCTTTATTTTCACAGGTTTATTGAGAATACTGCAAGAGTCAAGGGCTGTAACAGAGAGTCATTGTTTTTATAAGACAGGGTTTCGTTCTAGCCCAGGGTATCCTAGATCTCACTAACTCACAGAAGTCCTGTCGCAATCCTCAAGGTATTGGGATTTGGACAGGAGGCCTTATATACCTGGAACACTTAGAATTGTTATTATTATATTTTTATTTTGAGACAGGAACCCTCATCTGTCCTGGGTGTTTTTTGTTTTTTGAGACAGTCTTACTATGAGGCCTGTAACTCTATATAGACCAGACTGACCTTGAATTCACAAAGATCCACTTACTTCTACCTCCCAAATTCTGGGATTAAAGGTGTGTGCCACCATGCCAGTCTTCATTTATTATTTTTTACAAACCAGCTTTTAGGTGGTCTGCAGACTTGAGGTAAGCTGTGATTATCTTAGCAAAGCTGGACTGGACTGTAGGGCAGGCACTGTATTGCATAAACAAGGCCCTGGGCGTGATCTGCAGCACAGCACGAAAATAAAACTCAATGAAAAGCTGTAAGATTTAATGATGGTGTATGTGTTGTGTTTGCTGTAGATTTGTGTTCTGTAATTAGACTCTGCCTGGTTTTGTATAGCTGTGTAGATTATATTTTTCTTGTGTTTGCTGAAGATTTTCCCCCCCACTTTTTTCCAAGTCAATCACCTTCTGCTGCTTGGATGGGTGGATTTGGTGCTCAGCCTCCTCAAGGACAAGCTCCTCCTCCTGTAATACCTCCTCCAAACCAAGCTGGATATGGAATGGCAAGTTTTCCAACACAGTGAACTGGGACTCTAAACACAATTGTAACTCACCATAGGCTGCAGTTTCCTGTGACACTCTGAAGACATGAAAAGTAAACATCGGAAAGTGAAAATATTTATTTTAAAAATTGAAATGTTGGAACCTTTAACACAGCTATGCTTGGTGAAGGACACGTGTCTTCTAGTTCTGCCTTTTTAAGTTTTTGTTCATGATGGATATGAACATGATTTTTCTTTGTGTACAAAAACTAAAATAAAGTCAATAAAGACAATTCTGACTATAAATTTTGATATAATAGGAGAAATGGGTAATATGTTTTGATTCTTAGACACTATTCCGTTTTTATCTTGCTGTTCAGTATTTTAACTCACTGTGTTTTTAAAAGAGCAAAAAAGGGAGTATCTGAGAAACTGAGAATTGCATCAGCCCATCCTGAATTCTGATACTCCCCTCTCCCATCCCCTGAGGTGGACTGCATTGAAGTCAGCAGGAAAAGTGTGGTTTCAGAAGAAATACATGATGTGGGAATCACTGTGGAAGAAATACTTATTTCTCCCTCTGTTAAAGAAACTGAAGCCAGACTGAAAGCTTGCAACCTAAATAAGGGACAGCATCGTAGAGTTCCTTGAGAGAATGTCGGTGGTCCACATTAATACATATTTTTAAAACCTTCAAAGTGTTGGTTATCAAAAATGTAGTATATTACATTTCATTTTGGGGGAAAATTCCAAGTATGGTGTTTATATTAAAGTCAGACAGTCATACTTGTGCTTTTACATGGAGTTTAAATGATAAACATTGTAAATATTGAATAACTACAGTGTTTCAAAAGCATGCTTCAATTTAGAAGTAGCAGCAATGTAATTATTCGAGGTGACAAGTAACATACATTCTCACTGCAGTGAGTGCAGTGCTCAGTAACAATGTTGAAGACTGACATTTTCAAGGTTGGCCATGTAAAATGAAAATGACACAAATGACTACACAGAAGAAGCCTTAATTTAATTTCATATAAATCTTTGATGGATTAGTATATTCTAAATTGTAAGTGAAAGTTAGATTTGGGTTTTTTTTCCCTCTTTTTTTTTTTTTTTTGCTTTATTTGGTACATAAATACCTTTATTAAAACCTAGTGAAATGATTTCAAGATTCCTATAAGTTGTATAGCACAAATGTTTTTTAAAAATCTTGGGATGTTTTTAAAAATAAGATATATTTTGCCCAAGAATTTTTTTTACCAAGATTGCTAAAATATCTTTAGACAGTTTGATGTACCAATTTATAATTGGATATTCGATTTAAGTCTATACACAGTTGTTACTTTTATTCCTAATTTGTTCTTTTTCCTTGTGGGAGTGTGTGGGTGACAAGCCTGAGCAGGCCTGAGTTGTGTGTGTGCGGTTTGTAACTGAATCCGTTGGGAAGATACGGGGTTTCCAGTTGTGCTTCCACGGCATTTTTCAGTCTATGTGGATACAGTCTGCCTCATACTTCTTTAAAACGGGAATGTGAAATAGATAAAATCCTATGTGTTCCAATTGTGACAGCTAGGGGGTGCAAATGTTCTGGTAGTGTATTAAACCTGTTGGCCTGTATATGCACAAGAACAAACAACCCTAACAGTTCAGTGCTATAGTAGGTAAAGTGCAGCTAGTGTCCTCACTCAGCCATCGAAGTCAAAGATTAAGGTAATGTTGTTTTAGATATTGATGACCACAAAAATTCTGATTTCCTCCTTTCTTAGAAATATGGCCAAATGTATTCAGCATAAAAATTTACAGGGTCTGAAGTTCATTTTTGAGCCAAAATCTTTATGTACCTTAGGTTTTTTTGTTTATTTTTTAAAACACAGCAGCCCTGTGTTATACTTGTCTATGACTACATAGACTGGTTTCTTCTGGTCATCCTACCTTTGGGGGATGTTCTGGAAAAGGCATTTTATATTTCATAAGAAAACAAGAAGCTATATTCTACCCCAAGTTAAGATTTTCATTAACCTTTGTGAAACTCAAACATCCTAAAGATTTTCTAAGTTGATAAGAATTGATAAGAGCTTATTAAATTAAAATTTCTGTTTGCCTTTTTTTCCCTCTGCCAGTAAATTAAGTGGCTTATTGAGATAACTAATGGCTAACTCTAGCTATAGTCTTTTCTGTTACATATTCTGTGATTTAATAAAAATTCTCCAGACTAGTTACATTGCCGTAGTGAGCATGTGACTGACCTGTCTTTTGTCTTAATTTGGATGAGGAAAAAAAAAGGTTTCTTGATAAGTCAGTCACAGTCATTTCACAGCAAATAGTTTTAAGGTAGAAATGGACATGTCCAAACAAAACGCACCATTTTAGAACGTACAACTATCAAGTTAACGCAGGTTCAGACTGTCTTACTACACAGATTTGAGTTTGTGCCATCTCGGTCCACTTAGCTTAAGAGAACTGTTGCCTTTTCCTTCCTGTGTTCGTTAAGAACAGCGGAGAGACTCTTTGGCATGCAAGGAATTGTCTCTTCATAGTTTCTTGAAATTTATCTTGGTGTGTTTCTGCCTGCCATCGTCTGTGCTCAAATCCTTTTCTACTAGCATTTCCTCGGTGCCAGTCCGTCTGATCTTTATGTCTGCCGGCAGTGAGAGGCCAGCTAAAGCCAAAGCTGTAAACCACAGTTGAAGTAAGTCTTTCAATAAAGACTGGACTATGTAAGTGGCTTTCTCTTATTGTTGTTCATTGTGTAACTTGGAGTTACTGCCGTGAAATATACAGTTTGCTTTTATCAGCAACGAGAAAAGACACCTACACTTCCAGGACTTGGGTTCCTTGTGGTAAATAAAATTCAAGCTCTGAATATGGAGGGACAGAAACTGGTACCCATGGGGTCAGTAAGGTGACTCTGGGTAAAAGCACTTGATGCCAACCCTGATGGTGTGAGCTCTGTCTCCAGGAAATTGCATGGTGGAAGTAAATGTAATACAACTTTTAAAAAGAAAAATCTCATCTTTCTAAAAAGTGTATTTCTGTTGTGTTAGTAAAAACTTCATTATTTTGAATTCTGTAAACATTGTTCAAAAACATAAATGTTAGGAAGTAAACACAACCAGTGTTCTAGGCAAAGTACAATCATCTCCAAATTAGACTCTCACTTGTATTTATGGTGTATATTGCAAAGAGGCAAACCTTTTTAACCTTTTGCAGTTTTTTAAAAAGCCATCACTTGCCTGGTCTACAAGACTAGCCTGGTCTACAAGAGCTAGTTCCAGGACAGCCTCCAAAGCCACAGAGAAACCCTGTCTTGAAAAAACAAACAAAAAAAGCCGTCACTCCGCTGGGTGTGGTAGTGCACACTACTCTGGAGGCTGGGCCTGAGACATAGCAGAACACCCTTCCCCAAGAAAAAAAACTCCTTACATCGCCTGTAGCACAAATAATAAAAACCCAGAGACAGATACTGGGGTTCAGGCTGAAGATCAGAAAAGCAAAACATCCAAGCCACCAGAGGGCTCTCACATCTGCCAGTGCTCAGACTGAACAGGCTGAACCTCAGATTGTGCTGCTGCTCGACAGATCTCAGACACTGTCTGAGACTGCACTGAACTCCTTATGCTCTCTCTACTGCTGGGATTAAAAACTTGAGTTCTGTTTCTCTTTTAGACTGATTCATTCTCGTGTAGCCAAGGTGGCCTTGAACTCGCAGATACCCATCTGCCTCTGTCTCCTGAGTGCTGAGATTAAAGGTGTATGTCACCACTGCCCAGCTATGACAGTAGCTAGCTTTGCATTCTGATTTCCAGGCAAGCTTTATTAAATCATAAACAATATGTCACCACAGTCGCCCAGTGGGTTGTGTATTAAAAGGCGTGTTCTGCCAGGCTTAGTAAAACGGTACCTTAGTAATTATATTCATATAGGTAAAGATTGTTGACTGGTCCCTTTAGGGGGGCAAGTTGGGCAGTGTGCAAGGATTGAAACCCCGGGGCCATGAGCATGCTAGGGAACTGCTCTACCATGGAGCTATATTCTTAGGAGACCTGCTCCATTTGGGGAAGAGAAGTTGAAATGATCTCAGTATGTAGCCCAGACAGGCATTGATCTCATCCTCTCTCTCCTTAGGCTTCCTAGAGCTGGGATTACAGGTGTGTGCCACCACACCACCGTGTTTAAATGCCTTGTTAATAGGAAATTTGGTTCCTGTTTTCTACTGAAGTTGGGCGTATTTGAAAGACTAGAGGTAGGCTAGGTATTGTAATTAAGATACTTTGTGCAAATTCCTCTGTTAGGTATTTGACTAAGAACTAAATGTGAAAGAAAATTTAGGGGATAGGGTTAGGAGTAGAGGGAACACGCCACTGAAAAGAGAAACTGAGGAGACTGCTCAGTTGGTAAAGCACTCTGCCTAGCACCCATAGTGGGGACTGAGACAGGCAGACCCTGGGAGCTCACTGCTCAACCAGTCTAGCTGAAATGAAGTGTTCAGATTACAGTGAAAAACTGTCAAAAAAAAAAAAAGTGGCAGTCAGGTGAGGTGAGCCATTAATAGATCCTTGCCATCAAGCCTGATGACCTGAGCTCCATCCCCAGTAGTCATATGGTAGAGAGAATTGACTTCTGCCAGTTAGCTTCCAACCTCCATCCGTACACCCACCCAGTACATAGACACAACACAGTAAAATAAATAGGGTGCCCAGACTCTCCAGCGGCTGGGCTTGAGGAATCTTCCTTCTACAGTCTCTGGAATAGCTGGGCTGCAGGTTTATACCGCTGAGCCTGATTTCATATATAATGTCTTGAAGTTGCTTGGAAAAGTCACAAAATAGAACTAGTGCATTTGGATAACTGTTAGAGGAGTCTGGCACTCCTGTGCTGAAAGTAGTGGCTTCTGGTTAAGGTTCAGTCATTGAACTTGAAGCTGGGCTCTGCTTACCCATGGACCTCACTTTGACTTTTCTTCGTTCTTTTCACTGAAGGGTTTTGCAAAATATCTGATCAATAAGTGGCACTGTAGAATTGGGACATTTTAAAAATAACCAGGTTTTAGTACGTATAGCCAGCAGATACCACAATGCCGCAATTCCTGCCCCTCTGCCCATTTTAAAGAGATTACTAAATTTGTGCATACCTGTAAACAGAAATTCAAACATACATATGCAAAATGACATGAAATAAGTAGCTGTATGCTATAAGTTGCTGATAATAAATGTACATTCTAGATTTTCACATTTAATAAACTGATTAGGAACTAAAGCTAGGCCAGCTGGAGAGGTGGCCCAGTGTTTACAAGAGCTGGCTGCTCTTCCAAAGGACCAAGATTTGATTCCTAGCACCCTCATAATAGCTCATGGCCATCTGTAACTCCAGTTCCAAGGGATCTAAAACTCTTCTGGCCTCTTCAGATACCAGGCACACACATGGTGCACATATGTACACAAAGGCAAAACACCCATATACATTAAAAGATAAACTTCTAAAATTAGAACTGGAGAGATGTCTTGGTCCATAAACTTGCAATGAAGACCTGTCTGTTCAAGACAAGAATGTATGAAAAAAAATTGGGGTGTGGTGACACATACTTGTAATCCTAGTGCTGAAGATGGGGAAACAGGCAGATCTTCAGGGCTTGTTGACCAATCAGCCTAGCCTAATCTAGGAGCCTGAAGTCCCAGTGAGAATCTATGCCTCAAAAAACAAGGTGGGCAACTCCTAAGGAATAACATCTGAGTTTGACCTCTGGCCTCTATATGCAAGCACATACACAAGCTTAAAATTTTTTTTTTCTTAAGTAAAAAGCCTAGAGAGATGGCTTAGTGACTAAGGGCACTTATTGCTATTACAAAGGACCTGGATTTGATTCCCAGCATCCACATGGGGGCTCACAACCATTTATTACTCCAGCTACAGGAGATCCGATACTCTCTTCTGACCTCTGTAGGCACCAAGCTGTACATGGTGCACATACATAACAAGGAGGAAAAACAGACAAAATATATGTCTAATTTTTTTTATAAAATTGGAATGGGCTGATGAGATGTCTCAGCTGGTCAAAGCACTTGCTACACAAACTCACAACCCCTAGATCCCACAGTGGAAGGGAACAACTGACTCTTGAGAGTTGTCTTCTGACCACAGACACACCCCACAACACAAAATTCACACAATTACAATTTTAAAAGAAAAGATTCATGGGAGGGCAAGTCCCCTGCCCATTTCATCTTAGTGTTCTCCCTTTTAAGCAAGGAGTAAACTTGAAAGCATTTTAACTGTGTTTGACTAAGCACTAGTGTGCTGTGGCTTCTGTTATGCCAACTATTGATGCACGATGGACTTGTCACTGGTTTAGGAGTATAAATGTTATAAATAACAGCAAGGTGGGGCTATGGTGGCACATGCTTATAATCTCTGCAAGATGCAGGAGAATCACTACAGAGCAAGTCCCAGGGCAGCCGGGCTAAAGAGCAGGGAGGGTCCTGGCGTTTTGCTTGCATGCATGTCTGTGCACCACATGTCTGTCTGATGCCCATGGAAGCCAGAAGAGGGCGTCAGATTCAGGCCTGAAGGTACAGGTATTTGGAAGCTACCATTTCCTCTGGAAAGCCACTGGTGCTAATCATTGAGCCATTTCTCCAGCCCCAGGTACTTTTTAAATCTAGCCTCTACATGATGCTTTTGGAATGTTGTAGATGTTCCACAATGTAGAACTTTTGAACAGAGCTAAGGGATTGAGAGGAACCATATTTTAGTTTCTCTGTTGAGACCATACCACCCTGCTGGGTACTCACAATGCATTTTCTAGGGCTCCAGAATTGTAGATGAGAGTGTAAAGTAAGACTCACTGGCATTGGTTTCCTTTTTCCTCCTCCAGGTCTTAGAAGTACTAGGAGTTTTCCGTATTAATGATCTCCATGTCTGCCGCCCAGTATAGTTTGCCAAACAGCTTTCAGAGGTTGATTGGGATATATTCTTGTAAAAAAAATTGATTGATTGATTGATTGTGTGTGTGGGGGTGAGGCATAACACATATGCCATATGTGTACGTAGTAGACAGTGGACAACATGCAGGAGTCAGCTCTCCTACCATGTGTTGGGCTTCAAAGCAAGCACCTTTACCTTGTGGGCCATCCGGCTGGTCCTGAGATGAGCACTCCCCTTAGGAGTGCCCGGGTGTGACTGCATGTTCGTACTAGACAGCTTAGGGTGGTTGCATTTTAGAAAGAGGGGCTGCCAGTATGGCAGGAAGGAGACATCAAAGCCTACCATATGAGAGTGGCAGTTAAGTACAGCACAGACATCTAGAGAGTTCCTCGGCATTCAGGATAGATTAGTTAACAGAGGAGGGTAGTTTTTGTTTTCAAGTTAGTACCTATGATATTTATGGAGCTTGGTTTTGTTTTCTGTGACACAGTCTCACTGTATAGCCCATACTGGCTGTTTTTATTTTTTTAAAAGCTTAGATGTGTTTATTTTGTGTGTGTGTGTGTGTGTGTGTGTGTGTGTGTGTGTGTGTGTATAGTGAGAAATCCACATGCATCTGTTTAAGGGGCACAAAGGATTTATTAAGATATGAAAAGGGAAAAATACACTCCCAAGTACAAGATTTGGTAAATCCAGTTGCAGAGTCCTTGGGAAGCTGGGGACCTATCACACCTGCTTCAAGTGCCTGACCACCAAGGGAGCACAACAACGACCCCCTCCCTCCTTCCTTTTTAAGAGGTCACAGCACTGCCTCTATCAGGCCAGATAGCCCAAGGTCGTGGGCAGAGCTAATACCCACTGCTCATGTGCGGGCACATACAAGCTGTGGTGCATGTACAGAGAATCAAAAGATAAATGTGGGTTTGACTCTCCTTCCACCGTGCCAACTTTGGAGATGGGACTTAGGTTTCAGGCCTGGGAGCAAACACCTTTACCTGCTGAGCCATATCGATGGCCAAATATAATATTTTAATTAATAGCTCAACATTCTCCCCCCACCCTGTACTTTTGCTTATAATACCTCTAACCCTTCATATACAATGAGGTTGTGATATTTTGTACAGAAATAGGAAATTCAGCCTCTCCTCTGTCATGTCATTTATTTTTATAGCCCTTGTGATATGGCTCTGTGTATCTGTATAACGCTTTGCTTAACGATGCTTCCCACACTATAAATTCCACTGGGCTTTAGGGACTTTTCCTATTTTATGTAGTACTGACATCGCAGCCCAGCACTCGTATTGGATGTTTAGTGAATAGTTGTTGAGAAAACAAATGGGTTATTTGAGATAAGTTTGTAAACTATTTACAAACAAATGACTGTAAAAAGCAAAAGGGTACTCCTGCGGCCAGAAGGGACTAGAAGCCCTGTGTACAAAAATGGAGAATCTGGTTGTCTGCTGAAATGGGGAGGATGTCGTGACCCTGGAGACTCTTGGGTCATTCCACTTATTTTCTACATCAAAGTTCAACTGTCTCCTAAAGTCTAGGCAGTGTTCTACCACTGCCCTGTGTGAGGGGGTTGGACCATGGGGAGAACCCCTGGAAGCCCCTGACTGACGAGCAAGGGGGACTCTCCAGCGGGTTGGTCTCCTCTACCGCTCTCAGTGGGGCTCGTGGACGTGCTTGTGTGAAGGTTGGAACAGAATTTCCTAGAAGGGAGTGCTGTCTTTCCTTCGCCCTGGCCATGCATGCCCTCTGCCACCTGCTGAGGCTTTACTGTGTGTTCCAGTGAGTACCTGTTCTGCTCCCGGGCTGCTGATGACTTTTCATTAGGAATAGCCTCTGTCAGGGTTTTAGTAACAAGAATAAAGGCAGGATGTGTAAAAAAAGTGGAAATCTAAATTTAATAAAAGGTTTTGAAATGAAATGATAGTTTTTTCATATTCTGGGAACAGTGACCTAATTAACCACGTTTTAAAATCATGTGTGAGGGAGAAACACACACACACACACACACACACACACACACAGGGGGGGGAGGGGAGAATGAGAACACAGGTGCACATACTAAGACATGCGAATGGGTTCTCTCCTGCCACCTTGTGGGATCTAGGAATTAAATTCCAGTCACCAGTCCTGTGCGTAAGTGCCTCTCCCTGGCCTTACTATATTTGATTAAAAACAAAACAAAGCATTCACTTAAAACTCACTCCTTTTTTGTGCATGTGTGGGAAGGGGACAAGTGACAAGATGAGCATATAGAGGTCAGAGAACAACGTCAGGGAGTTAGGCATTGAGCTCAGGGTAGCTGTTGCCGTTCTCCCCTCCGTTCATACATGACACTTCTATATATTTTTCCTTTTTTGCTTCTTCTTCTTCTTCTTTCTTCCTCCTCCTCCTCCTCCTCCTCCTCCTCCTCCTCCTCTTCTTCTTCTTCTTTTGGTTTTTCGAGACAGGGTCGAGACAGGGTTTCTCTGTGGCTTTGGAGGCTGTCCTGGAACTCACTTTTGTAGAACAGGCTGGTCTCGAACTCACAGAGATCCATCTGCCTCTGCCTCCCGAGTGCTGGGATTAAAGGCATGAGTCATCACTGGGCAGCAAGGAGGATCTCAACTTGGCGGTCAGCCTGAACCACATATTGAGACTCTGTCTTATACAAGTGGAAAAGAAGAAATAGCAGAGGGAAGGAGGGTGTGAAACTAATAGCTCCTGCACTGTGAGGAACCATGAAGACGTTTTGCTAAGTGGAGTAAGCTAGATTTGTTTACATTGTTAAGGTTGTCAAATTAAAAACAAATAGAGTGTTAGAGCTGAAAGGAGTGCAGAGGGAAGCTAGCGAATAGGTAGTGTATCCGACTGACAAGATGGAAATTCTGGAGAACTGCAATGTGTATCTGGATACCTAAAAACAGGTGGAATGTGGAATTTGATGCTGTATTTATTTATTTTTGTTGTTGTTGTTCTTTTTTTTTGGTTTTTTTTTCTGAGACAGGGTTTCTCTGTGGAAAAGGAGGCTGTCCTGGAACTCCCTTGGTAGTCCAGGCTGGTCTCGAACTCACAGAGATCCACCTGCCTCTGCCTCCTGAGTGCTGGGATTAAAGGCGTGTGCCACCAACGCCCGGCTGTTGTTGTTGTTCTTTGTTTTCTGCTTTGGTTTATTTTTTGAGACAGGGTATCTTTGTGTATCCCTGGCTGTCCTGGAACTAGCCCGGTAGACCAAGCTGGCCTTGAACTCACAGAGATTGGCCTGTCTCTATGATTAAAGGTGTGCTGGGATTAACGGCATGCAGCACTGCCCAGCATGTTTAAATTGGCAACTCATGCTGTAGGGATGTAAGGGGAACACTCATCCTTTGTTGGTAGGAGTGAAAACTGGGGAAATCAGTGTGGTGGTTCCTCAGGAAGACAGGAACCAAACTACCTCAGGGTCCAGCTCTACCACTCTAGGACATATACCCAAAGAACACTCCCCCCTATCTAGGACATACACCCAAAGGACACTCCATCCTACCACAGAGACGCTTGGTCAACCATGCTCATTGTTGCTCCATTCACAATAGCCAGAAATTGGAAACAACCTAGATATCCCTCAGCAGAAGAGTGGATGAAGAAAATGTGTATTTACACAATGTAATTACTCAACTGTTAAAAAAAATAAAATCATAAAACTTTCAGGTAAACGGATAGAACGGAAAAAAAAATCATCCCAAGTGAGGTATCTCAGACCCAGACAGACAAATATGATACACATTTACTTATATGTGGACATTAGCTTTTAAGTCAGTAATAACTAAGCTACAACCCAGAGAATCACAGAGGTTAAGTATAGAGTAAGGACTGGCAGTGTGGGGAGGGCAGGCAGATCTTGCTAGGAAAGGGAAATAGAGCAGATAGTTATGGATGAATGGGGTGGCTGAAATGGGAGTACCAAGTACAGAAGGGGAGGGAAGAGGGGAACAAGGGAGAGAACATGGGGGAGAGACAGTTAAAACTAAGGGCCATTTGAGGGGTAGTATGGAAATCTAATACAGTAAAAGCTTCCTAAAAAAATATATATATACATATATACATATATACATATATACATATATAAGGGTGATCTAAATGAAATCGCCAAATAATGGAGAAGACAGAGCCCCAACTAGCCATCTTCTTGCAACCACATGAAGCTTCCAGTACCAGGATTGAGTACTAATTCAGTTTTTGGCTAAAGGCGTCCCACGGGCACCACCAAACAACCCAGGCTATCAAGACTACAGGTTGTTCTCCACAAACTGATGGCAAGGCACTGTGGCTGATGATAACACCACACAACTCATTGAACAAAGAGAGGTCAAGCTGGTGCCTCCATCGAGCCTTCACCCGTTTGTGCTAGCATCTTTGGTACAGGAAGGCACTCTGCAGGCTACTAAAGGAGAAACTTATACACCAACCCAGCCATAAAAACCTTTGATCCACAATGTGCCTTGTCTGCAAGATACGCTGATAAAACAGTGGCACAGAGCTTGTGGGAGTGACCAACCAGTATCTGATTGGGCTTAAGGCTTACTCCACAAGATGGAACCCATAATCAATGCTGCTTCAGTGATCAAGACTTGAGATCAGAGAGCTCAGGGGCTTAGGGTAAAACCAAACACTACTGTTCTAAAACAAACAAACAAACAAACAAACAAAAAAGCAGGAATAAAATAACGCCTAATGACAACCTGTTATACACATAGATGGCCTTGCTCAACCATCATCAGAGAAGCTTCCTCCTGCAGCAGACTGGAACAAGTACAGAGACCACAGTTAGACACTATGCAGAGAGTGAGGGACCTTGGAGCATTCCGCCCTAAAAGGGATGTCTCTATCAAATCTCTTGCCTTAGGGCTCAGAGAATCCTGTGGAAGAGGAGATAGAAAGAATGTAAGAGCCAGAGGGGAAGGAAGACATCAAGAAAACAAGGCTCTCCAAAGCTACGTGATCAAAGCTCATATGAACTCAGAGGCTGAGGCAGCAGGCGCACTCGGGTCTGCACCAGGCCCTTTGTGTGTTTACGGCTTCCAGTTTAGTGCTTTTGGGGATTCCTGGATGTACACACACATTTCTTGTGCCTCCCCTTGGGCTCTTTTCCTTCTGTTTACTTTGTCCAAATACAGTGTGTTAGTTTTGCTTTGTCTTGGTTTTATTTTATTATTATCCCCTAGAAGCCTGTTTGTTTTCTAATGAGAAGCAGAAAGGAAGTGGATCCAGATTTGGGGGGGAGACTGGAAGCAGTAGAGAGAGGGGAAACCATAACCAGGATATCTTATGTGAGGAAAAAAATCTATTTTCAATAAATGAAAAAAAAAAAAGACAGACAGCAAACAACTCAGAACAGCTTCAGGAAGTCCCTGAAACTGACCAGATTCACTAGGCCCCTCTAGATGTGTATGTATTGCATTCCCCATGAAAAGGCCGTCACACAACAACGTCCAAATGGGGGATGTGCTTGTCTCTGAAAGCCATCATCTGCCATTTTCCCCACTGTGGTTCTCATGAACTCTTTCCAGACCTTGGAAACAGACCAGTACACTGACCCAGCTCCTCCCCAGTCCTCAAACTGATTTCTCTGTTATCTCACACCTCTTTCTGTTCATTGTCACCAAAGAGCTATCGGCAGTTTCCAAAAACCAGTGAGAGTCTTAAAATACCTTACCTGAAACACTCACAGGACTGACATATACCAAAGAAGTTTCTGAGAAGCTCAAGCATCATGTTGCCCAGATGGCCTAGAGGCTGTGTAGTGGTGGCGAAGGCACTCAAAGGTTGTTGCATGAGGACAGCATTTGAAACCATACTTTTCACTGTGCCAAGCACCTAAGAAGACTTCAGTCACTAGTACTGCCACCGTCACCAAATCTTCCCTCTTGTGTGGACTAGGCAAGTACAATCATCAGAATTTTAAACATCAGTTTAGTAAAATGACATATGCACATTGTAAGAGTATGAAAAACCAGACACTACGCCTTCCTTTCCCATCTTGGGGACTTTCTCTTCAAGGTTTGCAGCCTTTGCTTTCTGGCCATTTCTTGTGATTTACTTAGTGGGTTCACAACTGAAAACAATGACTCACTCGCTCCCAGAATCTATCAGTAGCCAACATTGCGAGTAGGGAAGGGGGTTAGGTGACTGGTATTCCATTATATCCACACGCCAGGAATTTTCCTTCCAGTCAACTGTTGATGGACATTTGGTGTTTCCAATTAGTGCTATTTCAAATAAAGCAGCTGTGGACATTCTGTATTCGGCTCTTACATACACTTCCATTTGAGATTTTTGTGACATTCTTATTTGGCGAGCGTGAGTTGAGTGTGTGTATGTGTGCCCATGAACATGAGGCACAGTGTGTGGAGTCTGGGAACCACTTTCAGGGGTTGGTCATCTCCTTCTACCATATGGGTCCCAGGGACTGAACGCAGGTCATGACGCTTGGCAGCAAGCGCTTACATGCTGAGCCATCTGCGGGACATATGTTTTCATTTTTCTGTGGAATGTTTGGATTAAACAACAGACATATGTTTGACTGCCTTTAAAAAAAACATACTCCTGTACCCCAGGCTGGCCTCAAACTACTGTAGCTGAGGATGGCCTTGAACTTCTGATCCTCCTGCTTCTACTGCCTGAGTAGTTGAACGACAGTCGTACAGTTCACTCCTGGCTCCTGTGGTGCTGGGGACTGGACTGGAACAACACTGCCGAATGAGCTGCGTCCCATCCCTTAGTGTTTCAAGCCAGATTGTTGTTATATATCCCGGGCCGGTCTGGAACTCTTGCCCCTCCAGCCCCTGCCTGCCCTAGTCCAGAGCCTCTGTGCTCTAATATTTCCCTAAATAGTTTCTGCTCCTTAGGTGGCTGGAGAGGGAGCCTGCTCACACGGCCTTCTCTCTTGTCCCTAATGCTAACTAACCTTTGCGGCTCCGTCTTCCTGCTTCCTGAGGTCTGAGCTTTCCAGGCAGGAGCTCTCTGAGCTCCGTGGGGGCACCGCGTTGTGCTCCCCGGGGCACTTCTTGCACTCACATCCTTCCTCCTGTTAAGGGCAGTTTCTGCTCCTCTGCCCACTCTCAATGGGTTGTGATCTCTCTGCGCGCATGTGCTAACCCTTCTGCCATTTCAAGTGGCCTGCAGGAGGAAGGAGAGCTTCGCACCTTCCTTTGATCCATCAACCTAGTGTTGACTGTTTCCTACATCAGAGACCTTTGCAAGTGCTGGGACAACAGTGAACCAAACAGAGCCCATGTTCAAGGGAGAATGTAATACGGGGAGTTAGAGGGAGGGGCCAGCAAAGAAGAACCCTGAAAAGTATACTGTGTTGGAAGGGACCCACTGTAACACAGGACGCAGGGATGGGGAAAAAGAAGGTGTGGAAGGGTTCGCTTGCTCGCTTGTTTAGAGACAGGGTCTCATGTAGCTCAGGCTGGCCTCAAACTTAGTATGCAGCCAAGGATGACCTTGAACTTCTGATCCTCCTGGGCTGTTCTTCAGGCGCCAGGATTACAGACATGCATGAAAAAGCCTAGTTTATGCAACACTAGGGGTTGAACCCAGGACTTTATGTATCCTAGGCAAGTAGTGCACCCACTCACCTGCATCCTCAGTCCTGGCTCTGCCATCTTAAACATGCGTTGTGGGGACTTGGATGAGAAGGCAAGAGAGGGACAGGACCTGTGGAAACAGCCCTTGAGCAATACTTACACCAGGGAAGAGTGCTCTAGATACATGTAGGTGCTGGGCACAGGCAGGGTACAGGTGAAGGCGTCTGGAGTCCTGAGGAGGGTGAAGTCACCACTGGGAGCTCACAGGTCTCTGTGTGGCCCAGGGCTTCCTCTCAGGGTGATATCAAACAGTGTCAGGCAGAGTGTTGGCATGAAGACTTCCCTGGGTGGGGCAGTCTCCCTGCAGACTAGGTTTATGGCAGATTACAGCCAAGAGGAAGCGGGCTGGGAGACTGCTTCATTCATGCAGACGTGGTGGCTTTGATGGAATGGAGGGAGCAAGAAGGGTCAAATTCTGGATTTATAAGGACTACTCAGCAGAATCGACGCAAGATGGGAACAATGGCTGGCAGATACTGTCTGAGTGGCTGATGAGGTACTGTTACCTGGTAGAGAGCAGGAGTGGGAAGGGAGAATTTTTTCTAGAAACATCCCATTTGAAATGTCTTACTAGACTGCCCGAGGAGGAGTTCCTCAGAGTCAGGGGTGGGGGTGGCTGAAGATACAAGCATGAGCACCCTGGATCTGGAAGGCACACTTGAACTCTGGGTAACCATGGCTTGTCAGTGTAGGCTCCAGCACAGATCACAGATGTCTCTATGGTGTGGGAGGCCTGTTGTGGGGGGGAGGCTGCCCATGTGCAGGTCTGACAACAGGAAATCTCTGTTTAGTTTTGCTGTAAACCTAACCATTCTCCACAAAATGAAGCTGATTTTTGTTTCTCTCTCTCTCCCTCCCTCCTCCCCCCTCCTCCCCCTCCTCCTCCTCCTCCTCCTCCTCCTCCTCCTCCTCTTCTTCTTCTTCTTTAGAAAATGCTTAGCAAAGAGAATAAGGGGGCAGGAGTCAGTTCCAAGGGCCAGGTCTTTGGTTCACTGTCACCAAGGAGGGATAGGTGACTGTGGGACAGCAAGTGAGGAGAGGGCAAGGAGCAATGGGGTCATAGGAAGGGGCCAGTCATGGAAAGTAGGGGCCCTCAACAGACCTCGGAGTGAGACAGCGGAGGGTTGACTGTCAGTCTTCCTGGGTGGTAGATAATGCACCAGTGAGGGCTGGGAGATTAGAAGAGGACCCAGGCACAGTGAGAGAGGGTCAGTTCACTTGAGGCTTTTTGTTGAAAACTGCTGTGATGAGGTTGGGTAATAGAACAAATGGAGAAGTGAGGACTTTTAAAAATTGTTTTGAAGATGTATTTCCCTATGCAGCGCAGGCTAGCCTCGAACTCATGATCCTCTTGCTTCTGCATCCTCATTGCTATGATTACAGACACATAGCACTATCACACTGTGGAGGGAAGTTTATTACTTATTGTTTTGTGTGTGTGGTTTTACGAGACAGGGTTTCTCTGTATTGTTTTGGAGGCAGTCCTTGGAACTCATTCTGTAGACCAGGCTGGCCTCGAACTCACAGAGATCCACCTGCCTCTACCTCCCAGGTGCTGGGATTAAAGGTGTGCACCACTAACACCTGTTTATTACTTATTTAATGAAAAATATTGAATTGGGGGACTAGAGAGTTGGTTCAGCAGTTAAGAGTGTGTATTACCCTTGAAAAGGATCCAATTTCAGTTTCCAGAACCCACATTGAGTGACTCACAGCTGCATGTAACTCTAGCTCTAGGGGTTTCAGTGCCTTCTTCTGGCCCCCTTGGCACCTGCATCCACCTGCACACTCCTATAGAACACACACACACACACACACACACACACACACACAGCTGAAATTTGTGCTCTGTGATTCCCAGTTTCTGTCTTCCCCACAGCCCTGATCCCTGGCAACCACCATTCTCCTTGGTGACTCTCCTGTTGAGTGGATAGACTCACAGTATTTATCTTTCTGCGTCTGGCATATATCACTTAGCACAATGTCCTTCAAGTTTACCCAGTGTGTCAGGAACAACAGTATTTCCTTCTTGGGACTGTTTTGATTTTGAGATAGAAGAAATACAAACCTGAATACAAGCTGATAGACCTAATCAGCCTTAGCTTGGCATTGGTGGTGCACGCCTTTAATCCCAGCACTTGGGAGGCAGAGGCAGGCGGATCTCTGTGAGTTCGAGATCAGCCTGGTCTACAAGAGCGAGTTCCAGGACAGCCTCCAAAGCCACAGAGAAACCCTGTCTCGAAACCCTCCCCAAAAGAACTAATCACCCTTATTATTATTATTATTATTTTCTTAAGACAGTATCTAACTGTAGCCTAGCGTAATCTAGAACTCACATTGTAGTCCAGGTTGGCCTCAAACTCTTGGCAACCTTCCTACTATAGCCTCTCTACCGCTGGGATTATAGACATGAGCCACCACCACGCCCTGCTAGTCTGCAGATTAATCTGAAATGCTATCCAGAACCTTCAGCTTCCCCTCCATGGATGCAATGCAGTCCGAGGAGGATGCTCACCGTAGCCTAAGGAAGGTGCTCCCAGCATGTTCATTAATTGAAAATAGCCAGACCAAGTTCAGCCTTCAGCTTCCTGATTTGCAGCCCAAGATACTGGCCTCCAAGGATCTCTGAGCTGTGGCATGCCAGGAACGCATGGGGTGATGTTCAGGAGAGATCAAAGCTGGGAACAGCAGACGCTATCTGCCTGATCCTCCCATGGGGCACTGAGTTTTAAGAAAAACAAAAACAAACAAAAAAACCCAGATGTAAAGATGACAACCCAGAAGAGGAGGGTGGGGCATGAGCACAGTATAGTGATACA
The DNA here is from genome assembly GCF_017639785.1 of Mesocricetus auratus. Classification (NCBI taxonomy): domain Eukaryota; kingdom Metazoa; phylum Chordata; class Mammalia; order Rodentia; family Cricetidae; genus Mesocricetus; species Mesocricetus auratus. The sequence goes on from NW_024429182.1 coordinate 70,934,375, forward strand.
TATGTACAAAATGTCATATGGGAACCACTAAATCATGTAATTTCTATATAATACATTACATTCACTAATAAGCAAACATTTATAAAAACAAAGCCTTACATATTTGTATCATTAAATCCAAATAGAGTTTTGAACTAGGTCCTGATTTCTGATTTCTGGCTCTCTGGTTGAAAAGTATGTATCAGCACTAGGGAGGCAGAGGCAGATGGATCCCTGTTTGAGGCCAGCCTGGTCTACAGTGAGTCCAGGACAGCCTGGGCTACACAGAGAAACATTGTCTCAAAAAGCCAAACCAAACATAACAACAATAAAGGCATAGGAACTGCAGTCATTTTGCAAAACATGAGTATATATATATGTATATATATACATATATATTACTATAATTATAATATAATGAAAACATAAGTCACCCAAAAGCATATTATCCAAGATAAATTCTAGTAACATTTAGTGTGGTTAACTGCTAGCTTTGTATGCATAAATATTGAACTCATTCATTCAAAAAGCTAAGGGCTGACTCTACCAACTAAACTATTCCCAGCCAGGCTTATCAAACTTTAAATTAATTAAATTTATTAATTAAAATATATAATTAATTTAAACTTTTAAATTAATAATTAAATTAAAATATTTAAATTAATGACTAAGTTATTAATTTAATTGCATTCATTCATTTATTGTTTATGGTTGTTTATGTGCCATTGCATGCATGTGGAGAGCTGACTTTACCACTGAGCTAGATCCCCATCAGGGCTTATCAAAATTTTATTCTATGTATTTATTGTTGTGTATATGCATGGTCATGCATGTGGAGGCCACATGACAATGTGCATGAGTCTGTTCTTGCCTTCCACTATGTGGGTCTGGGGATCCTATTTTTCTGTGTAGGTTTTGTTAAAAGTCTGCTCACACAATACCACATGAGCTTCATTTGGTTTTTTTGTGGTTGTTTTTTGTTGTTGTTGTTTGTTTGTTTGTTTGTTTTGGCAGGGTCTCACATAGTCTAGGCTGGCCTCAAACTCACCATGGCGTCAACAGTGACCCTGAATTTCTGGTGTCCTGCTTCCATCCCTGAATGCTAGGATTAAAGTCAACTACTACCACACCCAGTTTTTGTGTTGCTGGGGTAGAATCCAGGCTTCCTGCTTGCTAGGCAAGTGCTCTACCAACTTAGTCACATTTCCTGCTAGCACATGATCTCTTACAACTGTTAAATAGTCTATCATAGGAATGTGTTATAGCTTGGTCATCGTCTGAGTGGGCATTTTTAGCTACCATAAATAACACCGAAAAGAAGCTTGCGATGATACATGTAATAATTGCACTGATTATCCTTTTTGTATTTTTTTTGGCAGAAATAACTGGTTGCCAAATTATTCACTGGCTCAATGGATGTAAACACTTCAAAGACTTCTACACATAATGCCAAGTAGCATCTTACCATGTCTGTCTCCCTGACCAACTGAGCATTTGTAAGGACTTTCTCCCCCCTTACATCTTGTAGGAATTACTATTAGTAATTATACCTTGTATACATCTCACCGTTACTACCATGTCAGCTTCCTATAATTAAAAAGAAATTCAGAGCTGGGGTCTAGCTCCGTGGTAGAGGGCTTGTCTAGCATGTGTAAGGCTCCAGGTTTCAGCTCCAGCACCACAAAGAAGCAAGGCAAACACTCCCCAAAACATTTCAACCGTGTGTAGGTTGAAGTTTAGTATTTATGGAAACGACTTGAGGTGGGAGTACGAGTAATTTGGATTCCAGTGATTTCTTTGTGCGCCTACATGTGCTAGGCACCATGCCAGGTGCTTTTTCTGTTTATTACTCCTGCAACCACACCTTCAGAATGTAGGTGTTATCCTGTCCCATGAGGCTGAGATATGCTGAGGACAGAGGGCTTGTCAGTTTGCATGGTCAAGATTGGTACCATGCTGTTTGACTTAGAGTCCAGCATTGATCGATTTGCAGATTTAGCCCTACCTCAAAGGGCTTAAGATTGATCTGATATATATACACCTGTATTTATGTAATATATGTATATACTATGATATATGTATATATGATACACACATATATGTATGCACACATACACTATATAACATGTGATTATATGTGTTATATATGTGTGTGTGTGCATGTATCATGAGATGTATACTAACATTCACAGCTTACCAGTTTTTTTTTGAGACAGGGTTTCATGTAGTGTAGGCTGGCTTTAAATTCACTATGTAGTCAAGGATGATGTTAAATTTCAGGTCCTCTCCCTCCTGAGTGCTGGTGTTACAAGTGTACATCATCATGCCCTGTTTTATTTAGTGCTGGAGATCAAACCCACAGCTTGGTGCTTGCCTAGCAACTGAACTGCATCACCAACCAAGCCTACCAAGTTTTGCTACATTTATTTATTTAGCTATTTTTTACTTTACCTTATGTGTATGAATGTTTTCCTTATACATGCATGCCAGTTGGATCCTCTAGAACTGGTATTACGGACGGTTGTGAGTTACCATGTGAGTCCTGTGAATTGAATCCAGGTCCTCTGCAAGAGCAATGAGTACTCTAATCACAGAGCCGTCTCTCCAGTCCCCACATATACTCACTTCAGTTTGTGTAAGTGTATAAGAGTACATATTGGGCTGGGTGTGGTGGCACACGCCTTTAATCACAACTCTAGGGAGGCAGAGGCAGGGGGCTCTCTGTGTGTTCAAGGCCAGCCTGGTCTACATAGTGAGTTCCAGGACAGCCAGGGTTACATAGAAAGACCCTGCCTCAACAAAACGAAATAACAACAAAATGAGTGTACACGCCATGGTGCGAATGTGAACATCAGAGGACAGCGTGCAGGAGTCGGTTCTCTGTTTCCACCATGTGGGTACGAGCTGAGCCATCTCACCCATCCTCACTAAAGCTTAAAGTTCCTGGGCAGAAAAAGCCACACTGACCTATAAAGCTCTGAAATCCTGATCTATCTGAAGAACTCTAGGGCCACTGCTTCTGATCTGATGTGGTAGCTGGTCCTTTATCTAAAGGTAAAGCCAACGGGAGGAATGGGGCCTAACCTATTTGCCTTCTTGGTCAATCAACTGCCATCATTTCTTTTGAAGACTTGATTGAGAGGAGCAGCTGAGGGGCAAGACTCGGAGGAGTGATGCCTCTTGGAGGAAGAGTGACTTCAGTTAGGATGCAGACTGTGCCCAGAACCCACCCAGGTGAGCACTGTGAGCCGGCTCTGACAGCTTAAGGCTTTTTTACTTTTTGTTTGTTTTATTTTGTTTTTGAGACAGGGTGTCACTATGTAGCCTTGGCTGTCCTGGAATGTCAGAGTGGCCTCAAACTCCCAGAGGTCCACCAGCCTCTGCCTTTGCCTCAAGTGCTGGCATCAAAGGTGTGCACCAACATAGGCCTTTTACTTTTATTCTTGGTCTTCTGTGTACTACATGTGAACCCTGGATCTTGGATCTATGTACATGAGCACTTTGTCTGCATGTTTGTATGTGTACCATTTTGGTACCTGGTGCTCAAAGAAGCCAGAGGAGGACATCAGACCCCTGAGACTGGAGTTACTGATGGATGGGAACTGTCATGTGAGTGCTGGGAGTCAAAGCCTGACCCTTAACCCCTGAGCCATCCGCCTAGCCCCAGCTAGCAATTTCATGAGTCTCATAAAAACAGAAACAAAAATAACAGAAAACTAAATGTTTACTAACTCGTAAGCTGTCTTTTGGCAACCTCACAGGAAAGGGAGACAGGTTTCTGAGCTGTTAGCTTTCCCCATTATCCCCCATTGTCTAGGATGCTTGGAGCTCTTAGCTCAACCTGGGCCCCAGAACAGCATATCCTAGGCCACACCAGGCTGGTTAGGGCATGGTGAGGTAGACCTGGCTGCTAGTGTTGGGTCTGGCTGGCTGTGTCTAACTTCTACTCCATTGTGTCAGTCTCCTTGTTTCCTGTGTTAGCTTAGGCATATTCGTGATTAGCCTCTGGAGAAGATTTCAGTGGAGGTCGGTCAGGAAAATTCTGCTACCCTTCACAGAAGGTAGTGATTTTACTGAGATGGCTAAACTCTGCATCCATCTATCTGTCTATCAATCATCTGTCTGTCGTCTGTCTATCTATCTATCTATCACCTATCTATTGAGGAGACTCTCTATGTAGCCCTGGCTGTCTTGGAACTTGCTATGTATACCAGCTTTCCTCTAATTCAAAGAGATCCTCCTGCTTTGCCTCCAGAGTCCTGGGACTGCTGGGATTAAAGGAATGCATCTCCATGCCTGTCGCTTTAGGTTCAACTCTATGACCTAAGAGCCATTTCAATGGCTGGGAAACCTGTCCCGGGAGTGGGCGAGGGGCAGCGGGAAACATTCAGAAAGCCCGGCTTGGAAGCCAGGCTCTCTGATGACACTTACCTGCAAGCCACAGCTGAAGACCTCTACAGCCTCTAAGGGACGAGCATCCTTTTTGGATAGCACAAAGGGCCATGTTTGGAAATGACGGAGCAGGAAAGGGTAGGGAGAGAATAACCACAGAGGACCAGAGCTGAGGTGGCGTTGGGACTGCGGGGTGGACAAAAAAGAAGGAAAATAGAGCAAAATGGGGAGCTCAGAATAGAAGATATAAAGGAAAGTGCCAACTAGTGAAAATCCTGAGAAAGAACGCGTGGGGAGGGGGCTGGGGAATGGTTTAGAAAAATAGCAATTAGCACAGCTAAAAATAAAGACCAATTTCGAGACAAAGCCAGATCCAAAGGAGAAAATAAAACTCGCCAGAAAGACAATTCCTTGCAAACCAAATGCTCAAGGAAATGGGGCTAATGACACCCTCCCCCCTTGGGCTGTTTTCTAGAAGAAATGGGAAACTAGATGAGCGTGGAGCGCCGCGCTGAGCAGGTGACAGACACCGGGAGAGAAGCTATGAGCCGGGCGCTGGAGCCATCGGGATTCCCGTAGTTGAGCGTAAAGGTCCTCCTGAGACTGCATCCAAGTGTCGTCCAAGTTAAAAATGTGCCGGCGCGCTCCGATCCGCGCTGGAACCGTAGAGGCTCAGGCAGCTTTCTCCGAGGTCTGTCTGTTCCAGAGCCTCGAAACTGGGGGGCACAAGGCGTGGCGTGAACCGGAGTGGGCGTCCACATCTTGGTCCCGGCTCTGGTGACACCTCCCGGGCACCCGCGGCGTTAGCAGGCCGTGCACCCACGGAGTCGGAGTCGGGATCTGGGAGGTGACTCGGCCTGGCAGGGACATGGAACGCTGTGCGTCTCCCAGGCCGCGAGGGGAGGGACCGGGATGTGCGCGGGAGCTGAGGGTCACCCGAGGCCACCGCGCCCTGCCCTGCACCGGTAGCTGGGGGCTGGACTTAGTGCCCACGGGCGCGGGTGGGCAGGCAGAGGGGAACGCGGCGGAGAGGAGGCGGCGGGCGGGGCCTGGAGGGGCGGTGTCGCGCGGGCTCCTCCTCCTCTTTACCCTCTTCGGGCTCAGCAGCGGTGCTGCCCGGCTGATCCGTCCTCCGGGCGCCCGCGGCAATGTTCACCCGCGCCGTGAGCCGACTGAGCAGGAAGCGGCCGCCGTCTGGTAAGCGGCTGTGGGCGCTGGGGCGCGGGAAGGGTCGGGTCGTGGGGTCCCCTGGCGCGGCTCGCGGTGCCGCCCGGACAGCAGCCGCGCTCCTCCCGCTTGCTCTGTCCCAGACGCGGCGGGAGCGCAGAACCCCGGAGCCGCCCCGGGAGGAAGTTAGGCTTGAAGCTGGAGCCACAGCAGCTTTTTTTTTTTTTCTAGAGAAGGTCTGGGAGCCACAGAACAGCCCCACACTCTGAGGCAGCGTGGGCTCCTGTGTGCAGCCTCCGCCGCGGGCCGAGCGGGGAAGGATGCTCCACCGGACCTCTGCATCCCCCGAGCGGCTCGGCCCCGGGGCGCCAAAAAGTACAGTCCCAAGGTGGCTGCACACCCGGGCGGGGGAGGTACTTGTGTGACACGGCGGAGGAGTCACTTTGTCTTTACCCCTGGACCAGCCCGACCCACAGTTTGGGGCAACTTGGCAAGACAAAGAAAACACAGTGCAGAAACGGTTGATTCGAATTCTGCATCCTTTTTGTTCATAATAATACCTAACACTCTTTGATGGCTTATGTTGTGGCCAGGAGCTGTGTGTTGACACCTCTTGTCTTCATCTTTAGAAAAGCCGAGTCGGAGGGGTGGGGTTCTGAGGCCGGGGTGTTGGGTGACCTGCTCTACTCTTAGTTGGTGGATCTCTCAAACCCAGGTTTGTTTGCTTGCTTGACTCTGGCTCGGAGTTCGCCGCTTGCTTTCCTGTTGCCCAGAGAGTAGCTACGTTACGTGTCAGCCGGTTTCCTCTTTTCACCTAAACATCAACTGTGGTTAAGCGACTGTAGTCAGACAGATTGAATCCCATTGCCATCACTCACCAGCTGTGCAACTTCTTTGTGAGGCGTCGGGATGTGCAAAGTGTAGCTTTAAGTGCTTAATTGGAGCCTGCCCTCCACCAATCAACTCATGCAAATCATTTCATTAAATATTTAAGACAACCCTACTAACGTCAGAATCCATGGGGTTGTTTGTAAAGAGTTTGCACCGTTGCCTAATATGAATTAAAGTGTTCCATTAGTGTTGTCCGTGTGGTCGGATTCCCTTGTGCGTGTTGATGGCTGACACAGTGGTCAGATTCTAGGCACTGGGGTTGAACTTCTAATTCCAACCTTGACTCTGTAGTTCGGCCACACTGAATAGTGAATGTCCTTGGACCTTTCTGTGCCTCAGAGCTGCACTGTTGCTGGCTTAGTGTGGCTTGCAAGAGTCAATTGCTAAATATTCCGGGTATCTGAGAACTGGTTGCTAAGTCATAGGTGGGCTGAAATTAGCCGTGGTGGGACATACCAATATATATGTCAGATATCCAGGCTTGATGAACCTTGTACAGTGGATTCCAGAGAGTTGTGGACTTAATTACATACTTAATTTAAAAAAAATTTAGATTGTGTGTGTGTGTGTGTGTGCACATGCCACAACTTGCATGTGGAGGACAGTTGTGGAAATAAGTTCTCTCCAACTGTAATCAAACTCAGGTCATCAGGCTTGGATACAAGCATCTTTACCCACCCAGCCATCTTGCTGGCCGGTGACTACGGACTTTAATTCCGATAAATATGTGCTCATGTTACCAATAGCAGGGCCAACAGTTAAATATGAGAAGCTCCATATTCATGAGAAGCAATTCTGGATACATGATAAAGATGGAGGAGTTACTAGCTTCCTTTTCATTCTCTTTTTTGTTACATAGAGCAGTTGTGAATAGCCCTGCATAGGTTTCTTGTTGCTTTGAATTATATTTGGCCTAAATCTAATACAAATAGAACCACTGAATCATGACAGACACATGGATTTTGGAAGCTTTTGCATATGGCCACATTGCATTTCCAAACTGAAGGGCAGTTTTAGAAGTGTTAGCAGCATGTGCTCCAGGGCAATAGACTTTTAACTCTGAAGAAGTTTGCCCACCCCGCTGATGATAGAAAGGGCAGGAAATAAACAGCAGGGGGTGGTGTGGGATGTCAGGAATGCAAAGAGTTCAGTTTCCTTGAAGTCTGTGGGTATAAGGTCTGCCACCCTTGTGAAAGGACATGAGCCAGTTTGGTCACTTACATCACTGCCCAACAGCAAGAAAAGAAGGAGCCAAGTGAGAGAGGGAGGATGAGGGCTTCTTATAGAGAGGATGGGCAGCAGGCGAGCCGCCCACAAGATGGTTAAGGATTTGGGGAAGGGTAGTTTTGATTATGTTTTTCTTGTGGAGCTAAGGGCACACCCAAGGCCTTACACAAGGTAGGCAAGTGTTCTGCCACAGAGTGACATCCCACCCGAACTGTTTTTTTTCCAAGCTATCCAACCAAAGCTGGGTGCACCCCACCAAGAGCCTGGACTTGGAGCTGACAGTAAGCCTGTCTTCCCCAGTGTATTTTATGTGTGGCAGAAAGAGCTAAATCTTATCGAAGACGGTATCCAAGAGCTGTAAGCTCCACCCATTTCTAAGGTTCATAGCTGGAGGCCCTTTGTCTCATTTCTAAGGTCTCAAGTATATCTTGCCTACTAGGTGGGGGAAGTGGAGACTTGATAAGAGTCAGACCCCAGTTCAATCTTGGGAACCCAAGAGGAAGAGGAAGAACCAACTACATTTTTAGCAAGTACCCCAGTGGTTTTTATGCTGAAGTGTGAGGACTCCTCAGAGGATCTTGTCCCCTACCTACAACTTACACTACTAATATCTGACAAGATTCTACCTCAGAACCGAAGTAAAAGCCATGCCCTACAGTCAGCCGGCTATGCGGCCTGTCAGAGAAGTTCTCTTTACATTATCCCACTAAGCCCTAAACATTTCAGAGTTATGGCTGGGCTTAAGTTTTTATTTGGAGGTGATAATCTGCACAGAAATTTACCGTATTGGTTTTCAACAATTTGACAGAGTGTCTTGGTGGTTGGGCAAACTTGCATTTGTAGAAACTCATGGGCTGGGTCTTGGGGCTGGGGGAGAGCCAGGCTGGCGGGCAAGCATGGGTTGGCCAAGATAAGATGGCGTCTTTGTTCAGATGACATCAGCTCAGCCTGCTTGGGTCCCACCAAGAGCAGCCTGGCAAAACAGGCGGGCAGGAGGTGCAATGTGGCTTCAGTAGCAGCTGCTCATCCACGTTTTGTCTGTCTCCTTTCCTTAGAACAGGAGACTGAGAGACCCAGGCAGGGTCTGGACTGGCTGCTTTCTAGAGCTTTCTTGGGGAACCACGTACTTCCCTCCCTGAGTTGAGCGATCCCCTCGGGCCCCTCATGCTGGGTTCTAAGAACTTGTTTATACTGTACTAAATATACTCTGGTGGCTTCTGCTTCCCCCAGATAGCTAGCTGTCCACTGCAGCTGCCTCAGGGTGGCAGTGAGAAGAGAGGGGGCCTCAGGCAGGCAATAGCAGCAGCCCCTTGATAAGGGCTGTCAGGAGGCGTCCACTATGGAAAACGGTCCCTGTAGACTTCCAGGGACACGTTTCTCTTTGGATCTGGATCCCATCTCTTGAGGGTCCTGCCCAGTGCCCAGGGTTGCCTCCACCTGGTCTGTCCTTCTTGTCAACCCGTTCTCCCACCCCTCACTCTGCCTGTAGGGTATTGGACATTCCTCACCTCCTTGAAGGTGTCCTTCCTCCAAGCCTGACTGGCCCTCAGCACCTGACAGTAGCCTGGGAAGTTGAGTCCCAAGGTGTGGGAACTACTTCAAGGCTACTCATTTCCAAAGAAGCAGACAAGACAACCTGTCTCGGACCCTAGTCCAGGGCTCCCTGCTCTCACATCTCAGTCAGCTTGTTACACATGCAGTGGATCAGTATGGAGGTGACGGCCTGTCCCCTGTCTCCTTCCTTCCCATCTGGGAATCCTGGTTTTATTTCTCAGTTCATAGTAAATAAGTCCGTGACTGAAAGTCAGGCTTTCATTTGCTGCGTCTTTTACTCCACCTCCCATCCCAGCTTCTCCAGCCAGTCATTCTGAAATAGAATCTGGCCTCCTCCATCCTGTCGCTTGCTTCTTTGTAGTAAGTTCTTTCATTCACCGCTGTGCGCCTCATTTCCGTGCTGGGCTACCATACATTCTCAGTGATTGGCATCTGTCTTAGCAGCTGCTTTCAGTGCTTCTGACCCCTTGGTCAGATTATGAGCCATATGCAGGAGTCCAGATGTGGGGTTGACCTTGGAGGTGTGGACTGGAGCCAGGAGAGAGAGTGCGGTAGTGAAATTCAACATTGTTGTTTATTCAGCATTAGGACCGGACCCAGTCCCCAGAGCCCTGAGGGTGGCACATGCTTGTAATCCCAGCATTGGTGGGTGGAGTCTTGTGGATCCCAGGAATTCACAGGCCATCGAGAGCCTCGGTATCAAGAGGCAAGGTGGACAGTGCCTGGGGACAGACACCCGAGTCTTCACCTGTGCTTGTGTGCACTCACCAGCACATGTGTACAGTAGCAAACACAGACAGGAACAGACACACATGTACACCAGCACACACAGGAACAGGCCCACATGTACACCAGCACACATGTACACCAGGATGTGTATACCAGCACACACAGGAACAGGCATACATGTACACCAGCACACATGTACACCAGGATGTGTATAACAGCACTCACAGGAACAGGCACACATGTACACCAGCACACATGTGCACCAGCACACACAGGAACAGGCCCACATGTACACCAGCACACATGTGCACCAGCACACACAGGAACAGGCACACATATACACCAGCACACACAGGAACTGACACACACGTACACACATGTACACCAGCACACATGTACACCAGGATGTGTACACCAGCACACACAGGAACAGGCACACATGTACACCAGGATGTGTACACCAGCACACATAGGAACAGGCACACATGTACACCAGCACACATGTGCACCAGCACACATGTGTACCAGCACACACACAGGAACAGACACACAAAGAGAAGTAAGTGGGCTGGGGCTGGGGTGTAGCTCAGTTAAGAGAGTGCTCGCTTACCCAGCAGGCACAGATCTCACACCATGGTGGAGATCTACACACCATGGTGGAGTCTAGCACCAGAGAGGCAGGGCCAAGGCCAATCAGAGCTGCACGAAGCCCCCTCTCAACCCAAATGCACACACCAAAAATATCAGCAGCAACAATAAACCCAACCAGTCAAGCAAGCAAGAAAATGAATGTATGGGCTAACTCATGAATGACTGCTTGGGAGGCTGAGACCAGCCAGAGCTACACAGGAAAGACCTTTCCTGAAAACCGCCCAGCCCCTCACACACAAAGAAAGCATGGCTGATTCTGACAAACAGTTTTCACAGGGTTTGGGATTAACCCAGGGCCCTGTGCATGGTGGGTAAGTGCTCCTCCACTGAGTCACACCTCTCGCCCAGAAGTCCCTTATCTTGAAGTGAGGTAGAGACTGGGAAGAAAGAGTGTGGGGGAGGAAAGGTACATTTATGCATAAATGTCCAGCCCAGTTCTTGGAGACAAGGGAAGTCAGTGACAGAGCCTTGGGCCCGTTGTTGGTTTTTCAGGACCTTGGAGGCCATTATTGTTTTTCTGGGCCTCTTGCAGCCTAGAAAGTGGGGATTCTTGGGAGGGTACAAACAACAGTGTGGCATCCTTATTTCCTTCCCTCTTGTTAATGCTGGAAGCCGTGACCATCTGTTGTTTAGTCCACCCAAAAGAGGATGTTGAGGACTGTTTTCTTTTCGGACCGAGGGCGTTAGGGAGCCCTGAGCCCCTGCCTTTCTCCTACAAAGCAGCTTTGAGAAGGCAGCGGTGGTTTGCCTGCGTCGAACTTCTAGGTGGATTGGAGGATGGACCGTAAGGACTACCCCCAACTCCTTGAGAACATGTTCTTGGCTTGCCCAGGGATGGAGCAGGGCTTGGGGGAGGGTGTTTTATGGAGACAAGCCTGCCGGTGACTTGGTGCACACTTGCCTTTCTTTGAGTCCGGAGCTCTCTGATCAAAGTGTCCCAGCGCATGTTCAGAGCCGGGCCACCCTCTGTGGCCTGTTTTCCTGTTCTCATCTTATGTGCCGGTTCTTAGTAGGCTTGTTTTAAAACTTAAATTTCAGCATTGTTATTATTATTTTTTTTTGCTAACTGTAGTGCATTTCCTTCTCCCCAGCTGGGGCCTTGCATGTCTGTAAGGTAGTTCTCACAGACTAGATACCAGAGTGATAAATACGTAAAGTAATATTTAGATACAGGGTTTCCATGACCCAGTTTCTGTGGGGCCTTCAGCAGATCATCAGTTAAAACAAACAGATTCTCTGCTTCTATATTGGGATGTAACTTTTAAAAAATGTATTATGCTTGATGTGGTGTAGGAGATAAGAACTTTTTGAATAAGTTTTGTGGGTGTAGTCTTCCCTTGATACTTCATGGGAAGGGACATATCTGTTTTTCTTTCTTTCTTGTACCTTCTTTTGTTGTTTTAATTTTATGGGCCAGGGTCTTTTGGAGCTCACACAGGTCTGGGGACTTTGTTATGTAGCCAAGGCCAGCCTGGTCCTCCTATGTCTCAACCTTCTAGGTAGATACTGGATTATAGATGAGAGCCGCTATGCCGGGCTTGAAGGAAGGTGTTATGTCTAACTGCTTTGGAATTTAGGGCTAACATCTCTGCCTTTTCCTGGCTGTGAATGTCTCCTTTGTCTCCTTCAGTGTGCTGTGAGTTTGTGGGTACTTAGAGCAGATCCCGGGAGGATATAAGTTGCCTCTGCTATTGAGGAAGTTGGATGTTGAGAGCTTATTAAAATATTATTTCAGTGGGGGAAATTGTCTACTCAGGGTAGACACGGCTTACATGGCTCTCCCTACAGAGTATGAGCAGAAAGCTAAGCCTCAAGCACTCCGGTCTGTAGAGTGCTGCAGATGCCTTTTGCGTATGGATTTCTAGGGAATTCCTGTCTGGAAAAAATCTTGATTAGCCGTGACATCATAGCTACTATAAATAATGTATTACAAAATGGATCACAGGCAACGCACTCCAGCCATCTGCATGGCAGTGCTGCAAACATCTTTGGAGAAAGGCTTTTACTGAAGTCAGAAACCACACGGAACAACACTGATGGAAACGAAACTATCTGCGCATTCTGTCTGTGTGCTAGATGCTTCTCCCTCAATCTTACAGGACTCCTCCCCCTTCCCCCCAGTATGGAATTGACCTCAAGCTCAATCTTTCCTCACACTGTTCTCTCTCTCTCTCTCTCTCTCTCTCTCTCTCTCTCTCTCTCTCTCTCTCTCTCTCTCTCTCTCTCTTTCTCCCCCTCTTTCTCCCTCTCTCCGTCTCTCCCTCCTTTCGTCCTTCCCTCCCTCTCTCCAGGATCTTACCACAGAGCTCTAGCTGAACTCTTATGTAGACCAGGCTGACCCGGAACTCAGAGATGTGCCTGCCTCTGCCTCCAAAGTGCTGGGACTAAAGGTGTGTGCCACCACGTCCTGTTGTTGTCAGTCTCTTTAAACCTGCTCTTTTCTGGCCTCTCACCGTAAAGATGAACAGAAGTCAAAATTAAACACAGCAAGGGAGCCTTTTGGGAAAGAGCAGGTGCCCTGAAGCCAGACTGTCTGCCTTTGGACCAAGATTTCCATTTCCTAGCGAGGTGACCCATACAGGTTCCACAGCTCAGCTTCTTCACCTGTAAAATGGGATTGCTATAAGAGAGTGCTTTGTGAGGCCAAAATGATTCAAGCCACATGAAAGTGTGGAGCGCAACCTCACACCCGGCAAACAATTTGTAAGTGGTATTGTCATCAGCTAAAGGTAAATTTACTGAAAATTTAGGGCTAGGCATATAGAAAATTGAAGATCTAAAAAAGACTAGGAGTGAGTAAAAAAGAAAACAAAGCAAAAAACAGTTGAACAACGCCAGAACCCCCTTTCTTTATTGCAAAATGTGAACAGAAAAAAAGAGACAAACTAATATTACTGCAATTTACTTCTTCTAGCTTGAGAAATCGTAAAACTGCTAGAAAAACTCATTTAATGCATCTTTCCCCACCTGGGCATTCTAAGCCTGCCTTTCTTGCCTAATGGTCTAAAATGGAAACTTGTGGCTGAAAAAGGATGAGCGGACTGGGAGCTGGCTCAGGCAGCCAAGTGCTCGCTCTGAATGCATGGGGACCTGAGTGTGATTCCCAGACCAGGCAGAAGAAGCCAGGTTAGTTTGCCGTTGTAATCCTAGTCCTGGGGAGGCAGAGGCAGGAGGACCCCCAGGGGCTCATGGGCAGCTAACCTGGCAGAACCAACCAGTTCTGGGTGAAAGTGAGAAACTCAGACTCATAACCAAGGTGGAGAGTGGCTGAGGAAAAACACCAGGGACCTCTGGCCTTTACACAACACACACACACACACACACACACACACACACACACACACACACACACACACACACACATGCACACATCCATGTGTATGAGTGAGAGAGTATCTGAATGTTTTGGATTTTCAGGACAAGGTTTGGGCATCTGTGAAATCTTGGTGTTGCTTTATTTGTTGTTTTTTTATTAGGATTAGTCTTTTGAGAGGGTCTCCCCATGTAGCCATGGCTGGTCTGGAGCTCCCTTTGTGGATCTTGAACTTCTGGGGACCCTCCTGCTACTGTCTCCCAGTGTGTGATTACAGACATTTGCTGCCATGCTTTTAAGTTTAGAAGTAAGCTTGCTTGCTCTTCTGAAAAGTTATTCTCCCTTTTGTATGTTACTAGGTGAAATAGCACGTTGAGAGTGAACTGAGATAGTGTAGGATCCTTTACAAAGTACATTAAGTCTTCTGAGCAGGGGACATTGAGTCACAGGAGTGCCTTGAACTCAGGGTGACTTCTTGGGCAATGCCAGACGGAGTGGGCTGGTGATCGTCTTTCGGGAGCCTGGGGACAATGGCTTGCTATGATCCGGGTGCAGTTTGAATCTGTCTTGAAATGCAGTTCCCATTGTGAGGCATCAGGAAGGTGGAAGGAACATTTTCCAGATATGCTGTTGTGATCTGGGGCCTCTGGGAGCCGAATTAATGTGCTAAAATAAACCTCTTGTTTTCTAAAGTAACCTGCTCCAGGCAAGTTGTTGCAGAAATGAAAAAACTAGACAAAACATAAATGCCATTAGGTGAATTGTGTTTGCAGATGTTGAAGATCTGTTTGGTGTAACAACAACAAAAGTCTTACTCTGACTTGAAAGTCAGGCTGACTCTGATGGCATGGACCTGTAATCCCAGCTCCTCAGGAGGCTGAGGCATGGTGGTTGTGGAGCTCGGTACCTATCTGGGCTACAGAGTGATTTCAAGGCCACCCTGGGAAATCGTTTCTCATAATGAAGAAGAGGAGGGGGAGGGGGAGGAAGAGGAGGGAGAGGTAGTGGGTGGGAACATAGTTTAGCAGAAGAGCATTTGCCTAGCATGTGCAAGGTCCTGGAGTCAATCCCCAGTCTTGAAAAACAAACAACAAAAACCCTTAAAGTCAATCTGAAGTCTTGGAAAAGACCCAAACCAATATCCAAGGAAAGTGAAAACACATGACAGGAGCAGGGAGAAGAATCCTGTGGGAAAGTTACAGTGGCAGAGATGGACAAAAGGGAAGGCTTTCTTTTAGTTAAGAGAGAACTCAAAAGAGGCTCAGCAGCTGAGAGTGCATACCACTCTGGGAAGACTTGAGTTTGGTTCTTAGTATGCTGGTTCCACAGCTCACAACCATCTGGAACTCCAGCTCTGATGCCCTCTTCTGGCCTCCTTGTGCAGTGCACCCACCTACACACACACACACACACACACACACACACACACACACACACACGCCCGCGTTCTGAAGTTAAAGCACTAGAAACCAGGACTTTTGAGAATACCTTTCTAAGCCTCCCCTGAAAAAAAATTACACAGTATTATTTTTTCCTGATGAAAGGGAGAAGAGAGCCCTAGAGCATACCTGTGAGAGACTACATTTTCTGTTTTCCAAGAACCCTAAAGTCCTGTGGAGGTGGTCCTGATGGGGACAGATAGATCCCACTGGTTCCATGTGGTGATTCTTTAGACATGTCATCCAGGAGAAGTCATTGTCTTAGCCTTTTTTTCTGGTTTTTTTTTTTGAGACAGGGATTCTCTGTGGCTTTGGAGCCTGTCCTGAAACTAGCTCTTGTAGATCAGGCTGGTCTCGTACTCACAGAGATCCCCCTGCCTCTGCCTCCCAAGCCCTGGGATTAAAGGCATGTGCCACAACACCTGGCTTAGACTTTTGTTTCTAGTCCAGGAGGCAGTCTAAATAGTGGATATGGAGTTGTGCAACTTCGCATGCATGTGTGTGCCGGTGCACATAATTCTGTGTATGTGTGTGCTTGTGAACATACATTATGTATATATGTGAGCTGGTGCACATGCATTCTGTGTATGTGTGTGTTTGTGCAATACAATCTGTGTATGTGTGTGCTTGTGAACATACATTCTGTGCATGCCTGTGCTTGTGAACATACATTCTGTGCATGCCTGTGCTTGTGAACATACATTCTGTGCATGCCTGTGCTTGTGCATATGCATGAGTACAGCGTATGTGTGGAAGCCAGAGATTGATCTCACGTCAGTCACTTTCACCTTGTTATTTTGGGACGTGATTTCTCACTGATTCTGTGATTAAGCTTGACTGCCTTGTCAGTGAGCCCCAGCAATCCTGTCTTTGCCTCCCTAGAACTGGGCTTACATAGGTACTGCCACATGTGGGTGTATGTGGGTGCTGGTGTTGTATGTGGGTGCTAGGGATTGACCTCAGGTACCAAAGGGGCCATCTCATTTTTGTTCTCCTGGAAGCTTCCACAAAAAGCTAATCCACAAATTTGATTAGCATCAGCAGTAAAGGGGTGGTTTGCATTTCCCCAGCAGCAGAGCCAGCTTTCAACGCATGAGTGCAATCCACCAAATGCATTTATTTGCCAGAGACCAGGGCAGTGAAGCCCCTTGCACGATGTGGTTGATTATTTAAAAGAGTGCCAAGAATTCTGCCGTCCTTTCAGACCACGGCTGAAAACATGGACGAGAACTTGTGGCTGGATGAGGTAGTTCCTAGAACAGGGCACTTGTGTCCTGCTGTTTATTTGCTTATGAGGATCTGTTGGGGCAGTGGAGTAAATGGTCAAACTGTATTCTCCAGGCAGAGGACAGAAGGTAAGTTGGAGGGATGCCTGGCGGAATGGAAATCTCTTGTAATGATGACTTAAGAATCTGACACATGGGGAGAAACTGTGTCCAGGGATTGACGTTCCATGATGGATAGGAGTCAGGCACCCATTTCTTTCTTACCCATGAGCTGGAGAGAGTCACTTCAGAAGGTCTGCAGGGGCGTTTGGTAAAGTGTTCCAGGGAGTTTGCTCTGATGAGAGAAGTGGCACTGTACAAGTAACTTCTCACATTGTCACCAGCATCAGCAGCACACTGTCCCAGGTTTCTGATGCTGTTTTGTAGAGGTTCCTGAGATGGAACCCCAGCAAATAAGAGGTTAAGGTGTGGATCTGCATGTGGTGGTACAGACACGCAATTCCAGCCTGGAAAGGCCAAGGTAGAAGATTCTAAGTTCTAGGCTAGCTTAGGCTGCAAAGTGAGACTCTCAAAATCCCAAATGAAATCAAGCCTAGGATATGTTTCTTTGCCCCCTAAAAGAACACCAACTGTCAGCTCTTAGGTCTAGCATTCTCTCTCTCCCTCTCCCTCTCCCTCTCCCTCTCCCTCTCCCCCTCCCTCCCTCCCTCCCTCCCTCCCTCCCTCCCTCCCTCCCTCCCTCCCTCTCTCTCTCTCTCTCTCTCTCTCTCTCTCTCTGTGTGTATACAGATATGCATGTAAGTGTATGTGCATATGTGGGGAAGCCAGTGAACAACTTTTTGAGTGTTCCTTAGTAGCTGTCCACTTTGTGTTTGAGACAGAGTCTCTCAGTGGCCTGTGGCTTACCAGTTTAGTTAGGCTCACATGTGGGAGCCGGGAATTGAACCCTGGTCCTCATGTACAAGAGGCACTTCACCACCAACCTAACTCCTTGGGCCCAAGTCTAATATATTCTGATATGAATTTTCTTAAAAGATATTTCAGCTATTTTCAGTGATTAGTAAGTTATAAGATTTTTTTCCAATCATGCTTTAAAAGTGATTTACTTTGTTGGTCTCTTAATTGAAAGTTTATTTTCTCCTAGAATCAAGTTGGTTTTTTGTTTTTCTTTAAATATAGCCTTGTCTCTAGTGCTGTACATACAGTCCCCTTGGTAGGTCATTCTCTCCAGAAAGGGGAGAAAGAGACTGACAGGGTGCTGCTCTCAGATAGACTTACTGTTTTTTGTCCCCCAATGGAAACACAGTAATTCTGTATATTTGTTAGACATGGGGGGGCATTTAAGTGCATTGTTGTATCAGGATCAGGTCAGGGTAATTACCGTATCTTCCACTTCTGGTTCTTCTCATTCTTTGTGTCGAGAACATGCAAGACCCCCCACCATGGTGGAGAAAGTATACACTTTGTACTTTCGTCTTGAATCCTTAGATAACACTGGAGGAATCTCTCCATGTGCACACACAGATTTACCATGACCTTGTAGCTCAAGCCAATCAAGCTGGGTTTTGAACTCTGACTCACCTGAAACGACATGCTAGTGGTTTTCCCATGATTCTAGGACTGGGTCAGGTCTGTAGACAGATTTTGTACATTTTTTCCTCTTTCAGCCAAGTGGCCCCAGTGTGATGGTCTGACCCCTTCTGACACTTTTTTCTTTGGTAAAGAGGGTGTTAGACCAAGCCTGTTAGTGTAAGACATTCCAAGCAGTCACGCATTCACCCTGTGCCCCAACAGGTTAGGGGTCTGCCTCAGGGTCAGTGATAGTTCATTCATTCATTCATTCATAGACAGCATCTCATCTTTCTTAAGCTGGCTTTGAACTCACTGTGTAGCCAAGGATGACTGAATTCCTGATCTCTCTACCTCCCATGTGCTAGCATCCTAGGCAGGTGCTACCATGGCTGCTTTTGTGTAGGTGAAGAAGGGACCCTGGGGTCTGAGTATGCTAGATAAGCACTCTTCCAACTGAGTTACATCCTCTGCTATCTTTTTAGAGATGCGACATATTTAAAAAACAAAAAACAAAACACTAAACTAGTGCAGAGACCGCCACAATGGACCGGATAATGAACCTTTAAATAAAAACTGGCTAAGTGTGGTGTGAAACCAGATGAAGTTGATATGGAGACACTGGTGCTTTATTTACAAAGCTGCCATTTGCTCGTCATGGATTTCCTTTGTTCTGGGACTCAGGCTAGGCAAAGCTTTCTAACCCTTACACATCCCTAGCCCCATTGTGGATTCTTTGAGCACTAATTGTGAAATTAAAAAGAGCTCACATGAAGATATGTATCTTGCTGCCTGTGGGTCTGGACAACCCTTGGTGTGATTGTCCTGGTCCTGGTCTTGCTTTACATGCTTCCATGTAAGGAAGATGCCAAAGATGCTGCTGTATGGGAGTTTCGGATCCATGGAGTGACCATAACTGCAACAGGGGAGAGGAGAGAGTCGATGCTGAGGTGGGGTCCTTGGGAGGTGGGATGCAGAGAGACTCAAGTGTCCCTGGACAAACTGGGACGTAGTAGGGTGTAATAGAAACGGCAAGTCCCTCTCTGATCCTCACTTAGTTGTTTTTGCTTTGTTTTGCCTGAACAGCAGAAGGAATAGTGACTCCCCACTCAGTAGACTGAGTCTATTGTGGCAGTCATGCTGGTTTGGTGACAATGTCAGTGATGACTTTGCAGTGTACATTTACAATAATATCCTCATATGCACCATCTGCGTGGGACAATCTTTGGGTGGTGACATTGTCTGAACTGTGTTTTGTAGATATCCATGACAGCGACGGGAGCTCAAGCAGCAGCCACCAAGGCCTCAAGAGCACAGCCAAGTGGGCATCCTCCTTGGAGAATCTTCTGGAAGACCCAGAAGGCGTGATGAGATTCAGGGTTTGTCTTTTCACTGATCATTAGAACTGATGCAATAGGAAAAGCTTAGCTGTGTTTGTGGTGGGGAGGTGGGGGCACGGGGCCAGGACAGTGTTTAACACTGTCTGCTCCAGCCAGAGTCTGAGAGCTGCTCATCTCTTATGACCACGCTGGACTTTCAAAGGGACATGCAGCCTGTCTCTGATTTTCATACAGTTGGGGGTGGGGTAGGGTGATGGGGAGGGATGCTCTACTAGTGTGGGATCTGGAGGAAGGATTTCCAGGACTGGCAGGGATGATCTGGGCTTCTCTGGCATGAAGGTTTGTTCTCTCCAGTCTCAGACACTCTGGATGCATCACTACTGGTGAGAGAGGCTGGAGGGTAACTGACAAAGTGAAGCAGGGGGAAGGAATCCCCCAAAGGAGGGCTGATGGACAGGAGGGACTGATGGACAGGAAGGACTGATGATGGACAGGAGGGACTGATGATGGACAGGAGGGACTGATGATGGACAGGGAAGGACTGATGGACAGGAAGGACTGATGGACAGGAAGGACTGATGGACAGGAAGGACTGATGCACAGGAAGGACTGATGCACAGGAAGGACTGATGGACAGGAAGGACTGATGCACAGGAAGGACTGATGGACAGGAGGGACTGATGGACAGGAAGGACTGATGCACAGGAAGGACTGATGGACAGGAGGGACTAATGGACAGGAAGGACTGATGGACAGGAAGGACTGATGGACAGGAAGGATGGACAGGAAGGACTGATGGACAGGAAGGACTGATATTAAGAAACAACTTTTTCTACCAGTATGACTGCTGTTGCCCATTGGAGGGTCACACATGAATTCCAATACTGATCCTTGGCAACTTGGCTTTTTAAGTGATAGGCCAAGGTGCCACTGGTCCCCACGGAGCTCCTGGGCTGGGGAGTAGAACTGTAAGCATCTTCTAGATGCCAGGGAGGCTTGAATGCAACCACAGAGCTGACCGAGTGCTAACTGTTCCATAAAG
Organism: Mesocricetus auratus; assembly: GCF_017639785.1. Classification (NCBI taxonomy): domain Eukaryota; kingdom Metazoa; phylum Chordata; class Mammalia; order Rodentia; family Cricetidae; genus Mesocricetus; species Mesocricetus auratus. The sequence goes on from NW_024429182.1 coordinate 70,954,894, forward strand.
CACACCTCCAACTTAAAATGGTCTCTATCATTGTGATTTGGACAGGCTTAATATGTTTTCTTTTCTTTTGTTTAAAAAAAAGGGCCTGGCTTTGGAGGAATGCACTTTGTTTAAACAGTGTCTGGAAGGGGCTGATATATCTTCCACTTTAATTTACTTTTTGGTAATTTATTGTCAGCTTAGAAATGCGAATAGATTCCCCGCTTCATTTTTATTCTGCCTTGCAGTGTCAAAACCATTAAGGTGAAATGCGTAAGAAATTCTTGCTTCAACATTAAACATGCTCTTTGTTTTTCCGGGTGGAGTTTTTTCAAGAGATGATTAAACTAGGCTCCTCTGTCTGCTTTTGCCTTGTCATCTTCTAAAGGAAACTTGTGTTTTCTCAACGTTGGGCACTATATGATTCCCTTCCCCCTTTTTCATCTATAGGAATTTTTAAAAAAGGAATTCAGTGAAGAAAACGTCTTGTTTTGGCTAGCGTGTGAAGATTTCAAGAAACTGGAGGACAAGAAGCAGGTACCTCTCTGCCTTCTGCTTTTGCAATGAGTTTTTCCTGCCATTATGTGGTCACAGCAGCCTGTTGCCTAGGATTGGGAACTGCCCAGACTCTTCTGACTCATTCTAGATCCGAGGGAAAATTCCAACTTGCAGCTGGTACCTTGTGCTGACCAAATACTAATAATTTTTTTTAAAAAGGGCACATTAGCCATTTCTTTCTTTCTTTCTTTTTTTTTTTTTTTTTTGGTTTTTCGAGACAGGGTTTCTCTGTATTGTTTTGGAGGCTATCGGTCCAGCCCAGCCTCGAACTCACAGAGATCCGCCTGCCTCTGCCTCCCGAGTGCACATTAGCCATTTCTAAAGAGAGCTGTTCAAGCAGGCCAATATTCAAAGTAGGTGTAAACATTTGTCATTTATAGCTTGCCATTGTGTTAACTGTTTTCTTCATAAATCATTCATGAGGGTGCTCCCCGAGGTGACACTGGTGTTGTCGGACATGAGCCAAGCGATCGATTAGCAGATGTGTGAAAAGCACACTGTTCTTCAGGTAGTTCGCAAGTCTCTGCTTCTTCGTGAGCGCTGAGCCGCTGTCGGGCATCCTGTGTAGGAACTCTCTGACTTCCCAGAAGGCGTTTGTCTTCTCAGATCTGGCCGTTAGTCCCTGTGCAGCCACCAGAGGATGGCTGTGAGACAGGTAGGCGGGGTGGGGTTCTGAAGTTGCCTCTCTGTCTTTCCAGAGGACCACCAAAGGCCCTAAGTCCCTGGAAGGACTGTGGGTTCTGGGCAAGGCTGTTGAAGGGCGGGGCAGGGGGTGGGGATGTCTTGATGTCGCCTCCTGCTTCCAGCACCCACCCTGCTTACTGAGGGTCCTCAGGGCTGTTTACTATCTGCTTGACTACCCTGTACCTCTCTGTCCCTGGGTTCTGGGGGTTAACCCTCTTCCCATAGAGTCTTCTCCCATGATCGGACATTTGGATTCTTCTTTTTTTTCCCCCTTCTAGTGCTGGGATTTAATCTGGGGTGAAGTTCATGTCAGGCAGGCACTTGACCACGGAGACACGTGCCCAGCCCTTGTGCTGTCTTTTGGGTCTTACTAAGTAGTCCAGGCTGGCCTTGATCTCACCCTTGACCTGCCACTGCATCCAAGTAGCTATGATTATAGGCCTGTGTCTGCAATTCTAAAGTGAAACCATCTAATTTGTCAATATTGGAACTAATTTTCGTTTATAACCTCGCTGTGAAGAGACACTATGACCAGGGCAACTTATACAAGAAAAGCATTTAAAGGGGGAATTGCTTACAGTTTCAGAGTGTTAGTGTATGATCATCATGGTGAGAAGCTCGCTGGCAGGCAGACAGGCAGCAGTAGCTGAGAGTTTGCATCCTGATCCGCAGGCAGAAGGCATGGAGTATGCATGCGCATGCATGGGTGCATGCACACATGCACGCGCGCACACACACAGAGACAGACAGACAAGACAGACTATGAGACAGGTCCTGGCATGGACTTTTGAACCCCCCCCAGGGACACACCTTCTCCAACAAGACCACAACTCCTAATCCTTTCTGAATAGTTCACAAACTAGGAACCAGACATTCAATCTCATTGAAACCACCACACTTGCCCCCCAAATGGAACAGAATCTCCAGGGCCAGCAGCCGTGAACTGTTTGCTGACAATTGTCTGGAAAAGTCACCTCATTGCTCCCTTTCAAGTCTGCTCCCTAGGATGGAGCAGCCTGTGGCCTTCTTCTTTGGAATGGGCAAGAAGTGATTCTGAGATGGACTCCTCTGGCTTGCGTCTCCTGGGCTTGTCTAGCCCTACTAGGAATGACTGTGGCTTCTGTGTCTTTCTGCTATTTTCTCCCCAGAGCTCACTGGCTGGAGAAGGGACTTAGTAAGGAAGTGGTAAGTGGCACAGCATTGGAAAGGTAGGCTTTAGGTAGGCTTCAGGGTCGAGGTCCCCTGGTGAGGAGTGCACACCATTCTCTGCCTCCAGCGCTGAAGACAGGCCTAATGGAGCACTGTTGGTTGCTGGCCTTGTGCAGCTGGTGTGACCAACATCGTGCCATAAGCATCTAGCTCAGCGTCAGGTGGCCGGGTGGATGTCCTTCACATGCCTCGTTCTTTGAAGGTCGGGCAGGGGGAAGACCACAAGAGAACAAATCTGTCCTTGTGGCCCAGACAGGAAGCCAAGGCCCTGGGTAGAGCTGGGCTTACACGGTGCTCTGTAGCTACCCAGTCATCCTCCGGCACACCTGCCCTGTGTGTATCTGTTCTTGGGGCCTGCCCAGTCCTTGCAGAGTGCCTGCTCAGTGCCAGGCATGGTGAAATGCCCTGGAGTCCCCCACTTTACTGACAAGCCAGCTAAGCTTCTTTAAAAGCTCGGCAAGTCTAATGCATGTAGACACAGGAAATGTGAAACCTAAGGACACTCTGGCGGTGGAGTCACCAAGGTCTACTAGGAAGTGAGTTGTAGCCTGAAACCTGCAATGGTGGTTGGAGAAAGGGAACCAGTGACTCCAGAAGCAGGAACAGCCTGTGGGAAGATCAGCTTGGTGACAAGAGCAGGGGTGGGAGGGTCCTGCTTGCTGGCGGGGCTACTGGGCTGTGTTTGAAGCTAAGGGTACGTGTGGCCAAATCTGGGAATGCGGGTGCACGGCAAGAAGGGGACCTCATGCCAAGGCCCTGGAAAGTCATTATAGGACTTTAATGTTGTATGTGGCTGATGTAATGTTGGGCGGCACTGCTCTGTTATATACTATGGAAAGCTAGACTCAGCAGCCCTTGTCTTCACACCCACGCCCAACACCCATCACAGGGTCTGGAAGGCTTATGCCCCTAAGTCTGGAATATACCCAGAGGTATAACGAATGCCGTGTTGATGCCCCCCCCCCGCCCAAGGAACAAAGATGCTTGTCTCAAACTTCCCTTTGGAACATCACACATCAGGCCTCCGTCTTCTGCACTTCCCTTAACTACACTTTTATCTTCCAAGCTCTGACAGAACAGCTCACCAAGCCCAAAGTTCCAGAGTCCTTCTACAGTCCTCCCCAAAACTACATGGTCAGGTCTGTCCCAGCAATGCCTCACTCATGGTACCAATTTCTGTGCTAGTTATAGCTGCGATGAGACAAAAACGGCGTGGAGAGGAAAGGCTTATTTGACTACACTTCCATATTAAAGTCCATCACTGAAGGAAGTCAGGACAGGAACTAAATGAGGCAGGACCTGGAGGCAGGAGCTGATGCGGAGGCCAGGAGTGCCACTTACTGCCTTGCTCATCGTAACTTGCTCAGCTGGTTTCCTTACAGCACCCAGGGCCACTAGCCCAGGACTTGCGCCACCCACAATGGCCTGTACCCTCCCACATCCATCACAATTAAGAAAATTAAGCCTTGTCTGCAGCCCAACCTTATGGAGGCCCTTTATCAACGGAGACTCCTCCTCACAGATGACGGTAGCTTCTGTCGAGTTGACTCAAAACTAGCCAGCGCAGTGCTGCTGGGGACAGCGGAGCCATTGGTGACACTGGAGTGTCTGGGTCTTGGTTTGGGCCACAGCATTGAGCCTTCGCACTGCTACCACTCACAGATGCAGGGGTGTGACTTGAGAGGTTTGAGAGGTCAGTGACATTTTCCCTGGTGAGGTTAACGGGAATCGCTTTCCATGAGTCGTTTAAATGAGGTGCATATATCTGCCAGTCTCGAGGTGGCTCGAAGTGGACACGTGCATTTCAGGGTCTTGGAAGAAGAGAAGATAGAAAAGTTAGGCTGCCGCATGCTGGGTCGGCATGTAGAGCCAACCTCTGGCTCCAGGCCCACGGGCTCTCCTGGGTCCTGCTGCTGGGGAGGTAAAACTAGGCAATCAGCTCTGAGTAACTAGTTTCCAGGAGTGGAGGAGGAGGCAGGCCCTGCAGAAGGCACCTAACTGAATTTCACAATCAAACTTACCACATCTGCCCCAAAGGGAGCGGGGGAGGCTTTATCTCTCTCTGCAGTCAAGTGAGGCAGCTGTGAGCTTGATGCAAATCAGGCCTTCAAACCTCTGCTAGTTTGAGGACAACTTTGTTGATTTGTTTTTCTTTTTCTGTTTTCGTGTGTGTGTGTGTGTGTGTGTGTGTGTGTGTGATGCATGTGTGCATGAGGTTTTTTTAGGTGTGTGGGCACATATGTGAGGGTGCTCATGTACATGTGAGAACATGAATGTGGGGGCCCAAGATTGATGTGAAGAATTAACCTCCATCACTCTCCCACTTTAGTCCTTGAGCCAGGGTCTCTCAAACCCAGAGCTTGTTCATATGGCTAGTCTCACTAGCCAGCTGGCAGAAAGCCCAGGCCGAGCTTACAGGGAAAGCCACCACACATAAGTTCTAGGGATCTGAATTCTGGTGCTCACACCCGTGTGGCAAGGGCTTCACCACCGAGCCTCTCTTCAGTGACTCTGAGCGTCTTGTATAATTTACTTCTCCATCTTTTGTAGTCTGTCTGTCTGTCTCTCGGGCTCATGAGTCCAGGCATCTTTGTTTTTCTTCCTCTCCATAGTATCCAAACACTCAGACCAGGCCCACACTGTTTTTTCCTCTCTGTTGGCTGAAGCTGTGCCTTCCACTCAGGCTGGACTCCCGCCTTGTCCTGAAACCCTGACCGTGACAATGGGCTCGAAAGATGAGCACATACGTTAGCCTGCTGGGACTTTCACTGTTGGAAGCCCCGAAGGGTAGTGCAGCCTGCATCCTCTCTTTCCTGGTCTATGCTCCACTGTGACCCGGCAGGCTACTGGACAAAGCAGGGCCATGACTTCTCACCTCCTGCCCCCAGGCTCTCTTTGTTTCTTACAGCTTCCATGTATCTGAAGTCATCATCTTCCATCTGTTATGGTTTAAAGCTGTTCTCTCATTTGCCTTTCCCCTGTGAGTTAGCCTGCGATGTGTTTCTAGCTTCCAGCGTAATGCAGCATTTATACCATATAAAATCAGAGACGGCACAGGAGAGATGGCTCACCAGCTCAGAGCCCAGTCTACTCTTCCAGAGGACCAGAGTTTGGTTCCCAGCACTCATGTCAGGTGACTCACACAACCTCCCGTAACTCCAGTTATAGGGGATGCGATGGCTCTGGGCCCTGTTGGCACCCACAAATATGTGCACACCCCCACACATATACACATAATTAAAAATGGAAATAAATCTTAAAACGAACTCCCAAGAAAGCTCCAATAAGGTATTCATTTTTGGCTAATCCTGAGTTCATTTGTTCATTCATTTATTCACTCACTCATCAGTCAGTTCATGTACACTGAGCCTGTTTACAATGAGATAAGTATTGAAAAGTACTTGGCATTGTGCAGACCACATTGAGAATGGGGCAGGGAGGTAGGGTAGGGACTGGTTTCCAGTGTTCACAACTCTGAGAGCTGTGCCAGTATTTAAATATGATAGCCTCTTGTATTTTAGTAGTATTTCAAAGCTTACAGTTATGGGAGTCTTGGTATTATGATTATTATTGGAATATTTTGTTTAACATTACAACTTGATCTCATAACTGGCTATTTTGAAAAAGTGTCTTAAAAGAGTTTAAAATGTTCCTTAGAAGAAGTTTGCTCTCCATCAGTGAGTGGATTACATAAGAGGGGAAAAGGCCCTCACCCTCAGCACCCTGCAGAACTCAGGGGCCACCTAGTTGGCGGACCGTCTTCGTCTTTCTGACCACAACCTGTGGTGTAAAAATTTTAATCTATTTAATCCATTTTCACCGTGGGAGTAGCAGGGTCCACAGTGCACCTTAGGAGCTCGGCGTGATGTTGGTCTTTGTGCGTTTGCTTTTCCCTTTGTGAACTGCAGGATGGAATCGGGGTATGGAGGCCTGGGGGCCCATCAGTGCTTTAATACCAACACATCAGCTGCCCCCTCTCCTCCCTTCCCCCCTTTGTGCCACTGGAGACAGGACCTGTGGTGTGTATAATGACTCACGGGTGGGACCAGAGGAGGACACCAGGGGTTGTCATTCTCCACCTCGTTCCCTTGAAACGGGGTAAACGGGGTCCCACACTGACCCTGGAGCTCATTAGTCTCCAGCTCGGCTGGCTGCACTGCAAGTCCAGGAAGCTTCCTGAGACGAGAGCTTGCTTTGCTGTCCAAGGTAACCTTGAACTCTTGGCCTCAAGTGACCCTTCTGCAACCATGTTTTTGTTTGTTTCCCATGATGGCCCCTTTAGCCTGAGTTGAGCTCTTCATAGTAATTTTTTCTTTCCTCCCTTTTCATCTCCCTGTTTTTTGGTTCCTACTTTTATTTATTTATTTATTTATTTAAATATTCCAACTTTATCTTAGATGCTCCTTTCGGACTTTCCCCGATTTTGTGTTTTTTCCCCCCTTTTTTCTGCAGACAGGGCCCTCCAGTCCCTTCCTAGTGGACTGCAAACCTGATGCATTCATAAACTGGACACATTTCCATTCAGCTGGCCGGGAAGGCTTGGCTGGGGGTCTGTATTTGGAACTCACCTTGACCCCTGTATTCATCTTGGCAGCCCCTCCTTGCTCTCATTCCCCTGGAGCCTCCCTCAACCAATTTATTTTGTTTTTACTTTTAAAGCTGAGGACCCATGCTCTCTACCACTGAGCTAAACCCCAAATCCCATCTTTAAATTGTTCTTTATTAGATTTAGTCACTTTATTTTATGTTTTGCATCCACATATGCAATTGCACCGTGTGTGTGTGTGTGTGTGTGTGTGTGTGTGTGTGTGTGTGTGTGTGTGTGTTGGTACCTGGGAGGTCAGAAGAGGGCATCAGATCTTCCCCGGAACTGGAGAAACCCGTGGCTATGAGCCACTGTGCAGATGAAGGGAATCGAACCTGGAAAAGCAAAAGTGCTCCTAGCTGCTGAGTCATCTCTCCAGTACTATACCCCCATTTAAGAAAAGATTTTTTCATTTTTTATTTTGTGTGTGTGAGTGTGGGTCTGCCTTTATTTTATGTGCATGTGTGTACTTGGTGCTCATGGAAACCAAGAATGATTGTCAAATCCCTGGAATAGGAGTTGAAATTTGTTAGGAAGTTTCATGGAGGATATATATATGAATTTGTGTGTGTGTGTGTGTGAGTATATTGCGATGTGTGTGTGTGTGTGTGTGTGTGTGTGTGTGTGGTTGTGGAGTAGAGATCAGAAGGGGGCTTTGGATCTCTGGAGCTGGAGTTACAAGTGCTTGTGAGCGCCCTAACATGGGTGCTGGGATCCAAACTCCAGTCCTCTGAAAGGGCAGGAAATACTCTTTTATTTGGGGGTTGGGTATTTTTGTTTTTTGTTTTTTTAAAAAGTCTATCTGGCTGTCCTGGGATTCACTCTGTAAACCAGGCTGACCTCAAACTCACAGAGATCGGCCCGCCTCTGCCTCCCAATTGCTGGGACTAAAGGCGTGCACCACCACACCCAGCTATTAGGAAACACTTTTAACTGCAGAACTATTTTACAAATAACATTTTGTGTGTGTGTGTGTGTGTGTGTGTGTGTGTGTGTGTTATGAATGCAGATGTACAAGTACTTCGATTTGTATGGAAAGCGAAGGGAAGCTTTTGGGGAGTCACATACACACCCCACTACCACTTGGGAAAGATGGCCTGAGGCACAGATTCAGCTAGGAAGGTGGGGAGAGTGGGTGGGGAGCGACCAGAGGGAGGACTCTCCTCTTGAGATGCATCTGCTGGGATTGGAGTGCCGAGACTGTTTGCCACCAGGAAGTGAGGTAAAGCCTTTTATGGTGGCAGCGCACAAGTCGGGGAGAGGAAACCGCACTGCACCCCCGAAGTGCTGGGCAACCCATTACTTTGCTGCTCCGAGTAGATGGGTGTCTGGGGCTGAGAACGAAGTGAGTTCGCTTCTCTGAAACCTACACTGGTTGGGAGCAGGGTTTGAGGGCTGACTTCCTACCCGGTGTTGCTGCAAACCAGGCACTGTAGTACCTGAAGGCAAGGCCCTGGCTTGTGTCTGGAAGGAGCTCACTGGATGCATCTGCCTGTCTTTCTCAGGGAATGGAGGGCTGTGGTGGGGGCTGTGGCTGGACATGTCTGTGTGTGTCTTCACAGATCTAGAACTGACTCTACCAAGATACTTCTGCACTTGTTCTTACAGCAGTTAGAACAGGCTTAACACAACCCTGGAAAAACCTACCAGAATAGCCCACGTGGCCAGTTCTTCTTTCGTGTTCAGTCTTCCCAGCCTGGACAGAAGGCCTTCCCGTGACTGGCCTGCGGTCAGCAGTCTCAGGGTTCCCCTTCTCGGTCATACTTCCTATCCTAGCCCAGAGATCCTCTGCTGCTCATGCCTTCTGGTGCACGCCCTGGGGCAGCGCAGGGGCTCATCCTGTTCTCAGACGCTGGGGAAGGGCAGCTGATGGGAGAGGGTTGGCTGAAAGCCAGGGTTTGGACATCTGCAGCCTGGCACCTGCTTCCCGTCTCCTGGGCCACCTGCCCCCCCCCCCCATACTGGCATCTCAAGCTGCTCACTTGCATATCTCATTTTCAGAACCACTCAAGATAGCCTGAACCCATGCGGGCCACGTGTGTGCCCTCACGCACAGCAGAGCGTTCTCATGCATGTGGATGTCTTGGGGAGGGGAGGCCTACAGACTTTTGCATGCAGTCTGCTCATCTGGCCGACTGAAATTCTACTTTCATGAAGTAACTTTAAAACAGGAAGTGGGTTTCCAAAAATGTTCCCTTCTGACAGAATGGCGGTGGTGGGAGAGGTTCGTGGCTGTGTGGAACCTGTGGGTCTTTGAGACGTGTGGAGTTCCACACTGCTGCTCTGGGCCTCATGATGGTCTCCAGACCAATCCTAGGAATAGTCGTATTTATCTTAAGAGGCTCCTGTGTCTTTGCCTTTGACATTAATTAATTGTTCCCGTAGTCAAGAAAGAGCAGACACAGGGCTTTGAGTGGTGACCCCACCTAGGCACTGTTCCTGTACCAGCAGAGGTCTAGTCAGGCCTCGGCCTCCTGGGGTCTTTTGCCTTCTGGTCTCTGGCATGAAACAAGCTCATTTTCTTCTGTTGTCAAGCTCCTACTAATTGAAGACTTCCAGGGATTTTCATAAGACCAGAAGTTTTCAGAGTCTGTTTTTCCCTCAGCCAAGCTCTGCAAGCATCCTTAGAGGCTGAGGGCCTCTCTGGGAGAAAAGTTCTTTCTTAGGGCCTCCTGACCTCCCTCATTCTCCACAAACCACAGCTGTGTGCTGCACGCTAAGGGCATCTCTCAGTTGCCTTACTCGGTGGGATCAGATGAGGCCCGAGACCCGAGGTTCACTCAATAGCTGTCTGCTGTGGGGAGGCAGGTGCACACAGATCTTCCTTTTCAAGAAAGGGAGCCTCAAGGGAAGTTCTGGTGGAGCGTGCTGAGTTGGCTGCCCTGCCCGAGGCACTTTGAAGACAGTGCCCACTGTAAAGTTGGCTCCTTCCATTAGGGAAGGTCACAGCCCTGTCATCGGCTCCTGCCATGGAGTATGTCCCAACCCTGCTACAGTTCTCAGTGCAATGAGAGGACACTGTCTCTGGGATACCTCCATGCTTTCCTGGCAGTCTGCACTAGGGATTTCTGGGCACACAGTGAGTGTTCTCTGCAGTACTTAAACTTAATGTTTGGCTACTTGAAGGGAAATACCCTCTTCTGGAAGACTGACAAGCCATGCACCCTGGAGAACTCAGTGAACCTCATGGGACCTGAGTGGTATTGAAGTTTGGAATTAGACAGCCCTGATGCCACCTGTCATGACCCTGGTCCTCATCAGGAAACCAGCATTAACAGAGGAAAAGACTAAGAGGTTAGGGGAAGGGACTAGGCCTAGTGTGTCCACAGTAGAGCGGGTGCTGGCCGCGATACATGCATGTGTTTGTGGCTTCACCGGACTTCACTGATCCTGGTGAAACACACATCATAAAAAACGTCTTGTGAGTGTATTCACAGTGCTGTACAGACACTGACACGCACTGGATCCCAGGTCCTTTCAACACTCCAAAGACAATCCTATGACCATCACACCACTGCTAAGGGTGGTCAGAGTCTGGTCCAGGTGTTTCTAGGTGCTCGGTCAGGGAACTGACATAAAGATGCAGAAAGACTGGAAAGTAGCAAGGAAACTACCCAACAGCAAAGCCATAGTACAGCTCTGTCAAGAGTGACAGCAGGCACTTGGTGTGGTGGTGCACACCTTTAATCCCAGCACCCAGGAAGCAGAAACAGGTGGATCTTTGTGAGTTCGAGGCCAGACTGGTTTACAGAGTGAGTTCCAGGACAGCCAGAGCTACAGAGTGAGACTTGGACACCCTCATGGAGGGCTTCACCCTCCCTGGGAAAATGAGGGGGTATTGGGGGGGTTGGTGGGAGTGCATGGGAGGAGGGGGAGGGAAAGGGAGAGGGACCTGGTATTGACATGTGAAGCAACCTTGTTTCTAATTTAAATTTAAAATAAAAAAGAGTTTAAAAAGAGAGAGAGAGGAGAGAAAAAAGAAGAGAGAAGAAAAGAGAGGAGACAGAGAAAGAGAGAGAGAGAGAGAGAGAGAGACAGAGAGAGAGAGAGAGAGAGAGAGAGCAGGTCACATGAGTGAGTATTCAGGGCCCCAGGTTATTGACTGGATTTCCTTGATGGGGTCTAGAGGAAAGAGTGGCTGGTTACTACAGGTATGTCATGGTGGCTCTCTATTTTGACAGACATGCCTAAGATATGACTTTTACTGTACGTTCCCTTCCTATAATGCATGTGATCCCAATCGTATGCACACTCAGTTGTACATAGACGTAAGATGGCAAATAGAGGACTCTCTCTAAAAATTCACTTAGATGACACAGTTTGCTCTATTGTTCATCCACCCAAAACTAGCTCAGGACAGAATGGCCCCCTACCAAGGTAACTAGTTATGCCTGGAGTATGAATGAATGGAAACATGAATACTGTTTGATAGTTGGTGGGGGAAGGGGTGGGCTGTGTGTGTAGCTCCATGCAGGTGGGGCCCTAGGTCACTACGTGCATTCATTGTTAGGATAGCGGTGTGTGTGCACATAGCATTGTTAGGATAGCAGTGAGTGTGCACATAGCATTGTTAGGATAGCGGTGTGTGTGCACATAGCATTGTTAGGATAGCGGTGCGTATGCACATAGCATTGTTAGGATAGCAGGGGTTGTGTGCACATAGCATTGTTAGGATAGCGGTGAGTGTGCACATGGCATTGTTAGGATAGCGGTGCGTGTGCACATAGCATTGTTAGGATAGCGGTGCGTGTGCACATAGTACATGTAGGTGAAAGCCCTAGGCTGCCAGTGCATTACTGGAAGAAGGGCGTGTGCACATCCGTGATGGAGTGAAGTCCCAGGTTGCTAAGCTTTTCTTTGTGTTTGTCCCCCTCACCTTCATTCCCATTTCTCCCTCCTACTAATCTTCCTGCTTCTGGGGTCTGCACATTCTAGGTGTTTTCCCATGAGCAGCCTCTTGTGTCTGCTTTCCTTCCTGTAGCCTAACAGCTCCAAGGTTCACTCAGGTTGGAACTTGGACCAGTGAGTGCTTCCTTTCTCCCTCAAGACCGAGTAACATTTCAATGAGCTCTGAATTCACAGGCTTCCCAGGATGGTCCCGAGTTTGGTGGAATGCCACTTTTATTGTTTTTGAATGTTCAGTGTAGCACTCTTGTTTCAGGATTCTTGGCTGCAGATGCACTAGTAGGTATGGGGTAGGCCAGGCTGCTGTGGGCCCTCTCAGGGAGCTTGGCTCTGGAGGCAGCTACAGCTCCCAGCTGCAGCTCTTCCACGGCTGGCTGGAGTGTGGAGCTGGTTTCAGGCCAGGAAAGGCTGTTCTGGTGGGTAGCAGTCCAGCGCCTCTATCTCCTCCAGATGCAGGAAAAGGCCAAGGAGATCTACATGACCTTCCTGTCCAATAAGGCCTCCTCTCAAGTCAACGTGGAGGGGCAGTCTCGGCTCAGTGAGAAGATTCTGGAAGAACCACACCCCCTGATGTTCCAGAAGCTCCAGGACCAGGTACTGTGACCTCCTTGCCTGTGTCTTGATCTGGAAAGCTGTGTTCACTCCAGGCCTGGGAGAATTCTTCAGGGAAATGCCACATTCCTTAGGAAATCCGTCACCCAGCTGTACAGGCTGAGGTTACTGAGCCCTGATTGGTGAAGGTTGGGGAACCCCAGGTTCTGAATGTAGACTGTGTTGACTTTTGTTCTATGTGCCATGGGATAGGAGGTTGGATCTGTCTGAGGACACAGGTTCAAGAAATGTGGCAACCATTGAAGGGAGGGACAGGTAGGAAAGTCTTGAAACAGTGGCAGGGAATCTAAGACTGTTTTTTGTACAAATGGTCAAACGACTCCCTTACTGACAGTGGCCCAAAGCTGTAAGTAAATTTATAATGTGGCCTCTCAGTCATAACGACAAAGAGAAAAGTTTGTAGTATATTCCACTTAAAACCAGAAGAGGTAAGTTTAAAAATGGACATGTTAAAGAGGTGAGTAAGTTTCCTGGCAGAATGTCTTATGAGGAATATTCAATAAATGTCACTAGACCAAAGGGATGCGGCCTGAAATTCAGACCTGGATTATAAATGTGTGTGCATATCTACACTCCGCTGTGAAATGTGATCTCCACACCAGGTCAAGGGTGTGCTTCTGCTGGGAAGGCAGATTGAAGTTAAGGGACACACGGGGAAGAAGTAACATGAAGCAGCTGTTGAAGGCAGAGACAGAAGATTCTGGAAACAGCCACAAGGATTCAGAGTAGCAGGGAACCTGGGGCTGTTTTTGTACACATAGACAAATACCTTCCTCACTTCCTGTCCTGAGGAGGCCACTCCAACTTGAATAAACTAGTCTCGTGAAGGGTGTTTCAAAACTGATGATAATCCCAATCCAAGGGTTAACTGTTCAGAGCTATAGGTTATACATGGTGTAGGACCACCTCCCCTCGTTCCCAGGGAAGGCTGTTTTAACAGGTCTGAGGCTACACACTGTGCAGACTTTCTGTGTGTTAGCTGAGCTTTTGCTATTTGGGAGGGGCTTTTTGATCACCTGGTGCATAGAGCCTAGAGCAGTGGTTCTCAACCTGTAGGTCATGACCCCTTTTGGGGGGGTCACATATCAGATATCCTGTATATCGGATATTTACATTATAATTCACAACACCAGCAAAATGACCGTTATGAAGTAGCAACTAAATAACTTTATGGTTGGGGGGTCACCACAGCATGAGGAACTGGGTTTAAGGGTCGAAGCATTAGGAAGGTTGAGAACCACCGGGATAGAGGATGTCTCAGTGTCTACGAGGGACATCTTTGCTCATCATCTGATAGAAAACAAAACACCCAGGCAGAAACACAAGCAGAAGCACTTTGAGAACAGTTTCCAACTGACACAGTGGCGGGTATAGATTCCAGGTAATTTTGAACCAAGTTTGAGTGTTGAAGGAACTCTGGGTCTCTGGAGAGACTCATTAAGGCCATCTGCGGAGTGACTTTGAGCTGTGGGCATAGGTTTTGGAGAGAGATGCAGACAGGGGAAGGCAGATTTTGCGACTGCAGCCACGTGGGCACATCTGTCTATTCTGGCCCTCAGGATCTTCTAAAAGGCTCTGTCGGGTGCTCTAAACCACATCCGGTGTTGAGAGCCTGGCCAACTATTAGATTCTAGATTATCTGCCGCCACAGTGCCCACTACTGTTGGGCTGTCCTGAGAGCTGTTGTCTCGCTTGGCATGAACTCTCATCCATTCTCCAATGAGAGTTCTTATCCTCATGTTGTTGACAGCAGCAGCAAGGGTCATGGAGTTGTAGAGGTCCATTAGTTAAAGTCACTCGGACAGTAAAAGTTTCTAGAGGCTGATTTTCCACCTGCCTACCTTCCTCCCTCATGGCTACCACTATCTTCTAGTTCAAGGGCGGCTTCTCTGCTCGGCAGAGGCCCGTGATACCCTTGGGACAGAGGGAGTGTGGAGATATGTGGACACAGGCAGTTGCTTTACGGGGCTCAGAGTCCAAGGTGGGAATGAGATGAGAGAGGCTGATGGGATTCCGCACAGAGGCCTGCACACAGTGCCAAAGCCCAACAAGACATCCAAAACAAAGCCAGCTGCTGTGGTCTGCACCCAGCCCAGCAAGTGTCTGCTGGGGTGGCTAGGGGTGGGGTGAGGGGGACTGGTGGCACAGAGAGGAGGCATGTGCCAGAAAGGGTGATTTTTTCCCCCTGAATGACAACATGATTCTTATTCTGAGAACATAGTTTGGCCTCAAACTCAAACTTTGTTCTTCTGCCACACAAATGCCAGGGTCACAGGTGTGTGCCACCATACCTGGCTAAGTGACAACAGTTTTTAAAATGCTTTTTAAAAATCCACCTGATAGTAAAAGGCACTTGGGAACTAAAATATATTGAAGGCACCCACCCACCACCACCACCACCATGATTTCACCTGGAGATAGTCACTAAACAACATTCCACCTCTAGATACCCATCTTTCATGTTCTATAAATAACATGTGCTACCACACTCGTTACCAATGCGGTTCAGAGTTTGACTGTAAAGGAAGTGTTTTCTATCCTGTTGTGAAGCACTGTTTGAGAGAGAGAGAGAGATAGAGACAGAGGGAGACTAACTGTCCTCCTAAGGTATAGGTGGGTGGATGAGAAAAAGTTGCAGCCGTCCATGTCTTGGTATCCCTGGAGACTGGCTGCGGGAACCGTCCCGACACACACACCATGTGCTCAAGGCCTCCCTGTCAAGTAGTGTTAGGTGGCGTGTAACCTACACACATCTTCCCACATGGTTTAAATCTGCTCTGACGCAGTGCCATGTCTGTAGTCACATTATATTTCTTAGGGAACTGTGACAGAAAGGAAAGCTCGGTACACATTCAGCTTATGTTCTCCTGTGGCTGCACAGCACTGCCTGCCTGTGCAGCATTTGCTGGTTTCCTGGAGGTGGGGAAGGCTGAAGGCACCTGGTTTTTGCTTCATGTCAGGGCCTAGACACCAAGAGGCTCAGCATCACCTGTAGTCTTGGCTCCCACAAAGCTACTTTGAGGGCCCTGCTTTCTGAAGTGAGAGACCCCAAGATTTTAAAAACGTTTTCATTTTTGATGTATTTATTTGGGGGGCGCATATGTGTGTTTGGGTACATTTGTGTATGTGTTGCATATAAAGGCCAGAGGTCAACATTGTCTTCCTCAATTGATTCCCACCTTATTTTTGAAAGATATTTCCCATTGACCTGGAGCTCATGGGTTAGATTAGACTGATTGGACAGGCGTCCTCTAGTGCTGGGATTACGGACATGTGTCACCGTGCCCAGCTTTTAGGTAGGTGCTGGGCATCGGAACTCAGGTCATCATGCTTGTGCGGCCAGCACTTTGCTGACTGAGCCATCATCCCCCAGTTCTAATTTAAGGTCTCCCTAAGCCTATTCATAGCTTCTGTGTCACCATGACCACCATGTGACTTAAGGTGGGCCTACCTCAATAGGCTGCTAACTTCTGCTTTCAGCCATTGCCACCAGAAAAACTTTATAGGTGGTCAGCCACACATAATGTGGCCTCGTTCTGCTGCTCTCGGGGAAGATGGTGAAGCAGCATAGCAAACACCCTTGAGCTCTGATTAGAAAGCCCTGCATCCCTACACCCTTAAAAGAGCCTCTTAGGCCCTTTACTCAGGTCCTTCTAACTCTTGGCTTACAGACAGTTCTAATAGGCTCTTCAGTTCAGAGATTTGATGTGAAATACCAGTAGGGGCTGGATGGCTGAAAGCAGTACGTACAACAGGGAGCAGGCAGACGACGACACTGAACATTGACCACAGTACACACGGGGCCCATGTCCCCACACAGCATGGGCTTCTCCACACTATAGGACAGCAACTTGATTGGTGAGCTAATGGTGCTCACAAGACATCAAGGAGAGGCCAGCGGTGGCCAGTGTGTTGTGTAAAGAACGCATAGCGCATGTCAGTCAAGTGTTTCAGCGAGAGCAAGAGAAGTGAGGGGCTTACCTCCCATCTGGGAAAGCTCCCTTTGGAATAAGGGGGGCGATGGCTGCCCGATTTAATTTGTGAGTTTGGCTTGTCTGTGTGCCCAGTGGTGACTGGTCAGGAGAGGTGGGGGTTGTACTGTGTGTGTCGCTTGCGAACTGTAGTCTAAAGGTGGAGGCTGAGCTTCGCAAGAAGCAATAAGGGAGGTCACTTGGCTTCTTCAGTGACTATGCTAAGAGCTATTGTGATGCAAGGAAATCAGCTCCTGTCCATCCGTGGGGACAAAGCTGAGAGACATCTGGGAGGGGCACGGGGGTCTCTTGGTCCCTGGAGAGGCCAGAGCCCTGAAAGACAGCAACTGCTGGGAGAGCCCTGGGAGGCAGCATGTTCCAGGAGAAGCCAGTATAAAGACTGCCGCTCCCAGGCATCAGCCTGGAAAGCCAGCATGGGACTGATCAAGACCCCCTGAATCTGGGTGTCAGTGAGGAGGCCTAGGGAATCTATTGAGCCTTGGGCAGCAGATCAGTACCCATCCCAAGTATACACATGGACTTTGGACTCCCATAGAACAATGTGAGGTGCACTCTCACCCCGAACTCTTGGGGAAGGGTCTAGGCCCTGCCCTATATGAAATGACAGACTATGCACACCCCCATGGAGGGCCTCACCCTCCCTGGGGAAATGAGGGGATAACGGGGGGGAGGGCTCAGGAGGAAGGGAGGGAATGGGAGAGGGACCTGGAACTGACTTGTGAAGCAACCTTGTTTCTTATCTAAATTTAAACTGGAAAATAAAATTAAAAAAAAAGAAAAAGAAAAAAAAAAGACTGCTGCAGGTGTGGGCGGGGTGTGTTGGGAAGGTCATTGTACAGTGTCTGAGTGACAGGGTGGGAGCTTGTGGAACCCTGCAGCTATGGTGCCAGTTTAATGGAGGAGTTTTGAAATTTAGCTTTTATTTATTTTTTAATCAGGTGGGTCAGTTACACTAAGAAAGTTTGATCTTGAAAGCTGGCCCACTTGGCCCTGATCCCCACCCCCACCCCACCCTGGCTATCCTGCCCTTTCCTCTCTGGACTAGAGAGTGCAGATGACTCAGTACCACTGTTGACCTTGGCTTCCTAGTCGTGGCTTGTCATTGGTCCTTGGCCCTCCTCCCCATCCCTGTCTCAGCCCGGCACTTCCTGGATACTGGGCTCAGAGTCATGGTCATGATCACCATGTGGTGGATTGGCTCATGGCATCAGGAGAGGGACGTGGGGGCTCAGAGCCCGTCCTGCCTCAGACCCCACATAGGTTCTGTTTCTTAGTGTGGCTTCTGTGTCCCCACATGTCATATGGGGACTCTGCTGCACCTGAGGAGAGGCTAACGTGCTTCTCCTCTTCCAGAGGGAGCCGTGTGCTGTTACCTACAACAGAGCCGGCGTGTTGCCAGGATGGCCTCATGCTAGGTAGCGCCAGTGTCTATTCAAGGTTCCAACACAGCAGAATGACCTCCGCAAGGTGCCAGGTTCCCAGCCACAGCCTCAACAGAGGAAGGAACCAAGTCTGGACCCTTTTCTCAGTGCTGTTAGTCCTAGGGAGATTCGGAAACTTTTACTCCACATTATCAGAAGTGTGTGTGTCGGGGGATGGGGTGGGGGATGGTGATGGGATTCACCCGAGCTGCCCTGTTTCAGTCTGAGCCCGGCTGCACCATCATTGTCCCTCTTTCTGGGCTGAGGTTGGCAGTCAGAGCCAGGGTGCATGCCATCGCTGTCTCACCTGTACTGTTGACATTCACAGATCAAACCCAGCCCAGGAACGAGGCCACGAGGTTTTATCCCAGTGGGAGAGAGCAAAGGGGCTCCACATCTGCGTGGTCAGGCGCCTGTGGCGTGGAGGATTTTCAGATTGACCTTACAACTTTAAGATAAGTGACACCTTGTCATGGCAGAGATGCAGATCGCTGCTTTCACAGACTCCCGGGAGAGCCACAAAGGGAGAGTGTGTTTTGCCCCATGCAGAGGGGTCTTTATGACTCCATTTCTGATCTTCTTGGAGTTCTGACCCTGCCCTTGGCACATTAGCCTGTCTGTGAACAAGAAGTGCTGTCCAGATCAACGAAGCCTCTCAGTGGCTCAAGCAGGCTTATGGGACAGCGTCTGCACTTTGCCTGGTACTAACCTGCTGTCTGCCAACTGCCCTCAGACCTCCTGGGTGCATCTGATTCCTTCAGAAGAGGGATAGGGACCTCTCTCTCACCGGTGGGCACATCAGTTCTGTAGGTTCAAGGAGAGACAGAAAGAGAGAGAGAGAATATATATATGCTCTAAAATGATGAATCAGTGAAATCCCATTAGCAAACTGACTGTTACATTGAAAGTTTAAAATTTTTCCTCCTTATGTGGGTTGAAGTAACCCAGAAAAGAAGGGAGGACGTATTTAGTTTAGCCATTCTAATGTACTGGATTCTGAGGTGATCAAATATTTATCAAAAAATACAGTGGATAGAGTCAGTGTATTAACCTGGAGCGGCCGCCACTCTGAGGCTGAGAGCTTCTGATGGAATCCTTCCCTAGAGCAGTGTGTTGGGCACCTCGAGGGTGTTTTTGCTTCTGTTTTCTCCTTTGCAGCTCCATCTGGGACTTGGGGCATAGTGTGTGTCTGGGTGATGCAAGGAACAGGACACAGGCACAGGACACACCATCGCTCTTTCCTCCCAGTCTGGAGGGAATCCTAAGTAACGGGACTAAAAGCTTATAGTGCAGACATGCAGATGTGGGATCTGGAGACCAGAAACCCTTGCTAAACCACATCCGTCTTGGAAAAAAGGAATCGCAGGAGCAGCCAGGCTGCCTACTCGGTTTCTGCTTTGCCCCTCTGGAGACAACTCACCCTTGGGCTGTGCTCAGAGGTCTCCTGGCCACTTCCACCAACTCCTGTCTGAGTTGTCTCCATCCTCTCCTCTTCCCTGAAGATGTCTAGGATTCTTGACCACATTGTTTAGGTCCAGGTCAGTTATGTTGGTGGGGCCAGCTTTGCCTGTGAGAGGCCTGGCTTTATAGAACTCAGGTCCTGAGGGCCAGCTCGTCCCTGCTGGAGTCCGTCTTCAGAACTGTGCAGGAGTTCATGTCTGTGTCTCTGTGCTGGCAGCTTCCTAATGTTGTCCTAACTGCTAACCAATTCACACGTTTCCAAACAGCTAGACTAGGAGTCTGAAGTCATGTGTGGGCAGGGTCTGGGCTCCCGACAAAGGCACTAGAATGCCTTTCCTCTCCAGCTTCCTGTCAGTTGCTTCTCATCCTTGGAATTCGTAGGCCATAGCCATGTCACTCCTGTCTCTGTCACTGATGTCAGATGGCTTCCTTCCTTCTGGGTCTCTCTGTATGTCCTACCCACCCGCTTTTGGTCCCCCTACCCTGTAGGGTGAGTTCAGCTTGTCAGCCATCACTAGATCTGTTTCCGATTTTGAGGTTCTAGGTGGATATATGTTTTCAAAAAACACTATCTAACCTGCTGCTAATCTTTTTTGTTTTGTTCTGTTTTGGTTTTGGTTTTTCGAGACAGGGTTTCTCTGTGGCTTTGGAGGCTGTCCTGGAACTCGCTCTGTAGATCAGGCTGGTCTCAAACTCACAGAGATCCACCTACCTCTGCCTCCGGAGCGCTAGGATTAAAGGTGTGCGCCACCACCGCCCTCAGATCTCATTCTTAATAACTGCATAGTGTTCTGCCGCACACATGTCATGTCGGGGGTGTGGCATATGGGATGGAGAGGTGGCCCGCCAGGCTTGGCCTCCTTTCTGTCCCCTGCTCACCGTTATAACTGAATTGTGCCCTTCCGCTCCCGTCCCATTTCATATATTGAAATCCTCACTTGCAGTCCCCCAGAATGTGACTGTGTCTGGAGACAGGGTAATTAAGTTAAGTAAGGTCATGTGGGTGGGCCCTGACCCAAAGTCACAAGTGTTTGGTTTTCTTAAAGTGCTGTGTTTATGTGTGTGGCAACAGTGAGCATAGGGCAACTTCGAGGAGCTGGTCCTGTCCTGCCAAGTCTATGTGAATTCTGGAAATCAAACTCTGGCTACCGGGTCCGCATGGCCAGCACCCTCACCTGCTGTGCCGTCATGCTGGCCCCTCATGGGTGTTCTTAGAAGGCATACACAGGGGACGGCCTTGTGACGCACAGAGAGGAGTCCTGCAAGAAATCAGCCAGTTGGTAGCTTGACCTCAGATCCTGGCCTCTGGAACTGTAAGGGAAAGTTGTTCTGTTTTGCCAGACAGAGCTGATCAGCCCTCCCCATCCCACCAAGCACTAGCTCCAAGTCCCTATTTTTCCCCTTCTGTGAAACCACAGTCCCCAGGGTGCTGTGATTGTTTCATGGGAGAATGTTCTATCTGATGCCTAGAGTGTGTGGCCACAACCTCTCAACAATGTTGGTCTTCGCCTGACTGTCTGCTGAACACATGGGAAACATATGCCAGGCTCCGTCTCAGCCATTGCCCTGTGATAGGCTGTGGTCTGTAGCTTGTGACGGATTTCTAGTCGATTTCTGCATGTTCTGTGTCACCCTGCTGCATACCACCCATGAGGGGCTTTATCATGGCAACTGCTGGGGCCCCACATCCTCGTGTCTGTGCACCGGGAAGCTGGCCTCTGGATCCCAAGCAGAGTCCCAAGGCCGTGAACAACCAGGAAGATGAAGACTTCGTGGGCCTTCTGCCCATGGCTGCTTCCTAGTCCCTCCAGCACCTAGAGGTGATGAAAGCCAGACATCCAGAAACCACAGCCTAAGGACTTTGGGGCTGGCTGGGCATTTCACGCCTGCCCACCCCAAGGAATGGCCCTGTGAGCTTGTTAAATAATTTGTGTCAGGGCCAGCAAGGTAAGAGCATTTGCCCTGAGAAGTCAGAAGAGAGCATCAGATCCCCTGGGACTGGAATTACAGATGGTAACTCCATTGTGAGTTACCATGTGGGTGCTGGGAATCGAATGTGGGTGCTGGGAATCGAATGTGGGTGCTGGGAATCGAATGTGGGTGCTGGGAATCGAGTGTGGGTGCTGGGAATCGAATGTGGGTGCTGGGAATCGAATGTGGGTCCTTTGCAGGAGCAGCAAGTGCTCTTAATTGCTGAGCCAACTCCCCAAGAGCTGGATGGGCAGAGGAATGCAGAGCCTCTGGGGCTCTTGAGTACATCCGCAAATGAAGCAGCCTTCCTGATTCAGTCTCTCACCTCTGCACACTCTGGGTGCCTGCAAAGTGCACCTGTCTCTTCTCTCTGAAGTGTGAGCTTGAGAGTCACAGAGGCAAACAGGATACTCCCCTCCCACCCACAGAGACTTCAGCCGAGAGGCCCTACCCTGCTGCTGGTGCTGGGGGAAGTGACAGGGGTACAGAGCTGCGTGCCAGGAGAGGCCCCCATGGAGCTGGCTCCCTTAGTCACACCTGCAGCATCCATTCTGGATTTTGAGTCAGGCGGGCATCTGTAAGATCCCCTTGGGGAGTCCATGTCCTGAAGGGCTGAAGGATGCCCAGTGGTGCCGTGTGTTGACACCTGCCTTGCATGTTTGAGGGAGGCCAAGAAAGAAGAAGGGGTCCCTTATCCCCAGCCTCTTCCTTCTGTGCTGCTGGCTTTCCTGATTTCTGGGCCGTTATATTCTCATAAAAAGTGATGTGACCACACTTAGCTAGTTACACTCACTTCAAAATTACAAAACTGAGCCAGGCATGGCTGCGCACACCTTTAATCCCAGCACTCCGGAGGCAGAGACAGGCAGATCTCTGTGAGTCTGAGCAAGTTCCAGGACAGCCAGAGCTATTACACAGAGAAACCCTTTCTCAAAAAACAAACAAACAAAATTTACAGTATTCATACAAAATAGGTAACTACTCCAAAGCTTGCGTAAGAATGGCCCCCGGAGAATGGCAGTCACCTATTGGACAGTCTATGCACAGCTCAACATGCCCGATATTTCCTGGGTATGATCTCTTCACAGTGGGTGGTTTGGTTCTGTGGCCCTTTTGAGAATATAAGGGTGAAAGACACAAGGGTCCTGTCCTTTCCTGAGGCACCTCCCGCCTTCCAAGCAGATATCCTGAGGCCTCAGCCCCGTGTGTGTTGGGAGAAGTCAGGTTTAAAGATTTTGCTACCCTCTTGTCAACCCCGCCTGACAGTGAGTGGCATTCTGGAAGTTTCCATTCAGCCAAGCCAGAGCTAGTGCTGTACAGGAAGACACCTTGGTGTGCCTTGTGGCTCTTTAATCTGAAAGTCAGAGAGAGAGAGAGACAGAGAGACAGAGAGAGAGACAGACAGAGAGACAGAGAGACAGAGAGAGACAGACAGACAAAGAGAGAGAGACAGAGACAGACAGAGAGACAGAGAGACACACAGAGAGACAGAGACAGAGAGACAGAGACAGAGAGAGACAGAAACAGAGAGAGACAGAAACAGAGAGAGACAGAGAGACAGACAGACAGAGAGAGATAGAGACAGAGACAGAGAGAGACAGACAGACAGAGAGAGACATAGAGACACACACAGAGAGACAGAGAGACAGAGACAGAGAGACAGAGACAGAGAGAGACAGAAACAGAGAGAGAGAGAAAGAGAGAGAGACAGAGAGAGAGAGAGAGAGAGAGAGAGAGAGAGAGAGAGAGAGAGAGAGAGAGAGAGAGAGAAAGAGAGAGAGCAAGAAAATGTGTCCTTCCTTTCCTCTATGTTGTAGGGTTAGGGAGGGTGAACAGGAGTAAGCTCGGGATCCTCGAGGGTGTGGCCCAGAGACGGGAGAGGGGGCTTCTATGTGGAGACAGCCCCCGCACAGCGCATGTGGCACATGTAGTGCCAGCAGGGGCAGCTCTTTGTAGTCCCCAGGACGCAGGCTCCGTCAGGGGTCCTTCTAGACACCTGGGCCTGTCTGGCTGTGTGGGGTCTGGCCTGCTGCCGCCTCCCCTGATGGAGACTGCGTGCTCACTCCCTCCCCTGCATGAGATCCCTTTTCTCTTGGCCTGGTAATAGGTTTGGGATCTCCTATTTGAAAAGACTTGTGTTTGTTTTTGAGACAAGGCCTCATGGGCTCTAGCTGGAGTCACACTCACTGTAGAGCTGAGGCTGAGCTTGAACACAAGTGCTGGGGTTACAGGCGTGTGCCACTGTACCCAGCCAGCTGAGACTCTTAAGGGAGGCGAAGGTATGACTCAGGCTGTGTGTATCTGTACTCCCATGGAAAATAGATATGTATTCGTGTGTGTGATTCTCAAACCTACAGAGTCCACTGAGACTATTACATGGTGACCAAAAATATCCAGGATGTCTGACTCAGCACAGCCCTACCCTAGTGCTCTTCTTGTTATTATAATCAGTGTGTGTATGTGTGATGTGTGTGTCGGTGTGGGCATGTGCATGCTGTGGCGTGGGGGGGGCTGGAGGACAACTTTTGAAATCAGTTTTCTCTGTTTCTACTGTGAGCCTTGCGGATGGAACACAGGTCATCGGGCTTGCATAGCAAACACTCTTACTTGCTGAGTCATTTCAGGGGTCTTACACTAGCATGTGTGTGTGTGTGTGTGTGTGTGTGTGTGTGTGTGTGCATGCGTGCTCACGAGAGTGCACAAGGGTATTGCTCTTTGACCCTTGGTAGGTAGGTCTTTGACACGGTGACTCACGGTCTGAGTTGGTAGTAGCCCTCAGGCTCTCTCTCCTTCCTCTCTAGATCTTCAACCTCATGAAGTATGACAGCTACAGCCGCTTCTTGAAGTCTGACTTGTTTTTGAAACATAAACGTACCGAGGAAGAGGAAGAAGAGTCTCCCGACGCTCAGACTGCAGCCAAACGAGCTTCCAGAATTTACAACACATGAGCCTGAGAGCTGAGGCCTTCACCCCCATGGAGCAGAGGATGGACTCTTGGAACTGAGCAGGGTTGTCATTGCTCTGTTATGTTTGAGGACTGAAGTATGCAAGACCTCCCCTCAAGATATGTGTATTTTATTAACTGTTTGACCAGTAACTCCTGCATGTCGGCTAACTCTCCATTAAAAACAAAAGTAGCTTTAAAGTTTCGGTTCACAAAAAAAAAAAAAAAAAGAGAGATTTCTCCAACACCAGATACAGCGTTTTAATCTTAATTAAGTTTCCCGTGAGGCCGCAGGTGAAGCCCTTAGCTCCTTCGACTTCGTAAGCCTTCGCCTTGCCTCTGGCCCGGGCTGTGTGGTCCAGACGGTCAGTCTGACCAACACAGCAGTGGTGGGCAGCGTTTGCTGACTGCTTTGGGGTTGGATAGTTCTGGAGAGAAGTCCAGTGCCGTCTAAAGCAGATCTCTGACGGCTGCTGAATATTCGGGGAATTGAACAGCAGCCTTAGCAAAGGGTGGTTATTTCTCATAAGGAGGGGGGCTGGTCCCTTAATCCATGGCATTTCATGCAACACATCCACTTAGAGTCCATTTCCACGGAAGCACTGTCTCAGGCAGGGGGAATAACAAAAGAGAAACCAGCCAGGGCTGAAGACCGCTCCAGTGGTGTCCAGCAGGACCTGGGCACGAGATACGTGCTGAAGTTGGGGTTGATGGGATGCACCCCCGTTCCCTTCTACCACCCAGGGACAAATCAACCCCGCACCTTCTCCTGCCTTCCTCCATTTGTGAACTCTGGCTTGAGATTCCCATGAGGGGAAAGAAGAGCCGTCTACATAAGCTCAGGTCCACGGTCAACCTGGTCTACATATAAAGCCGGCCGCAGCTGGGTGGAGAGGTTGGGAATGACCAGTGGGTTCCAGTTGTCCCCTCTTTTACAGTGGAGGCCACCAGGGCCCCGATCAGGCTCGGCTGCCTTCAGCTGGTGTCCACACCTCTTGCAGGGCTCGGCACTGCTGCTGGACTGACTGACTCTAGCGTGTTTGCTAGCTCTCATTTGTACCCACAAAACAATGAGCTTCGGCTGCTTATGGTCCTCCTGGACTCAGGCTCCGTCATTTGCAAAATCCCCTGCCGTTGAGGTGACTGTGCAACTTACCACTTGAACCAGACCACTTGAGAGATAAGGTGGGGTACATTTTAAAATTATAATGGCCAGGCGTGTTTTAATCCCAGCTCTTGGGAGGCAGAGATCTCAGTGAGTTTAAGGCCATCCTGGTCTACACATAAAGTTCAGACCAGCCAGGTATTCATAGTGAGAACTTGTCTCACAAAACAATCAAGAGCAGGAGAGATGGCTCAGTGGTTAAGAGCCTTTGTGGCTCTTGCAAAGGACCTGGGTTCAGTTCCTAACATCTGCATGGTAGCTCACAACTATTTCTAACTCCAGTTGGAAGGGATCTAATGCCCTCTTCTGGCCTCTGTGGGAACTGCAAGTGCATTGTGCATGTATATCCATGGCAGGCAAAACACTCATACACATAAAATAAAAATAAAAAGGAAATATTTAAAGCATACAAAATCCAAAAGAAATATAGTGTCCTGACATATCTGATAAACCACTAACAGTGATTCCCTGATGAGTCTTCTGGATGCTTCCTGTCTTTTCCTCTTGGACTTGGAGGAGGAATGGCCTTTGGGGAGCTATTCCCTGCTGAAGACAGAGCAACCACTGAGTATCTGCTGGCAACTACAAACTCAGGGCATTGCACATCCTGAACACATGCCTCTTATGTGTGTCTTCTCTCTGCCTATTACTGGAACCTGGGACTGAACCATGACACAGAGAAGGACCCCAAGGGCCCTGTTACCAGAGCCATAGTCACTGTGAGCAGAGTAGTTCAGTACATTTTAAAGAGTGAAGGTTAATAGTGCAGGTCCTCCAACTCCTTTGCTTGGTTGGCCAGGGCTATGCAGGGGACCAGGGGATGCAGTGGATGCTGGGAACCAGGGAATGCAGGGATCAGAGGAATGCAAGGGATTAAGGGGATCAGGGGGATGCAGGGGATCGGAGGATGCAGGAGATCAGAGGGATGCAAGGAATTAGGTGGATGCTGGGTAGCAGGGGATGCAGGGGATCAGAGGGATGCTGGAGATCAGGGAATCAGGGGATACAGGGGATCATGGGGATGCAGAAATTCTGGGGATCAGAGGATGTAGGGATTCAGGGGATGCTGGGGATCAGGAGATGCAGGGGATCTGAGGGATGCTGTGTATTAGGGGATGCAGGAGATCAGAGGGATACTGGAGATCAGGGAATCAGGGGAGGCAGGGGATCAGGGGGATGCAGGGAATCAGAGGAATGCAGGTGATTAAGGAGATGCAGAGGATCAGGGGGATGCAGGGGATGGGGGATGCAGGGAATCAGGGGGATGCTGGAGGTCAGGGGATGCAGGGATCAGAGGAATGCAGGGGATTAGGGGATGCAGGGGATCATGGATACAGAGGGCCCTCTACATCACCGAGGATGCAAGGGGCCAGGCCAGCACCTTTCAGAAAGCCCAGCATGGGCAGTGACCAGTGTAGCTGCAGGCCTCCCTCTGACTTCTCTTACACGACTGGTTCACAGACTATGTTTGAAGACACTAAATGGAAAAGAATGACCAAAGAGAGCCAGTAGACTGTCATAAGAAGAAAAGTGCACTCTTCCATTCCCTCCCTCCTTACTTCTTAACCACCAAACTCACAGAATCTGGCACCTGAATGAGCAGTTGCAATGAGATTGAAATGTAGGGAATCCATGCAGCCAAATAAATGTTTCTATCCAGACCCTCACGTTTACCCTTGTGTCTGTCTGTCCAGTCCATCCACCTACCCACCCACTCACCCATCGTCCATGCACCCATCCAACACCCATCTGCTCACCTGCCCATTTTCCATCAACTCATTATCCATCCCTCCACCCACCCTCCATCTATCCATCCAACATCCATCCACGGATTAGTGTCTAAGCTACGTCTGCAGTGTTCTGAGGATTGTTAAGATGCCAGAACTGAAGGCAGATAAACACTGACAGTTCACACACCATTGAAGCCTATAGATGCAGTTTTACTACTATTAAGGTCTAGTGAGGCCAACAAGCCAGAAAACAGTTACTATTTATCAATTTGGTTGCTCTCAGTTCCTAAGAGGAGAGATGTACAGTATGCAGGGCTATATGGGGCTGGCTGCACAAGGGTGTTGTCAGGAGGCAGAACAAGGGGGGTACGGAGTGAGCCTTTGTTGTCATTTTCTGGGTAAGGCAAGCAAAGTCAGGGTGTTTGGGATGACCCAGTCTGAATATTTCTACTGGGCTCCTGAATGTGACTGTCCCCATATATCGTATACCTGTCCATGGGGCCGTAAGGATAGGTGGACAGCGGCCCAGCATAGAAGAAGCTGATAAAGGTATAGTATAATTGGCATGCCCTGACACGGTTGCTTTGTGTATAAAGGATTCAATCCAGTTGCTTACGGCCTAGAAGTTGCCTAGCCCTGGGAGAAACATCCTCTCCAGTGTCAGCAAGGTCCCAGACCTTGCAAGGTCACAGCAGCAGAATAAAAAGACATGCTTAGTACAACAGTCTCCGGGGACCTCAGCCTGCCGGTCATGGTGCATTTTGCTGTCTCTGCCTGGGCATCTGTTTAAAATCTGGCTACGCTGATGCCACAGGCAGATGATGGCATCAGCTCCTGGAGCCCATAGGCTCCCCCTTTGTGCTGCTGCTCAGTCTCAGGCCGCTCACAAGCCTGTTAGCAGCCCATTCTCGATGCCCACCCCCATCTCCATTTCCCACCTGCGGAGAGCACAGCCCAGGGGACCTTTTTCTCTGACTTTCTGGCCACTCATTCCTCTTCCCTATCCACTCCACTGCCCTGCCTGACTTTCTGAGAGTAAGCCACAGTGGTTTTCTCCCTGGGGGTTCTGCACTGTCTCTCCCTTCTTTTTATTGCTAACATTATGTGTGTGTGAGTGTGTGTGTGTGTGTGTGTGTGTAAGTGCACATGACAGCACACATATGTAGGTCAGAGGACACTTTGCAGGAGTTGGATCGCACCTTCCCCCACCTGGCCCCCAGGAATCGATGCAGGTGGTCGGGCGTGGCAGGGAATGCCCTGTCTGTGGAGCCATCTCCATGGCAGACTCCCCTCTGCAGGCGACAGAAACCACTGCTGCTTCTTTTTCTTAGCCTTCCACCCAAAGAGATCTGGGTGAGAACACCTAGTCTAATGGTAGACACAAATACACGCTTGTGAGAATCAGAATCTGAGGGGGGGAGCCACGCCTGTCTTCTGACCCAGGTACTCTTTGGCCCATCTATTCACTGGACAGACCTTTGCCAGGCCAGGCTGGGGTGCGTGCTGGTCTTGAAGCAAGCATGCTCAGTTCTTACCCAGCAGGTATTTAATGAGCACCTACTATGTGCATCCTGGGTTAAATAGTGGATACAATGAAAATGCCATGGGGAAAGTGCTGTATTTTTTCTTTTTATTATTATTATTTTTTATTTAGGTTAGAAACAATCTTGTTTCACATGTCAATCCCAGCTCCTCCCCCGCCCTCCCCACCAGGTCCCCCAGTGCCCCACCCAATCTCCACTCTGATCACCAAGGGGGGTGAGGCCTTCTATGGTGGATCTCTAGTGACTGTCATTTCATCCAGGGCAGGGCCTAGGACCTCCCAAGAGTCCCAGCTGAGAGAGCCTCCCATATTGTGACATGGGCACTCAAAGTCTATTTGTACGCCAGGGATAAATACTACCCAAGGCCCCATAGATTACCTAGGCCTCCTCACTCCTCACATTCAGGGGGTCTGGGTCAGTCCCATGCTTTTCACACAGCCATCAATCTGGGGTCCAAGAGCTCCCCCCTTGTTCAGGTCAGCTGTTTCTGTGGGTTAAACCAGCCCAGTCTTAACTCCTTTGCCCATCAGTTCTCTCTTTCTGATGCTGGATTCCAGGATTTCAGTTCAGTGTTTGTCTGTGGGTATCTGCCTCTGCTTTCATCAGTCGCTGGATGAAGGTTCTGTTTCCTAGACTCTCTGGCAGTGTATGCTGGCACTCCCCTGATCCATGTCTAAAATCCATAAATGAGGGAAAGTGCTGTATTAATCCTGCCTTCAGGGAGGCAGTTGGGCAGGTGGTGGTGCAACTGACCTCCAAGAGGGCCTGATGGGCATGACTGGCCAATTGTGCCCAGCCCTGAAGCTCGCGAGCTAGGTTGTGTTGGTGGTGTTAGTTTGAGATGGGCAGTGGTGGGGAGTTTTCCATTCAGCCTCAGATGGCAAGAGCTGGGCCTGCGCTGAGCTTCTTGCTATGACCGTGCTGACTGGGCCATGGGCGTGCATCATGTCATGTGTCATAGAGTTAGAAGCTTATTAATTGATAGCCAGCTCTCAGGCCCCAGCTCTGCCTTGGGGAGGATTCGTTGTTTATAAGCTTTGCAAACTATCAGGCGAGCACAGTCTGGGTTCACATCCGCTACTATTTACTTTCATTTTTCCCTGTGGATGTTCATTTGTTTAAATGCTCCGAAGTCTTGTACCGTTAGCTTTCAGGGATTCCATTTTTAATTGTCTTTCTTCACAAGGTTGTTTAGTACAAGGCGGTGAGCGCTATAAAGAGGCCAATGGCTAGCAAGGGCATGAGGAAACTTCGATGCTGAAATGAGCCCTAACCCTTGAGCAGACAGTGACCTCTCATAGGATTCCCACCCACGCTGCGAGTTGAAAGTCACACGGAAAGCCATGTGTCCCTCTTGTAGGAGCCTGTACGTGAGAGCACTGCAAATGGTAAATGTGCTGGGGGCTGGACTGGAGGGGTGATCCCAAAGCTGCAGCCACCTGGAGAAAGGTGGCCGTTTTCAAATTTCTCACAAAGTCAGTAGAGGCAGCTGGGTGGTCACAGCATCTCTTTTTTCCCCACACTATGACATGTGATGTGTCACTAAGTCATCTTGGGTTTGGGTTATTTTGGGGGGCATGTGTGTATGTATGTGTTCATGTGTGCATGCACGTGTGGAGGTGTACATGTGTGTGTGTGTGTAGGAGTCCATGTATGTGTAGAGGTGTTCATGTGTATGTGGGTGTGCATGTGTGTATGTGTGTGGAAGTGTGCATGTGTGTGTGGAGGTGTACATGTGTGCTTGGAGGTGTGCATGCATGTGTGTGTAGGTGTGCTTGTGTGGAGGTGTGTGTGTAGGTATGCATGTGTGTATGTGTGTATGTGTGTGGAAGTGTGCATGTGTGTGTGTGTGTGTGTGTAGGTGTGCATGCATGTGTAGAGGTCAGAATTTAATTCTGCTTCAATTGCTCCCCACCTTGTCTTTTTTGTCCCTGCTCTCCTGCTCTAGGGTTATGTGTGCAAACGCCATGTCTGTCATTTATGTGGTGCTGAGGATCTGAACTCAGGTCTTCATGCTTTACAGCCAGTACATTACCCACCGAGCCTTCTCCCCAGCCCAAGTCTTCTAGATTCCTCTTCAAGATCCAGCCATGCTGCATCATGCTCCCACTCCACTACCACAACTTGATCGAGACACCCTGCTCCTGCCAGTGCCTGCTCTAGCTTCCCCTCACCCCCGTTCTGCCCCGTGTCTGTCAGAGGCACAAACCTGGCCAGATGCTTACGTTCCCTCTGCTGTCTTCCTCCTCTTCCTCCTCCTTCTCCTCTACCTCCTCCCCTCTCGCTCCCTCCTCCCTCCTCCTCAGAATGAAAATCCAGGTCACAGCTGTGGGCTTGGAGGCTGCGAGACCAGAGAGCTCCGTGTCCAGCGGCACCTCAGCTCCTGTAACCCCCAGGCTCACTCTTTCCAGCCTCTTGGACCTCGCGTCAGATCTGTACTTTTGGCGGCCTTTGCATGGCATTCTCCTCTGCCTGTGGTGGCCTTCCCCTGACTGTGGAGGCTCACTCTCCCTCATGCACCAGGCCCCAGGCTGCCTGCTCGCTCCAGAGAGACCTCGAATCAGCCCTTCCCCTGTGGCCTCTCCTGGCTTCCTTTGACTCTTTCCCATTCTGTGTCCCCAGGGACAGGGACCAGGTCTGTTTCCTGGAGAACGCAGTGGCCCCCTCAGTGGTGCTTGGCCAGAGAAGCCACACAGAGACACGCCAGAAACACTCCCTGTGTTGAGTGTGGAAAGGGCTGGAATCTAAAAGTTTCGGCGGGTCTCATTCATTGCCCATTTTACTGGCATAAGAGTAAAGGTGGAAGACCAGAGGGTTGGGCCTCCACAATCTCCTCCCCATCACAGGCAGCACTACGCTGCAGCAGCTATGATTCTCCAGCGCCCTGTGGCCTGCAGGGTTGCTGAAACTATCATGGGTGACTGGGGCTGTACTCAGGAGCACCAGAAGCAGAATTAGGTTTTCTAGACATGGTAGTCCAAGAGCTTTCCCCGCACTACAACAGGTTACTTCCAACTTGAGAAAAGCTTGGGCTATGTTGTCTAGAAAGCACGCCTCCAGAGACTGGGGGAGGTGGTTCAGTTTGCTAAATGCTTGCCCCACAAGCATGAGACTCTGAATTTGATTCCCAGAACTCATTCTGGATGGAGACAGGAAGGTTTCTGGGCTTACTGGCAAGCCGATCCTAGCCTACTGGTGAATTCCAAGCCAGTGAAAGACTCTGAAAAAAAAAAGAATGTCACCCAAAGTTGTCCTATGACTTCCACATACATGCTCTCATGTACACACATGATAAAGAAAATGTGTCCTATTTCTCTGGCTTCCACCTACATGTGCACACATGTGCACACACGCATACGCACACACACACACACACACACACTTAAGAAGAAGGCTGTAGGACACAGTCTTGGTCCTGTCTTCATTTTGGTCTCCAGGACACTCAGAGGGGTCCTGGTCCCTGCCCAGGGACAGAGCCAATGCTCCTTCCAAAAGTTCAGTTCCATGTTTACAAGCAATTTTTTCCTTTACTGATATATAGTGAATTCCTTTCTATGCTAATAAACATAATTATACACCATTCCCCAAAGTCTTGTCTGGAGATTAGATGGAAGATAAATGTTTCCCTTGTGCTAATTCTGGCTTGGTTTATATTACTGTTTTGCAGCGTAGGCAAACTGTTTTCTTCTTATTTAAGCATCTAAACTCTGTTTTTTAAACTGTTATGGCACACAGATCGCCTCAGAATAACAGATGTCAGCTTGATAGAGCTGTTTCCCAGGAAAATAGCCGGCTGCTTTCTGGTCTCCAGAGAAAGGGTGACTGTGCAAATATGTGTGCTGTGGCTCACTTGTCACCCTCTCACCCTCTTAAGATTGAAGGGACAAATACAGTGCCTCAGGCTGCCTTATCACTATCTGCACATACTGATGGGGACAGACGCAGAGGCAAGACTCTGGTATCTCAGGAGGGTGATCCTGCCCCTCCCTCTTGGAGGAAGGACATTTCTTAAATTTCCTAGATGAGCAAGGTCGTGACACAGAGACATCAAAATGTGTGTGTACTTTTACTAAGTTTGCAAGTTTTCCCAGGATCTTAGTAGGTAATCTACCAGTTATCACTACCACCATCATGGTAACTGTCATCATGATCACTGCCACCATCATCACCACCACCACCACCATTGGTATCACCATCCCTTTGATATGGAGAATTCTGGCTCATTCGTGTTGAGATGCTCCACTGCCTAATCTAACCCTGTCACTTCCTAACTGTGTGATCTTGGGTGCCTTACACATCCTTTCAAGCCCACTTCATCTCGTTAGATGGTGACACCTCGGGTGCCTATGCTTTAGTCTGGTTAGGTTCCTCTAACAAAACGCCCTAGGCGGAGTAACTCACCGGAGTAACTCACCGACAATAGAGATTCACTTCCGAGGCTGGAAGTCCGGGGTCAAGGCACTGGCAGACTTTAACTCATTGTGGGGCCATCCTCACACAGGAAGCCTCTTTGCTGTGTATGTTCCCACTGCTGCCAGGGGCAAGCAGTCTCCCTCAGGCCCCTTTTGTAAGGGCACCATTTCCATTCTTAGGTCAGAATCCTCAAGACTTAAATTTCCTCCCCAAAGGCTACCCCTCTTAATCAGACCACACTGGGGTCGAGGTTCCCACACGAGACTTTTGAAGGAACATAAAGCTTCAGACTCAGCACTGCTTCAGACTGATGAGACAGTACATGCCATGGGCAAGCGTGGTGCCTGGCACAGGGGGCTAGGAGATATTAGTGTCTGGGGGAGCTGTGGAGCCGCAGAGGTCACACAGCGAAGGACAGAGGTTCCTGGTCTGACTCCTAGACTGCGTTTCTTTTCACCATCACCTGTGCAGACTCCGGTGTTGTTTGAGCAGCCACAGGAAGCGCCCCAAGGGCCAGAGCTGTGCCTGCAAGTCACTCAAATGATTAGTGTCCCAACCAAGCGCACCTCGAGCAGGATCTGCTGAGGCCCAGAGGAGGGCCAGCCAAGGAGCCAAGAAGAGAAAGCGCGCTAATGGCAGAGTTCCCAACAGCTGGGACACAGCTCGGTTTCCAACCTGAAGCCAGCCTCCTCATCAAGAACGGTGGCTATGGCCAAAAGCAAGGGAGTGGGAGGGGCTTGGCGGGCCACGGAGGAGGGGAGGGAGTAGCTGGGAAGGTCTGAGTGCATCAGAAGGAAGGAGAGGGGACCCTAGGGTCCTTGTGTCATCTGGCAGGACTCGGGTGGTGGCTCAGCTGGTAAAATGCTTGCCAGACGAGCGTGAAGGCCTGAGTTGGGCCCCCAGTACCCACACGAAGAAAAAGCCTTGTACGGTAGTCACACCTGTAAACCCAGTGCTGTGGGTCACTGGCCAGCCAGTCTAGCCAATCACTGAGTTCCAGGTTCAGTGAGGGACCCGTCTCAATAAGTAAGGTGGAGGGTGACAGAAGATAACCGACATACACGTGCGCATACACATACACGTGCGCATACACACACACACACACACACACACACACACACACACAAGGGAAGGTTGCAGGATGGTCCCTGCAGTTCACGTCTCTACCTCAGGGGGGCGATAGCGAGCCATGGAAGGAGAGCCCCTTGACTCCTGGATGGATTCTTTCAGACATGAGGGTGCCTTGAGAGACCTTTCCTTAGGTCTGGTTGTGAAGGCTACTGTACTAATCTTCAAAGATCTGCCAGGTCCCGAGCTAGGTGGCCAGGCCACTGACCTGGCAGCCAAATGTAGGTGGCAGAGGCTGACACTCAGTCTAGATGAACAGCTGCATCTCTCTTCTGGCCAGGTCCTGGGCTGCCTAGACAGCAAGAGACTCACTGTACTTCCTGACGTGCTGAGATTTCCCTCAACTCTTGTTTTTTATTTTGATTTCATCCTCTGCTTTGGGCTCTGCCACTCTCAGAGACCCCACACATTCCCAGAATACTCATATTCGTTTCAGTTTCATTAATGTTGCTTCTTATTGTTTGTAATGTATGAAAGCAACATTTTGTGGGGTTTTCTTGTTGCTTTTTGGTACTGGGTCTTACACATGTAACCTAGGCTGACCTTGAACTCATTAGGCAGCCCAGGCTGGCCTTGAACTCATGATAGTCCTCCTTCAGTCTCCCAAGGGCTGAGATCAAAAGTGTGTATCATCAAACCCAACAGAAGCATCATTTCAATGCAAGGTTATTACATAAAAGAACTGCAGGATTTTTATTTTATTTTATTTTACAATGAACTGCCTGACCCTAAAGCTACATTAACAAAGATCAAGAAATGACTGGCTGGGTACACAGAAGCTCGAAGGGTTAAGATGCCTGAGATACTAAACGTCTCTCTTACCCTCTTACTCTCTACTTGACTTGAAAAGCGAATATTTAAATCCTCATCTTGAGTCTAAGAGATAACTCAGCAAATAAAGTTGCTGGCAGCCACGCATGATGACCTGAGTTGGATCCCAGGTCTCACGCGGTGGAAGGAGAGAGGCTGTATTCTGACCTACACACACACACACACACACACACACACACACACACACACACACACACACCAGTGGTGCCATGGCCTGGGCTTACACCCCCCACTCCAAGCATAAATACAGGTGCACACATAATAAAGTAATACAAAATTTAAATCCTCACTTTTTGCTTCAGGGGTTCTTTCTAAACTATAGTTATTATTTCTTAAACTTCAGAGACAAAAGGGCTAAAATTTAGTTCTTTCTACCCCTGCTGGCTGGGGTAATTTTATTGAAGAGATGAAACATCTACTAAACCTTTCAAACCTCAGAGCTAGGTTGACCTCCCCAGTTCATTTCCTGTTTCACAGTCTGGTCTTTATTGTTACAGCATTCTAATTATACAGACTAATGGATTTTAATTATATGGATTAAGAGATTCCATTGTGCCCATTTCGTGCATAAATGTAGCTTACTTTTGTGATGAACTTCCCTTTTAATCACAGCAACACGAAAAGTCAACGTTTCAAAGCTGTGACTCTGTCTGAAGGAATGCAAGGCTAATGCCAGTGACGGAATGGACTCGCCAGCAAGAGAGAGAGCAAGGGCCATCGGTAAGACGAAGACGGCGAGCTCCCTTTCTCCACGTGCTTTACACGGGCTGCCAGCCGAAGCTGAGCCTCCCCCCCCCCCCGTTAAAGGCCGATCTTCCCACCCCAAAAGATTCAGACTAAAAGTGGCCATCCCACTTTTACTCACAAGGGATGTAATTAAGAAAAAGATCCCTCACTGGTTCATCCAGCTGCTTGGGTTTTAGTTAATTCCAGATGTAGTCCTGTTGACAACAGAGACTAGCCATCACAGGTTCACGGCCTCTTTCTGGGTCAGGAGCCCCATGCTCAGGTCTGGTCTCTTCCTGTAAACATAGCGTAACCAGAAATCTTGTGGGAAAAGAAGAGGCCATCAGAGTGCCAAGGAAACATCTACGACATCCCGCCACCCCACCCCGTGTGTGTGTGTGTGTGTGTGTGTGTGTGTATGTGTGTGTGTGTGTGTGTGCATGGGGGGGCAGTTGTTGGATGTTTTCCTCAGTTGCTCTCCACCTTGCTTTCTGAGACATATGTGCCACTGTGCTCAACTTGTATTGGGGTTCTGGAGATCAAACAGGGGTCTTCATCGAGGGCTTCTTACCAGTTAGACCACTTTCCCAGACCCCAATCCATAATCTTTAAATGCATCTCACCTCTCATGTCCCCGTTATGTGTGAGGACCATTCCTCTAGGTCACCTCTGACAGAATTCACTGTAGGGAAGAAAACAGGAAAAGATCTGTGACAAAGCCCACTCTTCACCAGTTAGCACGGAGCTCCAGCTGTACTGTCCTTGGCTCTCCGGAATGTGTTCTGACTGAGCCATCATGGGGCAGCCACTGAGCTCCAGCTGAGCTGCCAGAGTTGAGCAAGCCCAGTCTTGTCCTTGAGTTGTCCTGCAGCTTCATAGAGGACAGTAATGGTGTCCATCAGGCTGAAGATACATCTCAGTGGTAGCGTGCTCTCTTCCCACGCAGGGAGCTGTAGGTTCAATCCCCCGTATGGGGTGTCTATCAGAGCTGACTTGAATAGGGGTGGATCTAACAGTGTTATTGCAGTTTTCCAGGGATATGGATAAAGATGTCATTTTTCCACAGCCCTTCCCACTCCCATACTTAATGAGGCCATTTTTCCAATTCTTCCAGAAGGAGTTTGGGGCTCTTTTTCAACTAAAAATACCAGTATTTCTTTGATGAATTATTAAAGTTCTAAATTGCAATGTTGGAGCTTTTCTAGTTTTATTATCCCTTAATAATTAATAATAATGATCTATTTACATGAAGTCTCTCTCTCTCTCTCACACACACACACATTTGCACTGAGACTGGTGTCTGGTGAGGCATGGATCTGAGGCAAAGCCCCCATGTGGTATGTGATTGCAGAGTTGTGCTCTGGTCCAGCATGACTCCTGCTGCCTTCGTGCCCTTAGCTGCAGCACTTTCCTCAAACCTGTGTCAAAAGCAGCTCCAGCCTCCAACCTGCAAAGATGCCGGCGAAGGGCGATCAGGCTTAGACACCTCTCCGTGACAGTTTCCTTCTGCTCACAATGTGGGCACTTGCTCTGTATAAGGCAGAGTGGGATTCTTGTTTTTCATCTCCTAGGTCCTCCACAACCCCCATTGGGAGTAGGGGCGAAGGTGGGAAAGAGGCCAGGACAGGGGCAGAGGCAGGGGCTGGGAGGCAGAGGCAGGGGCTGGGAGGCAGAGGCAGGGGCTGGGAGGCAGAGGCAGGGGCTGGGAGGCAGGGGCAGGGGCTGGGAGGCAGGGGCAGGGGCTGGGAGGCAGGGGCAGGGGCTGGGAGGCAGGGGCTGGGAGGCAGGGGCAGGGGCTGGGGGCCAGTACCTTCCAGTAGTTTCCCCGGGAGGAAGTCAAGCAGTGTCTGCTCAACCTCAGTATGTAGCAGAGTCGCAGCTGCCCAGAGCATCCATGCAGGGCTGGGCCACCAGCTGTCCATCATCCCAAGACTCCAGATCTGAGATCAGGCAAACAGAACCTAGAAGCTTCTTCTTCCACTCTTAGAGGTGGCTTATGGAAGATGTTTTTCATGAAACACAGGAAGTCAGGTAGCTCAATTTGTGTGCTTACCTGGCTCACACAAACCAGGCACAAACCAGGTGTATGGTGCATGCTGTGAGCTCAGTTCTTGGGAGGAAGAAAGGAGAGAATCAGAAGTGGAGAGCAGCCCCAGCTACATAGTATATTTTATGTTAACCTGGGCTACACAAAAACCTTTCTGAAGTCGGGCGGGACAGGTTGGAGAGATGGCTGCTCTTCCAGAGGACCCAGGTTCCATTCCCAGGACCCACATGCTGGGTCACAGCCATCTGTAACTCTAGTCCCAGGAGATCCAAAACCCTCGCTGGCCTCTACAAACACTAGGCCTGCACAGCCATAAACACAGGCAAAACATTCATACACATGATGTTAAAAATGTTTTGAAAGATAGGAACCCAAATTTTCATTTTGCACACAGGAAAAGAATGAGCTAAGAAGGGAGACTGAAGAAAGAAAAAAACTGCCCTTAAAGACCTGATTTATTTCAATCCTGGCACAACTTTTCAGCCTGCACTCTGGAGAGCTTTGAGGGCCATCACTCAAAACAATTGTGGTGGGATAATGAATATTAACCAGCTCCCTGGTTACCAGCAACCTTTGAAACTCCCCATTGCGAACAGCTCTACCTGCCTCACCACAGAGGAAGGATTCTGTGTGGCCCGGAAAGGCCAAGCCCAGCTCCACTGCTGGGGTGGGGGGAGGAGAAAAGTGCCTGGATTGGAAGAGCCTGGGAGAAGAGCCTGGAGAGAGGCTCAGTCATGAAGTGCCTAGTGTTCTCACAGAGGACCCGAGTTTGGTTCCCAGCACCCACAGACTCATAACTGCACACAACTCCCACTCCGGGGGGGTCCCACACCCTCTTCTGGGTTTGGTGTCACCTGCACGCACATGAATAAAAATAGTAAAGTAAATCTTGTTTTTAAAGGAGGCAGGAGATGTCAGGGTGGCGGCCTGGGTGAGGGCTGTGGTGAAGAGAAACTGGGGGGGGGGGGCTGCTAATTACTTCCCAGAACCTGGTATTTGGCTTTTACCAAGGATGGGGGGCAGAATACATCAGACTATGCTTGTTCAATGCCAACCCCAGACTGGTCCTGGGTTGTATGATGGGCGCTCTGTTTGCCCTGGCTACACGAGCAGTAGATGCTCACTGCTGCGGAGTGTAGACCGGAGCACCGTCTCGCTCAGCTGATTTGTCCCTTGAGTAGTAGGCTGTCTTTGCAGTTCCCTGAGAGCCCCTCCCTAGATGCCACAAATGCTCCCACTTCGGCCTCCTTCGAGACCCACACACAGGGCCCCTCAGCTCACCAAGCTGGTAGGAAGGAACCCCCAAGGGAGAAGCTGCAAAAGAAGCCCTCACTGTCTGTGCTTCCTTTTTCTGGCCCAGCACCTGGTGTTCCTCCCATCATGCCCAGCTACAGTGCCGCGAGCACCGGGCTCCGTCCGCCAGCAGTTGCTTTGGCTTCACTATCCTCAGGGAAACTCTCAAGTAACTTTGGAACTTGGGCTGAATCGTCAGTCTTGGTTTTTTCCTGTGCTTTCATTTGCTTGTTGCACTTTTCAAAGCTCCATTGAATCATCTGTGAAAATGAGTGATGGTACATCTGCCAAAACATAGTGTGGGTGGTGGCACGCTGCTATCTATTCTGCACACACAAAGAAACGATGCTGCTAATTACATCTGTCCCATCCTCATGTACCCGTCTGTCTGCCTCGGCAGGGTCGCTGCTGATGGTGCTCCAAGCTCAGGCGTGAGGGAGGAGGGTGAGGCGGCCAAGGCTTTATTCTCTCCGTGGTATGAAGCCCAAGCTGAGGAAGGGTACTGTTGTGAAGTTCTGCTTTCAACTTTGGTTGTGTTGGGGGGAGGGAGTGAGGGAGGGAGTGAGGGAGGAAGAGTAAAGGACTGGGGTGACTCTTGGAAGCAAGCAGTGGGACAGAAGGCAGCCTGAATTGCAACCAAGAAATGAAACCTTCTATGGTTTAACTTGTGGCCAGTTTAAAGAATGGGTTTGAGAAAAACGCAGGTGCAATTCTGGAGTGTTTGGGGTGTAGTGAAAAAGGAAAACCAAATAAACTAACGTGGAAGCTCATTTGAGAGAGATTGGCTCAGATTACCCATTCTTGTTAGAGTGATGGGACAGGATAAAGGAGGGAGCGGGGACACTAAACACGGTTTTGAGACAGTCTTGTAGGGAACTCAGTCAAGGCCCACTCTGCGTCCCCAGACTTCTGTGTGGAATCAGAGCAGGGAAATAACCATTCTTTGGTTATTGTTTGTCATTCTTTGGGTGAGCTCATGAAATGAAATGGAAGGGAAGGGTGTTCTACTGTGCTGGTTTTGCTCAAGCTCAGCCTGAAGAAACCACAGCTCCTTAAAAGATCAAACCTGTCTGCTGGCTCTTTCCTCTTGTGGCATAAGAACAAGATTGCAAGATGCCACTAACTGTACAAGGCTTACCGTAAGCGTTGCTCGTTCTGGAGGTTTCGGGTGGACTAGCTCATCATTCTTTTAGGACAGAAGCTGAGGGGCAGACACCATGTGGCTCACATCTCCCCACCTCAACAGAGATCTGCAGTGAGTGTGGGGCCCTGACACACCATTCTGAACCCTCTCCACTGTACCTCAGTGCCTATGTAGACTTCAATCTTGTGTACACTTTGTTCAAGCCTTTCCTGTATCACCAGCTCAATGAGTTTATCTCCAAAGCTGGCTGCCACTGCCGGTCTGCAGCCCTCATGCTCTCCTGTGGCTGCTTGGCAGTTGTCTAAATCAGGCTCGCACTGTCCAGTGGCCTTCCTTTCCACCATTTGTGTTGTGTCCTGTAGAAGACGTGTGATCCCTAACGGATGTCAAAGCCTCCAGGGAGGGATGTGTGCCACAGACCAGAAGGACAGGTGTGGCAGCAGAAGTTCAAAGGTTTGCCCAGAGGACTTTTATGTTTTAGTGTGGCCCAGGCTGGCTTCAAGCTCACTTGGGAGCAATCCTGCCTTTGCTCCCAGCCCAGCAGAAGTTTGGACATTTCTGTAGATGAGAAGGGTCTCCCCAGTACCCCATCCTTGTGTCCCTGGATAATTCATTCCCCATTAGACATTCGAGCTCTGCAATGTGTACCAAACACAACCACCTTAGGTGAGACACAGCCAGAAAGCCCGACTTCTTCCCTCAGATCCCACAGGCCAGAAGGAGGCACGCTGGAGGGGAGGGGAGGGTACTGTTGCTGTCAGAAGCACATGCTAACACAAGCAGTGTGTCTTAGAAGAAAATCCACCCAGTGGCCAAATGGAGTCAGCAGAACTGTGGCAAATGGGAGTCCCAGATAGTTTCACTACGGTTTCTGTGACTGGCCTCTGGGTTCCCAGAATGCCTTTCTGGGCATCGCTATGGGCTGGGGCTTGGCACATGGTGGGGGATGGGTATCTCTTCAGAGAGAAGAATTCCAAGGTGAAGGAGGGTGCTGAAGGGAAGGAAGTTTAGCCGGGGAGGAAGGACACAGAGTCTGAGAGTCCCAGGGAGACAGAGACAGGCACACAGTCAGCCACGGTGAAGAAGAGAGTGAG
The DNA here is from genome assembly GCF_017639785.1 of Mesocricetus auratus. Classification (NCBI taxonomy): domain Eukaryota; kingdom Metazoa; phylum Chordata; class Mammalia; order Rodentia; family Cricetidae; genus Mesocricetus; species Mesocricetus auratus. The sequence goes on from NW_024429182.1 coordinate 70,996,330, forward strand.
AGCGAGCTGAGGAAGGAAATGTTGAGGGTAAGTTCCTTGAGCTGTCCTTCTGGGCCGTGCTCTTCCATAAGGAGGCAGGTGATGCCCATGGGGGCAGTTTGGGATAAATGACGGTCCACATCAGGAACAAGGAAGAGATTCCCTGCCTATCCTGTCTTCCCCAGTTACTCTGGTTCAGTTATCTGTACCACTCACTGTGAGACACACTCACTCCCTGGTGCATCCCAGGAGGAAGCAAATCATTGAGGGTAGCATTTTCTGGTGGCCTTGCACACTCTCACGGGAAGACAGGTGTCAACCTCCAGACCCTTGGTGGCTCTCCCAGTCTCCTCCGCATCTAGATGAACAGCAAGGGTCTTCTTTGGGATCAGGACCATGTGAGTGGCCCCAGGGAGAACCTTGGGGTTCCCTCGGTGAGCTGAAGGGCTCCACATCTGCACTAGTGCTGCCTCTGATTAGGGGTGCTCACCACACATGCACAAGGCTTCACATTTCTCACATTAGAAAAAGGAACAGCTGCTGTGAGAGCAGCTGGACAGATGAGGACTCAGGGAGATTAAGAAACTTGTCCAAAGTTACACAGATGGTAAGTAAGGGAGGCAGTCAGGGCTTAACTGTTTCTGGAATAAATGTTGAAATGTTAGAGATTGAATATTAGGGAATGATCTCGGTCTGCTTTGTGTTGCTATAACAAAATGCCCAAAGCTGGGGAAACTATAAAGAAAAGTTTATTGTGGAGAATGGTTTTGGAGGTAAGAAAGTCCAAGCCACATCTGGTGAGGGCCTCGTGCTATTCATAAAATGGTTGATTATACAATATTTAAAATGGTTGAGGATGTAGCAAGAGCTGAATCAAGATAGCAAAAGGAGAAAGCCCAGCTTCCTTTATAGGAGCTGTACTGGAGGTAACCAGTCCTATCCTTAAGACATACCCACTCTTTTATTCATTTTATTATTTTAACCCCACATCGTGTGTGTGTGTGTGTGTGTGTGTGTGTGTGTGTGTGTATTGGGGGAGGGGATATGCACATGCCAGAATATATATGGAGGTTATAGGACAACCTTAGGTGTTCATCTTTGCCTTCTACATCGTTTGAGACAGGGTCTCTTATTGTTTGCCATTGCATATGCCTGGCTAGTTACCCATGAGCTCCAGGGATCCACCTGTCTCTGCCTCCTGTCTTCTCCTAGTAGTACTTGGAATGAGGGTAAGTGCCGTTGTGTCTGGCTTGTGTGTGTGTTCTGGGAGTCTGAATTCAGTTCACTAGGATTGTGTAGCAAGCCTTTTACCCGCTGAGACATCACCCCATCCCATAACTTACATCAGGGAGTGGAATTAGTTCCTTCCAAGCGTGGTACCCAGGGCTCTAATGTCCTTTCACTAGTTGCCACCTCTTAGAGGTTCCGCCACACTTCGGTACCATTAACTGGGGACCAAGCCTCCAGCCCATGAACCCTGAGGTGTCAGGCAATATCTAAAACACCAGGAACGTTAGCCGCTTGCCCCAGTTCATGGAGCCAGTGGGCTGAAGGGCCTGGTGAAGCACTAGCTGTCTTGGCTCAAAACTCTGCGCTGAACACCACATCAGGCCCCTGATCATTCTTTTCTCTGGCAACAGTGGGCCAAGCAGGCTCCCAGTGTTTGCTCTGGCTTGCAGGGCACTGGCAGGGGTTTTCAAATGTACTGACAATCTACAAATCCCAAAGGGAAATAAATAAGGGAAACATGATGACTTAGATAATAAAACACTGAGCTTATAAAGTATAGTCTTTTCTTGTTTAAAGGAATATTGTTTTTCGTTTCCTACGGCTATACTAGCATTTACTACTAGTTTATTGACTTAAAACAACACAGTCATTCTCTTATGGTTATGGAGGTGAGATGCCTAAAATTGAGGTGTTGGAGGAGCTACAGAGTTGGACAGGGAGGTGGAGAGGTAATTTGAGAACTACAGTACTTTTTTACTTATAATGTGCTACAGTAATCAAACACTTAAAAATAATGAAAATGAGCTTGCTTTTAGGAGTCCCTGCAGCTGGTCCCTACAGCCCCAGACACCTGTCATTCTGGCTTTGAGAGAGTAGAAGGGAAAGGGGGAGGTGTGAGAAAGCCCCACACGCCTGTGTGGAGACCCTGCCCGCTGCTCTGCTGGCTGATCCAGCCTTGGGAGAGCACAGACACAGTGTGGTACAGGCAGCATCAGGGGCACCATTTGGTGTATCAGTGTGTGTGTAGAGCATCAGGGACTGTGCCCATGACAGACCCTTATCTAGGTTTGAATGAGAAATGTCCCTCATAGGCTTTTGTAGGGTAAGACTTGGTCCCCAGCTGCTTCTGGGAGGATATAGGATCCTGAAGAGGTGTAGCCTTGCTGGGGGAGGTGTTTCTGGGGACAAGCTTTGAGGGTTCCTAGCCTTGCTCCACTTCCTGCTCTCTCCCTCTCCTTCCAGTGTGTGGGTTACAATGTGGATCAGACAACTTCCTGCTCCTGGCACCAGGACATTTCTTTTCCACCGTTATGGACTCTCCTGAAAGTTCAAGCTAAAACAACCTACTCCTTAAGCTGCTTTTGTTCAGAGTGTTTTACCACAACATGGAGATGCAAACTAGAACCCCCTAGGTTCATGTGTTCTGTTTATTTGGTCTTCAGCTTGAAAGGGTACTGGGAAATTTGGGAGATGGGACCTGGTTGGAGGAAGTGGGTCAGTGGGAGTATGCCTCTGAATGTTGCATCTTGTCCCTTGACCCCTGCTGTCTCCCACTGCTTCCTAGATGTCATGATGTCAGTAGCCTTCTCTGCCACAGACTCCCACCGCTTCGTGACATCCTCCTCACCTCAGACTGCAAACAATGGATCCAGTGGACCGAAACCTCTTTTGAAGCCACAAGCTCCAAATAAATCCCCCCACACTTATGTCAGATATCTTGTCACATCAATGAGAAACTAACATAGCATCCAGGGGATGGGTTGGCAGTCCTCCGACATGACTGTTTCTACCCAAGCAGAACCACTATGTAGGGCAGCCCTCACTCCCCTGGGAACTCTCACTCTCAGATGGAACCCACCTTGCACATGCTAGGCTAGGCAAGAGTTCTACTGCCTGCTTACAGCCCCTGCTCCCATTGGGATTTGGAGTGGGATGTATGAATAGCTCTGTGATTGACAGGAGGGGCAGAGGATGAAGGAGCTAGGTGGCCATGCAAGGTCAGCAGCTGTTCAGGCAGGAGGCAGCTATGACTCAGGGTCTCTAGCTTAGAGGTGAGAGATCCAGAGCGAGGAGACGAGAAAGAAAAGCTGATGTTCACAGACAGACGAGGACAGGACAGAGAAGTGGAGGGGGAGAATGTGTGGGCCTCCCGTTGCTCGATTACAGGAGATAACAGTACAATACCAGTGCTACTCATTCTCCATAGACAGATGGTACAGAGTTCAAATCCCAGCTCGTGGGGATCTCTGCAACCACCGGGGCCAGCAGAGTAATGATCCGTATTAGGCAAGAAGGAAATCTGGTTCAACAGGACTCAGTATCTGGTGTTGGTTCAAACTTCTAGAACCTGATACTGGGCAGTTTGTTTTAGGCATATTTAAGTATGGTACAGCTTTGGAAAAAAGCTTCCTGGTAACATTGAACTCAATCCTGTATGCTACAGAACTTGGGAGATAGAGGCAGAAGAATCAGAAATTCAAGATCATCCTTGGCTACATATTGAGCTCGGGGCCAGCTGAGCTATATGAGACTGACCCACAAAAAAAAAGCAGGGAGTTAGAGAGATGACTCAGTGGTTAAGAGTATACACTGCTCTTGCTGAATGACCCAAGTTAAGTTCCCAGCACCCATGTTGGAAGCTTACAGTTCTCTGTAACTCCAGCTCCAGGGAATCACCCTCTTCTAGATTTCATGGGCACCTGCTCAAACATGAAAACATCTACAAGTATGCACACACATGTAGACATGACTAAAAAACAAAAAATGTAATCTTAGAAAAATAAAAAATGAAAAACAAAGGGCCTTTCCTTTCGTCTCAGGGGTGGAGACAGACTTCCCAGCAAAGTGCTCTGGCCTCCAGAGTGGATTTAAGCCCAGTTCTAATGCTGCTCCTTTGCTTTGTGAGTCACAGAAACTTCTGGAAGGATTAGTGGAACCCTGCTGAATGCTTTGCCCCTGATGGATGCTTTGCCGAATCCTTTAGAACAGAAAAGACTTGCCAGAGTGACTGAGGCCACTGTACCCCACTACAACTCAGAATATTCACTCTGTGCTCAGATTATTACAATGGAGAGAACTACACAGAGATGCTTGGAGGTACAGGATCCCACACCATGAACACAGACCAGAATTAGGGGCTCTGCAGGGCTGGTGCCACCAGTGTGGTCACAAGACGCCAGACTAAAGTTTGGGCAGTCTTTGAGGAAAGTCCACTCTGCCTTTGCAACAGCAGATCCCCACTGTGAGTGCAGATAGGGCAGGTCTAGTTTTTAGGACCAGAGCCATCCACCCATCCACCCACCCATCCATGCTTGAAACATCCATTGATCCATCTATCCACACACTCACACATGTATCCCTGCATCCACACATCTATCCATGCATGTATCACCCGCCTAGCCATCCACTCACGCGTACGTTATCCATTTGTTCCCCCATCCATTCATCCAGCCAGCCATTAATCTATATATGTGTCCATCATCTATCCATGCACATATGACCCAACCACCCATGCATACATGCATGTCCATTTGCTCCCCCATCCACCCACTCACCCACCCACCCATCCATCCATTCATCCAACCAATGTGTCCATCATCTAGCCATGCATGCATGATCCAACCATCCATGCATGCATGCATTATCCACTGATCTATCCATTCACCCATGCATCTATCCATGCATCATGCATACAATAGATCTCTCCCATCTACCCACTTTTTATCCATATATCTATGTATAGGACATGGCTTGTTCATAGGACTATGGCCACACATCCATCCATCCACACATCTAATCAGTCACCTACAAGCTACCATTAGTCTCTCAGACCCACAAACTCCCATAGAGAGTCACTCACAAATCCCTTTTCCTCTTGGAGCTCATCCATTCAGTGTGTTTTTCTTCACACTGGGCAGGCTAAGTCAGCTCACAGTATTCCCCTGTCACTTTGGGTCCCCATCTCTGTATGCAGAAATGATGATTAGCTTGCTGTCTGGGCAAACCCTGGTGGAAGAAAAGGGTCATATCACGATAGTAAGGACAGTCTGAGGGTGGCAGAATGTGTCCCTTCAGCATGAGGGTTAGTCAGAGCTCAAGGCAATGGGGAAGCAGATCTAAACACAACTCTGTGCCTTTCCACTAAAACCTGGCTAGGTTTGTAAGTGCTGCTACATACCTAGCCACCTCCATTTCACTGTTGGATGTAAAGGTGTCCCCTCTCTGCTCTACCAGGGATATCTTTACATTTTGAAGGACACCGCCCGAGGAATCTATATAGAAAAGCATTGCCTACGCTCACTGTCCTGACTTAGCCTGCTCACTTGTTTGTTTTCCCACGCCTGAAAGTGCCTTTCCTTGTCTTGTCAAGTCTGAAAAGTAAGTGTTCTCTGGTTAAGGTACTTTGATGGGATTTGGCCTAATTCTAACTTTCTCATCTGGGTGCTCCTGCATGGAGGGTGAGGTGCCCGTCCTCTCAGACATGCTTTCTCCTGTTAGTCTCTTCCCTCAATCTAGCTCACAGAGCCTTCACATGGAGGAAGGAAGCTTCTGCTCTTTGCCTGCTTGCTCTCGCCTTGCTAGCAAGTCCATTCCTTCACTGGCATTACAGTCTACTTCTTTGGGATTCCAGCTTCTACTGAAGACTAACTGAGACATCCAGTCTTGTGGGCTGAGCAACTCCTGGATTCTTGGACTTTCCAATCATAGTCAAGTCATTATTGGATTCGTGGGAGCGCAACCTGTAAGTTACTCCAATAAATCCCCTTTCTAAATATGTATATAGAGTGGCTCATTCTGTAAATTCCGTTATTTAAATTTTCTTGTATCTGTTGGGACTTGTTTTGTGTCCAAGTATGTGTTCAATTTTGAAGAAAGTTCCATGAGCTGCTGAGAAAGATGGTATAGTCTTTGTGTTTGGGGAAAATGTTCTATAAATATCTGTTAGGTCCATTTGGTTTATGATGTCATTTAGCCCCAGCATGTCTCTGTTCAGTTTTTGTCTGGATGACCTGTCTATTCACAAGAGTTGTATGTTGAAGCCATCCACTGCTACTGTGTGAAAGTCAGTGTGGGATTTTAGCTGTTTCTTTTATGACCTTGGGTGCCCTTATGTTTGGGGCATAGTAGTTAAGGTTTACAATATCCCCCTTGGTGCGTATGTAGTGTCTTTCCCTATCTCTTCTGATTAGTTTTGGTTTGGAGTCTATTTTGTTAGACATTAAAATGGCTACCCTGGTTTGCTTCTGAGGCTCATTTTATCAGAAAACCCTTCCCACTCTTTCCTGAAGGTGATGTCTATCCTTGATGCTAAGGCATGTTTTTTGGATGCAGAAAGATGGATCCTATTTTCATATCTGTTCTGCTAGTCTCTGTCATTCTATTGAGGGATGGAGACCGCTGATATTGAGAGTTATCAAGGAGTAGTGTTTATTCCTGTCATCTCATCGTCTTGTTGACAGCTACTTGTAGTGAAAAGTGTGGTAGAGATGGTGGATCACTACTTCCTCCCATCCAGCCTCCTTGTCTGCCTGCTCAGGGAAGTGTAATGGTAATGTGGGCTGTGTGGAGCCTTGGTGGGATTGATCACAGGGCCCGAGCGTCTCCCTCAGACCCTGTCAGGAGGGGCAGCAGCTTTGTCAGCATGGGAGGCTGACTGAGGCAGTGGGCTTTCTAGATTGGTGAGAGGAAATTCCCTTGGCAGTCTGTAATCTCCACAAGGCTAGAGAAGACTCCCCCATCTCTGGTGGAGTTCCAGTCTCCATGCTGGAGCGTTTCTTCTCCTCATCCCTCCACATTCTCTCTGAAGTCTTCACACAGCACACAGTCAGCAACATCATGTGCCTGCTGGTTGGCTCCTCAGAGCTGAAGTTCAGAGATCCCTCCCCATTCCAGAAAAGACCATCCCTCAGGTATAGAGGAACTCCTCACTCTACCCCCTGCAGGGCAGCACCTATTCCTATGAAAGTCCCACATACTTCAGTCTCAACTCTTCCTCCAATTAGGGAAAGTGTCTGCTTCCAGGAGCCAGGGGAAGAGTAATATGACTCAAGTCTTCCACAGGAGATGTGATATGGATCCCAGGCTCACAGGAGCCTCAAACTCCCATTCCCTACTGGGCACTCTCCCTTCCCCCAAGTGCTTGCTGGGAGCATATTGACATGGGGCATGTGAATGCTTTCCTTAATCCTTATCAAAAAGGATCAGAGGAGCTGGGGACAAGGTCCTCCAGGCCACAGGCTTGGATGCTGGGAATCCCATATTCTCACAGAGCCCTCAAGAAGTCACCTGGTGGAGTTCTGACAGGTGAAGGTCCACAGTAATTAATTAATTAGTTAATTAATTAATTAAGTGGTCTTGGGCTCTGGATCTGGCCACCACCCTCTTTGCTGGCAATCTTACATGAAAGTTGAACAATGCTCTCTAAGGAGTCTACTTCTTGTGTCGGGCTCATCAGAAGGCAGGTACAGATACCTCCAGGCATGGTGGCCTTTGTCACCTTCATCCCTGTGGCTTGGACTCTACTGGAGTCATCTGTTGGGTTTGGGCTCAAAAGCTGATGACCTGGATAGCCAGTTTATGCCTTGCCCACCAGAGCTGGGGCATGTGATGGGTGTGGTTATTCTCAGATCTGGGTGGGGCGGAACCACTGGGTTCAGAAACGGTCAACTGAGAGGCCACAGCAGCCAGCGTGGGCATCTTTTTGACAATGGTCACACAGCAGGGGAGAACCGCACCGTTATATCCACAAATTTCTCTTGTGTTATGAAACAGCAGTGGTTGTGGCTGGACCCAGTCCTACTGCGCCATAGTGAATGGAACATGAGAGATTCAGAGCAGCATTGGCAGAAACTGTTGTCGTTGGTCATGAGCCCCAAGATGGAACCACATTCATTCATCAGTGCAAAACGTCCTTGAAAAAAAAAAAGGAACCATTGGATACTAGAGTTATAATAACAATGCCAGCAGCCACAATCCATCCCCCCACCCACTTTTTTTTTTCTGAGACAGGATTTCCCTGTGTAGTCCTGGCTGTTCTGGAATTCACTCTGTAGATCAGGCTGTCCTGGAACTCAGAGATCTTCCTGCCTCTGTCTCTGCCTCCCAAGTGCTGGGATTAAAGACCTGCACCACCACCGCCCGGCTGCCACAATGCCCTTCTAATGGAGGACACTTGCTTGGTCTCTGTTGTAGACATGGTATCTTGATGGACTGGGACAATGCCCTCTTTCCTCCAGTGAGCTAGTTTGTCACATGTTAAGTCACTTTTCAGTTTGGGCCAGAGGAAGGACCTCATGTGTCTGTGCAAGATCTGGCCTGCACGCCTGTGAGTTTCAACAGCTGGTGACAGGAAGGTGACCCAGGGGTGAGAATTCCAGACTGTGATGTGAGGAAGACATGATAAGGTTGCCAAATACAAAAAAAAAAAAAAAAAAAAAGACCTCACACTGCCTTTTCACAGCAGAGTCTGAGACTTTAGAGTGTCCTATCTCGGGGAATCATGGGAAACTCCTTGGAAGGAGATGAGGAGACAGCCAGAAAAACAAGCGCACCACAGCCCAAGAGAAGAGCCCAGTGTGTCTTGGATTGTGCTCTTCTCTTTCCCTCTCAGAACCTCTAGAAGCCACCAGCATTCCCTTCGTCGAGGCTTAGGGCACCTGGCTGCAGGAGGCTGCGGTGTCTGCTCTGTGTTGGGCACAGCAGCTCAATGAGAGGCCGATGGTTCTGAGTGGAGCTGATGATTCTGACGTGGAGCTGTTGTTTTAACTTCAGCACAGTGGCTGTGCCTTAATCTACTGCTGTCTCAGCCAGCAATTGCTATGCAGCTACCGGCCTGCTTCAGCAGTCGCTCAGGCCACAGCCTGGAGAGAACTCTGCTTCTGCAGACACTGGCCCTGGCCCTGCTGCTGGAGGTAGCTCTAACTAAATCACCAGCGTTCTAATTATGAATGAGATGTGAGATCAAAGGCTGGGGTGAAAACGTGCAAGCTCAGAGAGGCTGATAGCAGCTGGCTAATCCTCTCTCCTTGCTGGAGCCCACAGAAGACCCATGCTTCCACTTGGCCAAGCCACAAAAAACTGCCACTCCAAACTCCTTCCTACTACTTCCTGTCTCTAGCTCCCGGATCCCCTCTGCGGCTTTATTATTACTTTCTGTCAACTAGTTGCTAACTCAACCTCTTGACCCAAGATTACTTTTATTTAATTAGCACAAATGCAAACTGTGATGAAATACGCCCCAACACAGAGTTAATGATTTTAGCTTTTCCAGGAAGGTCAGTACGCAGAAGAAAATGATGGATTTCAGCAGAGGGGCTTGGCTTCTTAGAGAAGAGTGGAAACTTCCTGACATCAGCTTCCTCAGGAGCTAACCGCAGCACCAAGATAGGTCCCATTTTACTTGTGTCTCTAATGCAAGCAAGTATCATGCACATGTCCCCAGAGCACAACGCCAACATCATGGGCAGTGCCCGACAGTGTGCACACCACTGAGACTTGTCTGTGTCTGGCTGGTGGGTTTCTTGCTGCCCACTCCTCCCAGAGAGCATTTCAGGACACCAGCCCTGTGGCCGCAGCCAGACTCTGTCCTCAGGCAGGTGAGGGGTCCTAGAACCCTGAAGGATTAGTAAAGGACAGAACCACCCTCCTGAAAAGTAATTATCAGGTCCCCTTCATAGTCTGGGGTGATACTCAGGAGGTCCCTCTCTAAAAGACATTGTAAAACAGTGCAGGGACCACCCTGTCTATTGCAAACAGAGGCCTGTCTCCAGATCAGCAAAAGCCGAGAAGGTTCTCATTACAAGTCAGTGGACACTGGGTGAGCAAAAGGCTTACTCGAAGCAAGAGAGGCTTTTCTACAAAGAGCTCAAATGCACGAGACAGAGCCATCCATCCACAGATGCCTTCTCCCGGACAGGCGAATGGGCAAAAAGGTTTATTATTATTTCTATTACTATTATCATTATTATTATTATTATTCTAAAACACCATTAAAAACACACCTATAGAAACAAAGGGGAGAGGAAGGCTCACTGGGGGAGGAGGGCCAGTTTTCATACACTGCTCTCTTATTATGAAGCCATGAGTGGGCCAAAAGGAACCAAAGAATTGAATTGGTCCCTTGACTGCCCCTACCTCCCATGGACACTCAGGTACTCACCAGTGCACAAGCCTGTGTCAGGACCTCATGACGGGAATGCATGGCAGCCAGACTTGTATTCTCTTTTTGATCCGTGGGGGATTCTCCACTGCAAATGGGCAGCGCCTTGACTTTGAGGCCGAAAGAGAAACTACTTCCCGACATCTACCTGATGCTCAAGGGTTGAGTGGCTGTGGGTGGGGAGAAGAAACCTGTGGACAGGAGGCCAGGCTGTACATGGTGGGGTTGGAGACTGACGTGCTGGGTGTCCCACACCCTAGGAGAACTTGGACATGGTCCTTTGCCTCATGTTCAGCGTGGAAGCCATCTGGGGGCCGGGCTCCAAGTTAATCCTGCACCATGGAGGCTTCTAGGGTGAGCAGGCTACTTCCTCTCTCCCATGGTTCCCATGGTTAGATGACTCACAGTGACTAGTCCCAAAGGCCAGGCCCCTTTCTAGCAATGAGCCCTGGGATCCTGGCAAAGTTTGTGGGAGAGTTTGCAGTCAGAGACACAAGGCTGGCGAGCTTGGGATCCTCCAAACAGACAGGCCCCATGTTCTTCAGAAACGCTTGCTCAGGATAACCATCCCTACTGGTCCAGCTCTCACACTGGTAAGCTTCAGGAGGACCCAAGGAGCGATGTAGTACGCACTCAGGAGGCTGAGGCAGGAGGATTTTGGGTTTGAGTCCAGCCTCAAGATCACCAAGAAGTAGTGTGGAACATGGGCCAGGAATCTGCATTTTAACAGGAGCAGATTCAGACACACCTGGCTCACCCCATGAGAAACCCTGGTAGCTGGTGGCTGTTCATGTGTCAACTTGACTACATTCTGAATTAACTAAACCCAAGCAGCTGGGCACACCTGTGAGGGATCTTTTTCTTAATTAAATCATTTGAAGTGGGAAGACCCACTTTTAACCCAGATCTTTTGAGGTGGGAGATCCACCTTTAATCTGGGCGACACCTTCTGGTGGCAGTCGGAATAAGGACGGGGGAGAAGGAAGCTTGCTCTCTGCCTGCTCACTGTCTCTGACAAGTCCATTCCCTCGCTGGCATCAGAGCCTGCTTCTTTGGGATTCCAGCATATACTGAAGACCAGCTGAGACATCCAGCCTCACAGACTGAACAACTATTGGATTGTTGGACCTTGTTGGTAGACAGGCATCGTTGGACTATCTGGACACCGGCCTGTAAGCCATTCTAATAAATCATTCTATATATATTAATTCTATAAGTTATGTTCCTCTTGAGAACCCTGACTAATACAGTAGCTGAGTCCAATTTTGAGGCAAAAATCATACTCAGGGCCTTAGCTGCCTAGGGAAATGGTGAGACTAGCTGCTGACACTGTCCTGGTGAGGAGTCAATGGCAGGCCTGCTCCCTGTCACCTCCTGGGATTTAGGCCCCGGCAGCAGCTGCCCAGCACTATACAATTAAATTCACTGAGTCTTCCAGGGGTGGCTTGTGTCTGAGACATTGAGATACTCAATTAGGACCTGCCTGTGGCCCATCTTTCCTGGGGAAGTGACAATGAGTTTGTCTTACACTTCACTAGTGACTGCGTTTTTTCTTAGGCATTCCATTTACCTGGAGATGACTTCCATCATGTCACACAGGCCAACAAATCTATGGGGGCCCCATGAAGTTGTCATGATCTGGTGGTCACTTTAGCACCTGGCCAGGGCCTGGGGAGCTCCCTTGTTCTCTGTAGACATGGAGGTGTTCACTCAGGATGGATCCTGGCTCTCATTTCTCTATGGTCCCGTTGTTTGGGACACCTGGAACCTATGACATCAGTGCATAGCTCCAAACATTAATAGAAGTACCCAAATGCCACAGAAAGCCACAGGAAACACTGGCTTTATCAGCGTAGGGTAGGGTATCATCACACTGATGACCACCTGTCTCTTTTTGTTCAGGACATAAGACTTTCACTGCTAAACAGGACAGTCCTGGGTGGCTAGGAGCATTGATGGCAAGAGATGCTCCTTTCCGTATGGGCCCTATGGCCTGGAGGTTCTCCCAGCCCTGTATCCCTCAGATGCCTGGCTGCCTCACCTCCCCCACAGCCGCCTGTTCTTTCCCTGAGACTCCAAGTCACACTTTTATTTAGGGAGTGTTTGCTGGCACTTGGATTCTTCAGGCTGAGACTTCCACTATAGAAATAACCCAGCATCCTATTCATCATGCGTCCCCTGGGGCCTGGCACAGAGCCTGGAGCCTGTGGAGAGGTTGAGAAACACATCCTGTGTCACACATGATCTCATCCTATTACCATAGCAACAGATAGCCCAAAGGCCACGAGGATGGTTCTGGTCCTTGGCAAACCTCATACTGGGCGCCAAACTCAACTACGACACAAGGCACTGACCAAGAAACCACTGTTGTGTCCTCGCTGTTATTCTAGACAGAGCAGGGCCCATCTCACAACTCTCAACAAACTTAAAAATAACAACTGAACAACCAACTCCCAGCTGGTGGCTTTTGCTGTAAAACAGTGGCTGTCAACCCCAGCTGCATCTTAAAATCACCCAAGACTACTGGGACCTAGGTACAAGATTAGTACTGTGTGTGTGTGTGTGTGTGTGTGTCTGTATGTATGTATGTATGTATGTATGTATGTGTGTGTGTCTCTGTGTGTGTCTGTATGTGTCTGTGTGTGTAGGTACTAAGGGACAATTTTCAGTGTCATCCTCAGGAATGACATCTACCTCCTTTGAGACAGGGCCTCTCGTGGGTTTGGAGCACCCAATTAGGTGAGACCAATTGGTCAGGAAGCCCCAGGGATCCTCCCGTGTCTGCCTTCTCAGTCCAGGGATTACAAGCACACATCAGCACATCCAGTTTCCTGTGGGAGGTGAGTTTTGAACTCAGGTACTCACGTTAGCAATGCGAGCACTTTACAATTGGCTGAGCTATCTTCTTGGCTGTGCCCACTCACCTGTTTCCTTGAGATAGGGTTTCATGTAGCCCAGGCTGGCCTTTCCAACTTGCTATATAGCTGAGGATGACCTTGAATTTCTGATCCTTCTGCTCCCATATCCTAAGTGCTGGGATTACAGGTGTGTGACACCTCACCCAGTTCCCATGGTGCTGGGGACCAAGCCCAGGACTGTGTGCATGCTACAGAAGCGCTCTGCCAACTGAGCGCCCCAGCCTAGGATCTGTACTTTTCTCCCGAGCTGATTCCAAATGGGCACCCAGCTTTGAGAGCCACTGCTCTGGCAGGCATTCCCTGCAGCGCCTGTTGGGCCTCCTCTCATGTGGCCTTTGCAGTATTTACTGACTGAGTCTTCCAGTGTCAGCAGCATCCCCTGGTCAGCCCCATGAGGTGGCTTCTCTGGTAGGTGATCATGGACACTGTTCAGAACCAGCAGAAAGTCCTGGCTCCCCACATCTGCTGCTGCCTCCTACCCTGGTGATCAAGGAGCCTTCACCTACAGGAGGATGCCAGAGATGCAGGGACCATTCCTCACTTCCTTACTTCTGTGCTAACAGCTGGCCAGCCAATGGGTCTTGGAAATCTCTGATTTGTGTTGTTTAACTATTGCTGTGTGTCAGTATCCCCACCCTGATCCGTGACAGGCTCTCGTCCTTCAGTGACTGAGCAGAAGGCAGGGAAGGGACCTGTATCACATCTGCCAACTTTCTCGAGCTGCAACAAGGCCATTGCAATCCCCGTGCTTGTGTAGCTTCCCAAGTCATTGCTTGGCTCCACCCCCAACCCCTGCTGGGATTCTCAAACTGCAGGGAATCTCAATCTGCTGAAAGTCCAGAGGCACAAACAGACCTTGACGGGTGGGGCTCCTTTGGACTCTGATTGTGAGCCTGGGCTATACAGACCCAGTGGGGGCATCTTTGAGGAGAAGCTCGATGTAACTAGACAGCAGACACTCGCTTAAACTGCATTGCATGTGGTGGTCCTCAGTGTTCACAGTAGCGTTTCTCATCTAGGTCTCTTCACCCTTCAATGTGTCGGGCAGGTTCAGGGAGGGAGGTGCTCGCTTCATTGGCAGATGAGGAAGCAGAAGGTTCGCGGGGACTCGTCCAAGTCCCACACATGGAAGGGTACTCAAGTCTCCGGACAAACAATGTGAGGCTCCAGAGCTTACACCCCACAGTGGGCACTCTCGGGCACCCACAATAGTAGGGTTAGATGATTTAGGCACCAGGTGAGGCACAACACTGGTAGTTAGAAGGCGTGGCTGGGAGCAATGACTTTAAAGCTCCTGTAGCCATGGCAACTACTCATGTCTGTAATGAAGGGAGGGTACAACATGCACCACCCCGCCCTCCAGGCATTAAAGTTCACGTTCCCGAAGAAGGGGTGTGTCCTGACCCCAGCAGCCCCTTCCTCCTGGCAGCCCAGCCTATGCTTCCAGTCTCTGGTGATAGGAGAGTCCCATGAGGGCATGCGGTTGGGCCTCTCCATCTGCCACTCTTAATCTCAGGGTTGTGGGTTCATGCCCCATGTGAGCAGCTGTGGTAGGAGAGTCCCATGAGGCCATGCAGTTGGGCCTCTCCATCTGCCTACACCAGAAGGGCAAAGGAACACCTGTGGCTGTGGCTCGTGTAGATGGTCCTCCTCAAGCCTCCCCGGTGTCTCCTCCTAGGACTCAGCCTTGAGGGTGATGTCACCCCAGATAGAAGAATTGAGGTGGCAGCGGGGAAAGCACAAATCGTATCTTGTGAAACACTAAAGCCACACCTTCAGTCACCCCTAGCTGCCCCATCAGGTCAGTGGCTCAGGTTAGTGCCCACATGTGGGCTTCCCTTTTCTATTTTGTTTATTGTTTACTTATCACTATGCATGGATGTACGCGCCGCAGCACGTTGGAGGTTGGAAGACAGCTTAGTGGGGGTTGGTTTTGTCTCTCCACCTTACATGTGGGCTCCAGGAACTGAACATGGGTTATCAGGTGTGTGTAAGAAACGCTTTACCTGCCCAGCCACCTCCCTAGCCCTGGGCTAATCTTTTTCAGACGTAAGGAACTGGGTTGTGCAGTCTCCATCCCAAGAAACACAAACGGTACATTGCTGTGCAGTGGATGAGTCTACCACTGCAGCCCCGGAGCCCGCAGCGCTGGCAAATTGGTAGCATCTTCAAGGATGACAAGGTGAGAGGCAGGTTGAGAAGCTCATCAGCTCCTGCCAGGCAGGACTGGCAGCTAGTCGACACTTCTGCTTCCCGCAAGGAGTGCCAGAAAACCAGGCTTTCAATGTGAAATCTCTTCATTTGAAAAGTTTGGCTATTAACTCAGCATCTGACTGTTTCTAAGATACTTTGCACAGGGGGAGCAAGACATCCCCCCCACAGTGTTACCAGTGTGCAAGCACATTAGCCCAGCAGAAGGTGTGGTGGATGGGAGAAGAAGGCAGAGTGGTTCCCTGGAGGGGAGGACGGCAAGTAAGCGGGAATGACCGGTGGGAGGCTCTAGACAGGGCGGGGATAGTTCAGAGACGGGCTCAATGGGGACCTTAGGGCGGTACATGACTGGGCCTCAGGATTGGATCCAGGGAACAGAGCAGTTAGATGTGTGACCATCTAGACCTCAAGGAACAAGGCTGCGAAGGTGGGTGGTGACCAGGTTCCTTGCTGTTTGTGTAGCTGTCTAACCCATTACAAGAGTCAGGACAGAGTGACCCGATTAAGATGCTGTGGCTGAGGAGGTCCAGACCACAGTTCCAAAACACAGAGGAAGGCTTGAGTCTTCTGGTGGTTCTTCCCCTTACCAAAGAAAGACCAGGGATCAACCATTTGACGTTTGACCATCAGGCCACTGCCTTTCCCTTAGTGGCCATACGGTGGCAGCAGAGGGACAATAGTGTTCCTGTTGGCAGCAAGTGTTCCAACTCGGAAGCCTGGCATTGAAGCGGTGGTTTGGAGGGCCTGGAGAGTGCAGGGAAGTGTAGACGTGTGAGGGCCATCTTTGTCTCATTCTCTCAGTGTGTTCATGTCCCTGTTGAGGTCTCTTGCAACCCTGACCTAAGACATCAGTGATACACTGGATCATGGCTGTGGTGTTCTGTTCTACAGGCTTGTCACACTGCATAGATGGCTGGGCCAAGGCATAATCGGGTATTGTCACAGCCATCTCTCCACACCCCTGACTTCTGCTGCCTGTTCTTCCTGTTCCCCACCTCGACTGTACTGGAGTGGCAGTCTGAAGACACAGGCGTTGTGGGTTTTTTCGTTATGTGTACATGTCATTTTCGTCCATACCTTTTACACTGTCATTGGCAGAGCGACACTTCCTCTTCTCCCAGACACAATCAGATGACAGATCCAGCCCCAAATCTTTCCTGTGGCTCTGTGACCCAGGAAGCAAGCTGGTGAGAGGAAATGGCCAGGCAGGGGTGGCTGCAGGGAAGAGGTCCCTGGGGGTGGGGGCTAAGACCCAGGGTTCTCTGGCCCTTTGGGTACAGAAACTTAGCTGTTTCCCTTTAAACTTTCAGCCCCAGCCTTCCTAAATTCCAGCCTGGGCACGGACGGGGATGCAGAGGCGGGAGAGGAGGGGTCCCTTGCAGGCAGGACTGACCATCTGCTGCCCCAAGTGTAGAGGGGCTTCAAGGAAAAGCAGTCTGTGGCCTTGCACGGGCCTGAAACTGGACACACAGACCCTCCCTGTCTCTGAGTGCTTATGGTTGACATCAGAGGACAGGCAAGGGCAGGGAGTGGCTGACTCCACATGACATCAGAGGACGGGCCCAAGGAACAGCAGTGGAGCAGCAGCTGGGCTGGAGGGGCCAGAACTACAGAGAGGACATCACTACAGAGAGGACATCATCACTACAGAGAGGACATCACAGTCACTACCTTCTTCCCCCCCCGCTTGTCCAGTGCACAGACCTGGTCCAGCCCACTGCAGCCAGCCCATCCCTCCCCACATGCTCTGCCCGTTCACTGATGCTGTCACACAGGACTGAGCCGTCACCAGCTTCCCATGTCGTGGATGGACAATGAGAAGATAGTCAAAGACTCCCAGGGCATCCCCACTCTCCTGCAGTCCTTGGCCTTAAGGAAGAGGAGGCCCAAGTTCAAGCTCAGGGCCTTGCTTGTAAACCAGGTATCCTTTGATGACTTCCCCACACCCGCATGGATGCTCATTCAACCCTTATCCTCTAGTTTATGAGGCAACCCTGCCCAGCATCGCCAGGTTTCCTCCAAGGGCCTTCTGACCATCCCACATCGAGGAGCAGCAGTCATTGTGGTGTGGAGAGCTGAACCATCCACAGCGTCCTATGTCCTGTTCCTGTCCACTCAGCCTGTCTGGTGAACTGAGCACAGGTTGGGACCACCCCCGGGCAGCAGCCTCTGGGCGCTATGCGGCTCACCAGGAGCCCACCGTGTTGCAGACGGGCTTGGCTTCCTCAGATAACTAGGGGAGTACACCTCCCCAGCCTCCAGCATTCGGCAGCCTGCCTCCTTCCAGCTTGCCTTCTCCTTGATCACCTCACAGAGGAGGCAGCCCAGGCTCCAGCAGTCTGGGCTCAGGACGCTGTCCAGGTCTTCCCGGTCTGAGGACAGAGGGAGGGGACAAGGAGAGTGAGGGCAGCAGGATGCACCCCAAGCAGGCAGGCCAGTGCTGCTCCCCAGCCCAGCACCCCTGATGCCGATGGGGTTCTCACAGGAGGCCTGGAGTCTTGGGCCAGGGCAACCGTCCTTCCAACCGCCAGCTGCCACCCAGCAGGTGCTGCAAACACCACTTTGTCAGAGAGCCTTCCCTGTGCACGTCACTGTGCTCAAGGGCTCTGACTGTAGCTTCGGAATTCTTACCGAGGTGGTGTCTCCCCAGACTGAACGCGCACAACGTTTTTGCTACTGTGACACTCCCACAAACAGGATGTGTTGCATACATAGTCATTTTAGTGAAGAAGGGTGTCCACCTACCTTAAAGACAATACACAATCTACCTGGACTTTGAACCATCCCTTGGGGTGGGGGTGGGGGGCTGGAGATGGCTCAGCGCTCACTGGATGCTCTTTTAGAGGACCAGGGTTTGATTCCCAGCAGCAGTCACATGACAGTTCTCTTTTAGACTGGATCAGTTTTGCGTAGCTCAGGCCAGAAGAGGGCATCAGATCTCATTACAGATGGTTGTGAGCCACCATGTGGTTGCTGGGAATTGAATCAGGACCTCTGGAAGTACAGTCAGTACTCTTAACCTGTGAGCTATCTCTCCAGCCCTCGATTCCAAATCTTAAGATACATTACAGAGTCATAGTAATACATTCACAACCACAAATTCAGAACACCCAGTCTTTCCTCTGGGAGGCAATGAGGATAAAACAGTATGGTATTGGCACACACACACACACAAAAGACATGTAGACCAAGGGGGGAAAAATCCAAGACCCAAACATGAGCACAAGTAACTTCAGCCACTTAACATTTAACAAAGACTCCAAAAATACTGAAAAAAAGAAAAAAAGAAAAAAAAAGAGAAGTCATCTTCCACAAATAGTGCTGGGAAAACTGGATGCCCACATGCAAAAGGATAAAATTATATCTGTACCCATCACCTTGCAGAAATACTTAACTCCAAAATGATCAAAGACCTAACCTGAAACACCAAAACTGCTGGAAAAAAACATAGGCAGCGTCCTACATGATACAGGTGTAGGAAAGGACTTTCTCAACAGGATTCCATTTGCACAAGAATTAAAGCCAACTACTGACAAGTGGAACATCATAAACCTAAAACCGATTCTGCGAGGCTAAGGGAATGAATCAACCAGGTCAGGGCTGGCAAGGCTTCCGTCCAGTGAAGATGCGGTCTCAGTTTGTCCTCTCAGGGTAACCTCGAGACTCTGGGAGAAGGCAGGTGAGACGTGTGGAATTGCACAGATTTAGGAGAGGAACGTTACTAAAGATACAGAAGGGTGCCTGGGTGAGGCTCGCTGCTGGCTGCCCTACAACATTTAATGCCCAGTGGGCTTCTTGGGAGGCAGAGGTCACTGAATTTTAAATGTCCTGGAGGATTCTGAGATTGCTTCACAGGAAAAATATGAAGTTTTTGACATGATGCAATAATTTGCTTAAGTAGAAAAAATTGTAAAGCAATTTGGGAAGCCACTCCTTTCTTGACTGACCGGTCTTTGGAGGTGGTTCATCTTTTCTTCTTCAAAGAAATGGAGAAGTGAGAAGGGCAAAGGCCTGCCCTGGAATCTGGGCTCAGAGTCCAACATGGCCCCCGAGGCCCAGACCGCACTGCTCTGAAGACTCTGCCTCTGTCACACCCACTAGGAAGGATCAGGAAGGAACACAGGCCTTCTCCAGGGCCCTGGACCATACACACCTGCCTGCCAGCCAGACAGGCCTGCGTGGCGAGGATGTGCGCCCAACTCTGTGCTGTTTAACAGGAAAGGGGAAGGGAGCATGTGAGTACCACAGTGAGCCACTGGACCTCAGCATGGGTTGTTCTGAGAACACACCGGACCCCTCAAAGGACCCTGAGCTCCCTGCTCCTCCACACACACCTCTCTCAAGGTTGTCAAGGCTGGGGGTGGGGTCAGGAGCAAGCAGGGGACCTGAGAGTGTCATTACCAAGGTCAGGCTGGCTCCTCTGTGAGACAAGTGTCATAGGATGTCTGCCTCCACCTCTGGGCTCAGGTGGTCTGCTGTCTCTGGGCCAAGGCCATTGTGAGCTAGTTTCTGTCCTCACAGGGGTTTAACACAAATGCTGAGGTTTGCCATTGCCTAGGAGGCCAGTTCTGGTTCCCATCCTCATACAGATGGCAGAGGACAGGCTACTGCGGTCAGAGACTCCCAGGAGGTCTGGGAAGACCTGCCATCACAGAAGGCCCTGGGGGCAGAGCAAGTCCTGGAAACAAAAAGAGAAGTCACTAAGGCCAGAACACCAGCCCTATAGGGTTGAAGGCTGTAAGGTGGTTCTCAACCTGTGGGTCCCGACCCCATTGAGGGTCAAACAGTCTTCTCACAGAGGTCATGTAGGACCATAGGAAAGCACAGATATTTACATTATGATTCATAACAGTAGCAAAATTACAGTTATGAAGCAGCAATGAAAATAATTTTATGGTTGAGGTCACCACAACACAAGGAACTGTATTAAAGGGTCACAGCATTATGAAGGTTGAGAACCACTGCTTAAGGCAAAGATAGGCCAGAAGAGAGACCCCTCTGGATGGGGTCTGAGGAGGCTGCGACATCACCCAAGTCCTGCTGTGCCACAGCCTGGGAAGAAGCTCAGGCAGAAGATGCAGGTGTCCCCAGTGTCTCCTCTCTTCAGCGACAGGCTCTTGCTAACGGGACTGCATTACCCGGGAGTGGGGCAGGCAGAAGATGGATTTCCAGTGGAAACTTGGCAAAGATAAAGTACACAGCGCTGCAACCCAAGGCCGACAATGCTGGCATCTAGATGCGGGCTCCAGTGCAGTCCCAGCTAGCTCTGTTTGCTTAGCAGATAGCATCTGTACTGGCTGGTTTTGAGTGTCAACTTGACACAAGCTTGAGTCATCAGAGGAAGAAGCCTCAGCTGAGGAAATGCCTCCATGAGATCCAGCTGTAAGGTATTTTCTCAATTAGTGATCAATGTGGGAGGGCCCAGCCCATGGTGGGTGGTGCCATCCCTGAGCTGCTGGTCCTGGGTTCTATAAGAAGGTGGATAGAGCAAGCCGTTGGTAGCAAGCCAGTAAGCAGCACTCCTCCATGGCCTCAGCATCAGCTCCTGCCTCTATTTGAGTTCCTGTCCTGACTTCCCTCAGTGATGAACAGCAATGCTGAAGTGTAAGCAAATAAACCCTTTCTTCCCCAACTTGCCTTTTGGTCATGGTATTTTGTCATGGTAACAGAAATCCTAAGACAGCATCTATCCTTTTGGGGAGTGGTTCATGCATCCAAATCCTGGACAGTCTCACCAAATGAGATGAGTGTTTTCATACCCATCATTATTACAAACCAGCTTTTCCACTCTTTGTTATTTACATGGACTTCTTTTGATTCCAAATAAGGGCAAAAAACTCTCATCTCAAGAAACCAGTGGCCGTGGCTAGGAGCTGCTGGCCAAAACCAAACCCATAGAAAGTCCAGGGCAAGGTGGCCAGGACAATGAGAGACAACTGGTAATCCAGGGTTCCCTCACTCTTTCTTTTAGTTAACAGGCAATCAGGACAATCTAAGAGGTTCTTTGTTCTCAACCCTTAGGGGGAAACAGAAACACAGTCAGGGCTGGTATTTGGGGTGGGGGTTCTCAGGAACATTCTTTCTTATTTCTAAAGTCTCCTGGGGTCCCAAAATAATCTCTACCCAGAGTTCCATGCAAAGTCATCAGTTGACTGTATGGTGCCCATGGATGTCTGATGTCACCATGGTTTGATATGGGTCAATTACATCACATTTCTCAAGGGACTCAGAGGATTATGGTAGGTACCTGGGGCAGGGTTGCATACACTGGCAACGTCCAGTGTGGAGTTCCTGACATCATCCCCTTCAAGAGCTTCCTCCAAACAGCTTTTTGGACAGATGATGGTGGAAATCCATTTGCTATAGCAGTTAGATTCCACTGGATCCCTTCAGAAATGGGGTGTAACTGACTTAATCAAAACCATCAACCCCTTCTCTTGAACACATCAGGGAATAGCTCAGTGTTGGCTCACATGCAGGAAGAGGGGCAGACAAGATGGCTCAGAGATTGAGAGCACTGACTGTTGTTCTAGAGCACTGACTGTTCTAGAGGACCAGAGTTTAACTGCCACTACTCACATCGAGGTGGCTCACAACCACCTTAATCCCAGCTCCGAGGGCTGCATTGCCCTATTCTGGCCTCAGCAGGCAATGTGCTCACTCAAACACACACACCCACGTGAGTTTTTAAAAAATGATAAAATTGCTTTTCTGAAACAGCAGGAAGGGCACAGAGCTCTTCAGAAATACTTTGTAGGGGCTCTGAAGAGACAACGTGAAGCCCTGTTCGCTGTGAGCAGCATCTAGGAATGGGCTCTATAGAGTTCAGGCCAGTGGTATTGAGATGAGAGAGACGGAGGGTGAAGGTTAGAGCAGGCTCAAGATGGGGGGCAGGACATATGGTACTGTGATGCCCTTGGACAGTGACCTCCCCATGTCTCCTGGGGCTGATTGCAGATGGCAGTCACCAGGCTCTATTAATAGTGCCTAGATACAGGGTGTGGTGGTGCTGCAGTCTGCAATGATCCAGGCAGACCTGGCCCCAGCCCTTGGGAACCCGGTGCAGTGCCCCTAAGAAGTGGATAAATGCAGGGGGGTCTGGAAATTTAGTCTTTCTGGAGCCAGTAACTACAGGAGAATAAAACATGAGGACAAGCAACCACTGGCTGCAGGGAAATCTTCCTCAGGAAAGGCTGGCTGGGGGACCACCTGGCTGGGAGGGCCTATGCCCGTCACAGTGACTGCTCACTGCATGTGTGTCAGTCGTGGAGGTGATAGAAATCCTGTGTCCGCATGGAGATGCTGGGTGTGCAAGCTTGGGGGAGAGAGGGAGACGGTTTTGGGCTTCACAGAGGAGAGGCCTAAGTTGCCCACCTGTCCACACTGGATGCAGAGTTCTGCCAGGATCCATCTGTTGTCACCCACACAAGACCCAACTTATTCCTTGTCAGCGCAACCAGCAGCTGGCATGGAAAGTGTGGGAGAGACACAGGGTAAATAAAGAAAAAGATGAATAAAGCCAGTCTGGTCTTGACCTCAAGTGCTTTTCTCCAGAAGACTCACAAATGATCTACCCTGCCAGAAAAAAAATGCAGTGTCCCTTGGTGACATTTACAAAATGAGCTAAAATCAGAACTGATGGCCTCCAACTTTCTTAACCCCTGGCTTTTCTTTACTTCCAAATGAAATTTACCTATAGACCCAACATTGAAAAGCAACAAAATCATCTTTAGCAGTGTTTTACAAGTGTTGAAACCCATCACTGGTCACCAATGAGTGGAACACCTGACACATTATCCTACTTCATCTACAAGAGGCTCCGTTACTACATCTTACAGAAAATGAAAGTTCAGAAAGGTTAAGTGATTTTTTTTCCAAGACCACTCAGCCAAGAAGTGATAGAGAAGAGATCTGAACCCAAGTTGGGTTATTCTTGGTTGAGATCTGACTGGAAGTAGTGGTCTATCTACTCCCCTTGCCCATCTCCTAGGAGGTCCCCAGGTGTGACCTCAGCCCTTGGGGGTTCTGCCAGTGTGAAGACCAAGACATTGTGAGATCTGTTAGCAGAGGTGGGAGATAGAGCCAAGGAGGACCAGTCTAGATGCTGACAAGAAAAAGCCCAGGATGTGCTGAGGCCACCTGGGATGGACTTTCAGGAAGATGGAGTCAGAGACAAAGCAGGACCTAGCTGGAGGCAGGTGGGAGCAGCTAACGGTTCTCTTATCAGAGACAACAGGTCTACCCTGAGTCTAGAGGTAACCCATCTGTGTACACATTGGACCATCCCCACACTCCAGGTTGACTGCCCATAGGCAGAGAGCCCAGACAGAGAAGCCACAGAAAGGACAGATAAGACTATCCCTTGGTTTAGCAACCACAGCTTTGAATTCAGCCTCTGGTTCTACAGATCCTCTTCCCAGTGACTCCAGGGAGGGAGAGCTATGACAAGAAGGGGCCAAGGAGTTTCTGGTTAGCACAGGCCTGGATGGGAAGCTTGAGCCCTCCAGGAGACTCAGAAGACGCCAGGTCATTGTGCCATGCTGAAGCAGGGCAGGCCCCTGAAAATGAGTGGCCAAGGTCCCTTCATTTCTGTCTAGGCCTCTCTCCTCTCTTTTGTCCTTATCTCCTGTGACATCCATTCTGTGAGCCTAAGCTTCAACGTGCCAACTAGGAACACAGCCATTGCTTTGCTTAGTCATGGTGCTGGTGGCCAGTCATGCATGGTGCAGGCACCACAGGCCTTGGAATGTGTAGAGGAGATGGTTATATGCAGTCTGCTTGTATGAAAGAGTTCAGGGGACCCCAGAATGTGCTGGTAAAGCAGTGGATCTTGGGCGAGTGTGTGCTTGGCTGGGGAGGGGGTGGCCTGCAGCTGCAAGAGTGTGTGTGGACGGTCGTGATCTTCTCAGTGTCCCGAGCACAGCACTGAGTCCTGCCTGTGGTGTCACAGGGCCTTCAGTGCTTACTTCAGAACAGGATAACGCTGGGAATTTTGGGAACTAAGGCAGCCTGGGGGTTGGGGGGCTGTCCTGGGACAAGGCCACCTTCTAGAGCCTTACTCAGCACTCAGTCCAGGAAGCCTGTGTGGGTGATCGCCACAGCCACACCTCTCCTGACAATGACATACCCACCCTTGGTGACCTTGCAAAGAGATGACTCCAAATCCAAGGGCAGCTGGAAGCCAAGCCCCAGCTTAGCCTCTCCCTTCAGCCAAGGCCAACAGTCTAGCAGATGACCCAGGAAGTGATGAAATTGAGTTCCTCTGATACTGTTTCCCAAGAAGATGGAGAGAGCACAGGATACCCCACGGGGCCAGCCTTCTGTCCTAAAGTGTGGGGTGGCTAGAGGAGCACACTTGAAACAGTCACCTTAGATCACTTCCATCCCAGGAGTGTGACCTTGGAGAGGGAGGCCGGGGGACAGAGGATTTACAGGCTAAAGAGGGGGTGCTTGGTGAAGGCCTGAGGCTGCCCAGTGAGACCAGTCTAGACAACGTAGACATCATGACAGAGTGGTGGACAAATGCATAGTCATCAGCTTGTAGGGGATATCCTTAGAGCAGTGCCACTGATGGCTTCAGTGGTGGGACCTGCTCTCCTGGGCATTGTCTCCCTCTGCACCATGAGTGACAGGAAGGAGGAAAGGACCTACTTTTTCACAGCTGAGAAGGCCTTGGTGTGTCCAGCTCTCATAACCAATGCTTTGTTCCTGCATCAGATTCTCTGGTTTAAAGAGGCCAGAGTGGATCCATTGCACAGACAGGTGTCTTCGGATCCTCAGACTCTCCTAGCCCCATATCTCCTCAGTGGTTATCAATTGTTCCCTGTCACCCTCTGAGTCACGTGAAAACACACACCCTACAGATAGGGAGGGAAGTTCAGAGACAGCCCTTGGGGCTCACTCTTCAACCCACTATGTCACAGATGGGAAAACTGAGAGAATAAGCCCTAGTGTCCCCATGTTGGCTCATGGTAGGACTAAGGGCCATCTAAGTAGGCTGTGGACCTGAGCCTCATGAACTCTGGTGCAGTTCCATAGGAAAGAAACAGATGTGGCCTCATCAGCTCCACTCAAAACCAGCTTTTCTGCATTTTACATGCCCAGCCTCCTTAGTCCTGGTGTCTCTCCATCTCTACCTCACTTCTCTGGTTTTCAGAATTCTCTCTCAGGAAGGCCCTTCATGGATTCCTGATAGTCATTTATTCCTGGATTTGACATCATATCCCCCCAAGAAGTTTTCATATATCCCACAATTCTTGCTACCTTCAGTACCAAGATATGAGCCTTTTGGGAACTATCTCTCAAATATTCTTCCAGACCTGCTTCCCATTTCTGACTTCTCTCCCAATGCCCTGGTGTTGTGGAATATTAATTTAAGATGTGCTGCATTTGTTTATGCTATGGAACATTTGTTTAATAATGCAAGGATGTGTAGCATTCTTTTATGTTGTACTTGTTTAACTCTGTGAAGCTGTGCTGTTTTGCCTGTCTAAAACACCTTAATGGTCTAATAAAGAGCTGAATGGTCAATATCAAGTCAGGAGAAAGGATAGGCAGGGCTGACAGGTAGAAAGAATAAATAGGAAAAGTCTGGGAAGAAAAGATCCAGGAGCAAGAAAAGGAGAACTCATGGGCCAGCCATCCAGCTACACAGCAAGCCATGGAGTAAGAAACAAAGAAAGTTATACAGAAATAAAGATAAAAGCCCAAAGGGATAAGAGATGACAATTTTAAGTAAGAAAAGCTGGCTAGAAATAAGCCAAGCTAAAGTTGGGCACTTATAAGAAAGAATAAGCCTCCATGTGACTTATTTGGGAGCTGGGTGTCACCCCCCCCAAAGAGTAAAAAAGAAATCAACAAACACCCTGATCATTTCCTGGGTGGACTCTGCACTTCCAACAACTGGGCCCTTGCTTATTCTCATGGACAGAGTCCTCTCATCCCTCATGGTATCCATAACCCAAGAGATGCTTCGGGACCCACAGCCAAAAAAAATCCTCAGAGCAGCTAGACCTTCCACCTAACTCCACCCCAAGTGGTAGCTGCCACAACCACTGTCCTCATGGCTGTTCTATAATGAACATCTCCCTACATGCCAGGTCTAGGTGCTGTCCACTGCATGATCTTGTCTAACCCTCTCCAGAAATGTTTCACTATCGATGTCTCTATTTTACAGAAGGGGAAATAGTTCAGAAGTTAGTGACTTGCCCAAGGTCACATACCTGAGATTTAAAAATGAAATTTAAACCCTGTCAAATTGGCCAGAGAGCCCCATCCTTAAGCAGCAGTGTGACATGAAAGCCCTCAAGCATGCAAGAATGTGACTTTGGCCTTGAAGAGCAAGCCCTGTCAGGATGCCAGTGAATTCTGGAAAAGGAAGTGCAGTTGATTATGACGTTTTGATAAACACTGTTTGTATGATGCTGTCACGTGAAGGGTGTGTATGTCAACACACATGCACACATAAGTAGACACTCATGTAGACACAAAAGCCAATGTCCAGCATATGTTTTGCTTCAATGTATGGAAGCATCCCCTGAGGAGCTGAGCACTCATTAGCAGTGTTCTGTCAGTGGACAAAAGGTCAATCCAGGGTGAGTCTGCTCTATCTCCAGATGCAAGTACTTAGGTCTCAAAGATGTATATATTCTCATATGTGGGTGGCTGACTTTCTCCACATAAACTACTTGTAATTTCCCAATGTGGACAGAGTCAGCTTTCAGGAAAAGTGGAGCAGCAGAGGCAAGACTCTGGAAGAAAGAGATCCCCAGGGGTTCTCTTCCTTTTAAACAAGGGGACTTCCTTGTCCTGTTGGACCAGGATGAAGACAGCTGTCACTTTTTTTAAAGATGTATTTGTTTGTTTTATGTATATGAGTGCTCTATCTGCACATACAATTTTATGTGAGAACAGAGCATCAGATCCTATTATAGATCATTCTGAACCATCATGTGGTTGCTAGGAATTGAACTCAGGACCTCTGGAAGAGCAGTCAGTGCTCTTAGCTGCTGAGTCATTTCTCCAGCCTGACAGCTGTTTCTTGAGGACCCTCGTTTCTCCTTAGAGTGGACATCAAGGGGTGGACACTTCTATAACTGTATCCTGACTGCCCCTTGACCTTTCATGAGGGATCTCATCAGCTATGGGAAAGCTTGGCTTCAGTAGTGGGGCAGGCATGGTAATCTGGGACACAGCAGGAGCCAGGGCTGAAGGTAGCTATGGGAGCCAGGGACAAAGGCTGACTTGGCAGTCGTTAGTCCTGAGCAGAAGTCACCATGTTCTGGGCTTCCTATGTAGGTTTTTCTACCTATTTATACTTCTGATGCTCTGGGAAAGGATGCTGTGAAGTGGGGTTCATGGTTCTGGGGCCTTGGTCATGGATGGTGAGCCTTGGAGAGCTGGGGGTAAAACAGGTTGGTATTTCATGATTGTTTCCTAAAATGGTCTTCTACAAGAGACCAAATACTCAGGAAGTGGTGAACTTGACACATGAATTCAAGGTCACTTTAAACACAAACCTGAAATCTCTCCATTCCACTTCTAAAAGGAATTGATGGGGCTCAACAAATGGAAAGTACTCAACATTGCTTGTTGAATAAGTGTGTGTGCACATATGTGTTTGCTCATGGTGGAGAATGCTTGCCTAGCAACCGCAAGGCCCTAGTTTCCATGCCTGACACCACATTAAAAAGAAAAAGAGAATTTCCTGTTTAGACAGAGGAAGTGTCTTTATGGAGCCATCTGGTCTACCTCTGCCTTGGTGACAAGTGAGGCCAGTTTTTTTAGCCAGAACTATATGGAGAGTCAGGATGAGTTTCAGGCAGATACTTGGGGCTGAAGGATAGGGAGAACAGAGCTGCACTTGGATGTTGTTTCTTGGGCCTAGGTACTCCTCTGCCCAGTCCAGGTACTTTCCTGTCTCTTGTGCTTTCATCTGGTGATATGGGAAGTCCCTGTACCTGGCTTTCTAATAACTTCCCCTTTGAGTGATTGCAAGCTAACACTCTGCTGTTTGCTAGGATCTGGAGACCTGGGTGGGGAGAGCAGGGCGTAGTAGGGAAACATGGTGACTTGTTCTAGACTGGACTCCTGACTCAAAGTTAGCATACTCTCCAACAATAGACAGAAGACAAAGGAGAAAGTTGGTGGATGGCAACCCATGGAGAGCATTCCTTGCTGGGGCTAGTTTAAAATCTGGGTGACAGGAAAAAAAGGCACCATACTTCCACCTTTTTAATCTAAATCTCAGGGCCTTGTGTTAGAACTGGGGCTGCCTGCCCTTAAGTCCATCTGGGATAGTTCCTCTTGGTCTGTGTACAGGAAGGAGACAGAACCCACAAGACCCAGACAAGAACAGATCAAAGGAGAAAGAAAGGTTTAATTTATGGGTCACTGGTGAGAAATAAATCAGTTCAGCTCACAAGCAAAGCGTTGTTTAAACTGGGTATAAGACTGATATCTGGCAGCTGATGGTAGGAACACCCCTCTTCTTGCTCAGGGTCCCCAAGGTCAGCCCAATAGGGCTGAGCTCTTAAATGCAGAGTCATCATCTCACCAACCCCCAGAAGGTGTTCTTTGCCTCCCTCCTTCACTATCTTTCTCCCTCTCTCCCTCCCTTTCTCCCTCCCTGCTTCCTTCCCTGCCTCCCTCCCTCTCTTTCTGCCTTCTCTTATCTTTCCCTTCTCTTCCTTCCTTCTTTCACCCTCTGAGGCAGGACATTTTTTTAGATTTATTTATTTAATTTTATTTATTTAATTTTAGTTGTATGAATGTTTTGCCTACACATGCCTGGGACTCTCATAGAACAGAAGGGGGCATTGGATCCCTTGGAGCTGGCGTTAGAATGGTTGTGAGCCACTATGTGGGTATTGGGAATTGAACCTGAGTCCTCAACAACAGCAGCAAGTGCTCATAACAGATGAGCCAGATGACTTCAAAATAACAGTGTTCCTACTGCTTCAGCCTCCAGAGTGCTAAGGTGTACATCACTGCGCCCTGATGGGGAAGTCCTTCTGTGTATATGTTTGTCTTATTGGTTGATAAATAAAGCACTGTTGGCCAATAGGGAAGCAAGATAGGTGGGACTAGGAGACGTGGAGTTTTCTGAGAAATAGAGGCACAGTCAGACACCATGTAGGACACAAGAGAAGTATGAGGCCCAGACACTTTCTCCAGTAAGAGAAGACCACGTGGAAATACTCAGATTAGCAGTTATGGGTTAATAATTAAGTCAGAGCTATCCAATGAGAACCCATAGTAAACAGCCAACAGCTTCATAATTAATATAGCGTCCTGTGTGTTCATTTGGGACTGACAAGGACCAGGCTGGCAGGAAGAATCACGTTTCTATGCCCAGCTGCTATTCATTTTCTTAAAGAGGATACTTGCCTCATTCTTTAAGCTTTAGGCCTCACACAACTCGGACTTGCCCTGGCCTCCAATATCAAGTGTTCAATACGAGTCTCACAGGCTGTTCTGCAGACCTCAGCAGCCTTCAAGCCTTTATGAAGATTGCCCAACCTGCCATCTTCCCCTTCACTTCATGAAGACCTCCAAGGCCCAGAGTCTGAGTTCTGTGGAGTCTCGTGTGGTTAGGTGTTTGAGCAACTGAAAGGTAACTCCCTACGGCTTTCCATCTAAACTTGGTTGGCCTTTTCTCCAGTGAAGGTCTTAACTCATAGGCAGTAGCGATGAAGAAGAGTGGTAGTCTCCCAAGAGGCGTGAGGTCACCCAGAACTCCCCACACCTTTAGATGTTATGTTGTGTGCACTTTGTAAGCTGCCCTGTTCTGAACCACACTCCCTGCCAAGTCCCAGCTGATAACCTGCACCATGCTGCAGGTGGGTGAGCCCCAGCCTGCTTCCTTTCTGCTCCCCAGATAGAGTGCAGAGCCACTACACAAGGGACACCCTCGCAGCTTGGGGTCAGATGGATCAGACCCACCCAAAACCTGTGCCTGGATGTTGTATGTTCCTCATTTGAACACCCCACCCAGGCCCAGGTCAGAGATTACTGTACCATCTCAGCAAAACATATGGGATGGGATCAGTGAAGGAAGAAAGACTTCTATCCATGCTAGCGTGTAGGCTGAAACCACCAGGAGTGATCCAAGGTGACCTTTGGGTCTTAGCCTGTGAGTCAATTCTAGCTAAAGCACAAATAGAATGAGAATGGGCATCCATTGAATTTTATTTTTTCCCCTTCTCAGATGGACTAGAGACATCTAACAGAATATCGGGCTAAAAATTTTACCAGACCCTGTTCTCAGCCTAACCCTGCTCTGGGTCATTGACTCTCCAGGTCTCATGCCTGTGGCCACCTCATCTTTTCCAGATGGGGTGCAGTTCTGGTCCTGTCTTTGGTCCTTGTCACTGATATAGCTGTACCTACCTGCTGTGTGAGAGGGCTCCTCTAGCCCAAGGCTTTATGTCTCAGATGTATGATGAAAACTCTTGGTTGTCCCTTCCCAAGCCCAAGCCTTCCCCATGAGCTCCATGGATGCCTGTCTCTCTTGGAGTATCTTCACATGTGTCTGTTAGATTTGCCCCACTGAATGACAAAGAGGCTCAGATTATAAAATGAAACTCCCAGTCTTCCCCCTGTATGACCTCCCCATAACCTCCCCTTTGCTTCACTCTCCTAGTTGCTTGAGTGAGAACTTGGGAGCTGTGGCAGCGAATATTGACAGAATTTGTAATCATGAAGACCAGCTAGACTAAGTTACCTGAATAAGAGCCTAAATATGGTGCCATCATTCCTGTGCTCCATCCACATAAAAAGAAGAAAGCAGGACTGGAGAGAGGACTCCAAGATTAAGAGCACTGGCTGCTCTTCTAGAGGACCTGGGTTTGATTCTCAGCTCCCACCCCGCAGCTAATAACTATCTGTAACCCAGGTGTCCTAATCCCTCTTCTGACCTCCAAGGGTATCAGCCATGCAAACAGTGCACGGTGCACAGATACGCGTGGAGGCAAAGCACCCATACACAAAACTTGAAAGGAAAGGAAGGAAGAAAAGAAGGGAGGGAAGGAGAAAAAAAGAGGAGGGAGGGACAGAGGGAGGGAGACTTTCCCAATATGATAGACTCTGCCCTCAAACTGTGAACCAAAATAAACCCTGCCCCCTTAGGCTGTTTTTGTTAGGTGTTCTGCTGTCCTGAAGTAACTAATGGGAAAGCCACCATAACAATTCTTTCCTTTTTCATTTTCCAGTTTTTTCCTTCTTCTCCCTCCCTCCAAAAACCTCCCATGACCCCCTCCTTGCTCGCTTTCAAATCATGGCTTCTTTTTTCATTAATTGCTGTTGCTTTAGTATCATGTATATTCTTAAACATAACCTGCCCGGTCTGCATTATGCTACTTGAGTGTGTGTTTTCAGGGCTGTCCATTTGGTATTGGATTACCAATTGTTTTTCTCTTCCCTGGAGACCATTTCTTCCGCTCTCAGCATCCCTTGGTTGCTTGCGGTCCTTTGTGTGGGGCTGAGGTCTTGTGGGCTTCCCCCATGCGCTTTGGCATATCTGTTGGTGTGGTCCTTGTTCAGCTCGTGTTCAGGCAGCCATGTTGGTGAGACTTTATGGGTATAGCTGCTGACATTACTAGGAGACGCAATCCCACAGCACATTCCCCAGTCTTTGGACTCTTACAATGTTTCCACCCCATCTTTTGCAATGTTTCCTGAGCCTTGGGTGTGGGAGTGTTTTGTAGATGCATCCATTGGCACTGGATGTAGGACCTGGGCTAGATATGGAGGGTTGCCTGGAGCCCACACTGAAGAGTCCAAGAATAAGAACATAAGCTGTAGATTCCAAAAGTAGGAATGTAGAGATATGAAGTTGTGAG
Organism: Mesocricetus auratus; assembly: GCF_017639785.1. Lineage (NCBI taxonomy): Eukaryota > Metazoa > Chordata > Mammalia > Rodentia > Cricetidae > Mesocricetus > Mesocricetus auratus. The sequence continues at coordinate 71,028,666 of NW_024429182.1, forward strand.
CCTAGGAGAATGAGAGCAGACTGACTGCAGCTTTCTCAGCAACTGAAGGATTAACTATTAACTTTGCTTTATGACTGATAGCTCTGTCTGCGAGGCTGAAATGACTCTGCAAACTGAGGGTCAGCTTTTCACATGAGGCCACTCACAGCCAGCAAAATGAAGTGAGCAGAGTTAATTTTAAATGATGAGATGTACATGACTTTTGGTTGTGCATTGTTTCCAGCTACACAAAACTGGCAGTATGAGGGGGGTGCAGAATTTCGGTAAATACCATCAGAAAGTGTCAGAGAAGTGATGCGTTATATACAAACACTACTTGAACTGAAAAACCTTGATAATGAAGATTGTAAAAAACCAATTTGTAACTGAATTTTGTCTTGAGATTGTAAAAATTCCATTGTTCATGACTAATGCTCACTCCTTACTAGAAAAAGCAGAGCTTGAAACTGCCCAATTTGCCACAGTTTCAGAAGCTGGAACCCTGGCTGTGGTCACCGCTATAGCTGATAAGCTTTTGTGCCCTGCAGAGATTTCTTTTCTTTTCTTTCCTTTCTTTTCCTTTTCTTTTCTTTTCCTGGAATAAAGCTTGCTTCTGGTTTGATAATCTGTCCCCCATCATTGTGTGACCCTGGACCCAACATGAGCAAACACATTCCCTCTGCTTAGGGAGGTTTGAGGAAATTTCTAAACTGCTTATAATTAGTTGAAAACTAATGAATAGTTGCATTTTGTGTTTTTCCTCCTCCTCTTCCTCCCCCTCTCCTTCTCCCAAGTGAAGGAAAACCACTCTTCAGATGCTTCAGATTATGAAAACTGTGCATTTCCCGGGTGATCATACACAGAGGCAGACAGCCACTAGACTTCAAGTCAAGAGAGGTCTGGAGAGAAAGGGAGATGACCAGAAGCACCTCGGGGGAGGTGTTGGTGTTCTGGGTTATGTGGGATGACTGAAGAGAGAGAGAGACACTGCAAGATGCACCAGGGCTTCACCGCTGCAGCAGAGGGACCAGCCTCTGACAAAGAAACTCCAAACAGCCTTGCAGAAGCATTTTTATTGATTGCTGCACATAAGGTTTTTTTAGCAAGTCAATTTCCGAATACCAAAACTCCTTATCTGATCTAGTTGTCCGAAGGAACCATTACCTAAGCAAATCCCAGTCATTGTTGGAATTCCAGATTTGCCAGGAATGTCTTATGGCTGAGGTCATGCTAGGGCTCTGAAGTTCCCAAGGAAGAATAATCCCATAAATCTCAGATAACAACCACTGATGATTTACAAGAGATTACTTCAAGGCCTAATTGGCCATCACTCCAAGTAAATGCCAGGTGCAATGGCTCTTTAGCTTTTCCTCTGAAGAGAGGAAAGGGTTCATTTAGCTTACATATCCTGAATCACAGTCCATTGAGGGAAGCCAAGGCAGGAACTCAACCTGGGCAGGAATTGGGAGGCAAGAAGTGATGCCAAGGCCATGTAGGGGAGCTGCTGACTGGCTTGCTTCCTGTGGCTTGTCAACCTGCTTTCTTGTAGAACCCAGAAACACCAGCCGAGTACCACACACCATGAGCTGTGCCCTCCCACATTAATCACTAATTAAGAAAATGCCAGATAGGCCTGCCTACAGCCTGATCTTAATTGAAGTTCCCTTCTCTCAGATGACTCTAGTTTGTATCAAGTTGACATAAAAACAGCAAGCACACCCTCTCTGTGACCATGATTCCTCCTCTGAAAAACAAAGCACTCATTTGAGTGGGACCAGGATTCTTTTCCTGCAATGATGCCAAAGTTTCCCTGAGCTTTCCCTGGCCAGGGGATACTTGAGAACTTGACTGAAGCATGCTACTCCAGAGGCTCTCCCGCACTGGTCATCTGCCTTTCCATTCTGCAGCTGCCTCCCCAAACTGATAGATCTTAGGAGCAACTGGGTAGAAAGTAAGTGTCCTTGGCAGTTACAGAGGAGCAGGGACAACTGCTCACAAACCGGGTTGGGGGACCTGTTTTTAGCCCAGAGGTAAGTTCTTTTGGCCTGTTCCACCTCGTCTAGGGAACATCCTTCCCACAATTCTGAACAAATCCCCATCAAACTTTCTGTTTCCAAGATGCTGATGCTTCCCAAGCTCTGGGGATGGCTGGTGACTCAGCCCCAGCCAACCAGAGTCACCCATCTTCCAGCCCCAATGACTGGTTCAAAGAATGGGCAGATGACTCAACAGTCTCTGCGTCACAACAATAAGGTCACTTGTCATAGCCAAATTGGAAGCCTGTCTGGTTCAGGGAGTGTCCCATGCCTAGACCTAGCCACTGAGGTCAGGGTTGGTGAACCTAGCCCTGAGGCTACAGCTAGAGGTTCCTAGAAAGAGGTGTCCTGAAGACTTAGGACTGATAAGATGACTTCTTTGCTAGGCAGCTAAAGCCCAGCCTGATGCCCAGGCATCTATGTCTACAAGAGCTGCAGGGAGTAGATGGACATTGCTCCTTTCATGAGGAAACAGCTGGAAGGCAGGGACTATTTTCATAGGAACTCAAAGGTTTTAAATATGACATGTAGAAGTCACTCACTCATGTGGCTTTCTCTTTAGTGAATACTTTGATCAACATGGATGAGCTCTCTCCCCCATTCCCTCTCTTTCCCCTTTCCCTCCTCTCCTTACCTTTCTCCATTCCCTTCCCTCTCCCCAATAAAACTTTGCACTTAAGTTCTGTCTGCCTGGTGTGTTTGTTCCTCATCCACCATGGAATCCACCAAGGTCCCACCACGCAGTGTTATAGCATGAGTCACTGCCAAGTCCTCCCCTACTCAGCCCCTCCATAAGTGCTTCCATGTATCAGACCAGCACTGGACTCTTGCCTCAATGCTGCCCTTCGAGGTGGGCACAGGCTCCACATCTCTAGGCAGAGATGGTTCATAAATAGCCACTCTACAAAGTACTTAACTTTGGTGTATGCCAGGTTCCAAGGGGGTGGGGAGGAGGATTTCTTGGTTGGAAGGGGCAATAGGGGATGCCTGTGGGTTAGCAGATGGAATCCCAGGTGACAGTTAGGAAATGGCATGCTAGATGAGTTTGGTTATAGCCACAGAAGGGCCCCTGGCCACTGCGGTTCATGGATGCATCTATGAGCACAAAGGCCCTGCGCACAGTCCACTGCTCACTGCCTTCCGCTCAACACCACCTTACAGGGAGGAAAACAAACCTTTACACCTTTTTGCAGCCAAGGAGCTAATCCTTTACACCTTTTTGCAGCCAAGGAGCTAATTACCATGAGTCAGTCTTACTCAAGTGTGAGAGAAAGCACAGCATCTTCTACTTGATTGGCACAAGACAACCCCCTATTTCCGAGAGCAAGCGTGCGATTTCATGTCTCCTTAAGAATTCATGTGACGCCGGGCGTTGGTGGCGCACGCCTTTAATCCCAGCACTCGGGAGGCAGAGGCAGGCGGATCTCTGTGAGTTCGAGGCCAGCCTGGTCTACAGAGCAAGTTCCAGGACAGCCTCCAAAGCCACAGAGAAACCCTGTCTCGAAAAACCAAAAAAAAAAAAAAAAAAAAAAAAAAAAAGAATTCATGTGACGAGGCCAGGCATTGGTGGCACACGCCTTTAATCCCAGCACTTGGGAGGCAGAGGCAGGTGGATCTCTGTGAGTTCGAGACCAGCCTGGTCTACAGAGCTAGTTCCAGGACAGCCTCCAAAACAATACAGAGAAATCCTGTCTCGAAAAACCAAAAAAAAAAAAAAAAAAAAAAAAAAGAATTCATGTGACAGGCTTTCTTCCCTGCATATGATGTTGGTTGTCGATATGGACACGGCTGATGGAAACACATGCACAGTAAACAGTGAGTCTGACGCAGCTGTCAGGACCTTTGCTGCCTTTTCCCACTGTACAGAAAATGCCAGGAAAGAAAGCCACTTGCTGGCTGGTCAGGAAGGGACAAAGGAACTGGCAGCTGCCTTCAGGGTTCTCAATCTCCAGTAGAGAAGATGTTTATCCTTATCTGCAAAGTGCAAAGCAATGTTTGAGGTTCCTTTAGTAGTGGATGAGATCATGCATCATGGCAGGGGAACAGTCTGGGTGATGGCAGGAAGTGCAAGCCAAAGTCCTCAGCACAGCAAGAACAAATGTGAAGGGCAAGTGCTTCCTGCAAAGTCTGCTGGTACTGCAACTGGAGTTGGTATAAGGAGCTGTGGAGCAGACCCTCTCTGAAGTCACAGCATAAGGCTCTCATGGACCTGCCCATCCTCTGCTTCCCAGTGTGGCCTGGGAATCAAGAGGACAGAAGTCTTTCTCTCTGTCTCTCCAGCTGGAGCTGCTGGGAAGCTGTACACACAGGCGTATGTGCACTGCTTATGCACTGTAACACACACTCATACACTCACACACACACAGCACACATACATACACTAACACACCTCATACATACACATATCACACACATACATACACACACATGGCACAAACACACCTTACACACACAAACACACCACATACACATACATCCCACTTATATACACACATCACATATACACACACACATACACACATGCAAGCATGTGCACAGACATACACAAACACACACACCTTACACACACACACACACACACACACACACTCGTGCCTTTCTTTCATCTCTTTTAGAGCTGGAAAGCTTGCTTTGGGCCTTGTACCTCACTGCTATGTCCTCCCTGCTTCAAAGTATCCACAAGTCACCAGAGCATTCCAACTTTGTCCTTTGGCTTCCTTTATTCACCCATCAAACCCTCTTCTAAGACTTTACTTCTTGGTACTAGAAGGTTCCTTTAATTCTGAAGGCTACTTCTTGAATTCAGAACAGTGTATGTGGCCACTGCAGGGTGCCACAGAGGAAGAAAACAAAAAAGAAAGAGACTAATGAAGGCAACAAGGCTTGCTGCGCTCCGCCCTCCTTCCGACGTCAAGGGGAGTTCTTGCTATCTTGTGTTCATTTTAGGCAACAACTACAAATTAGGTTTCAGACTGCTGGCAAATGCCTAGCACAAATACATAGGCAACCCCTCTCTCTGAGAAGTGAATGCATAATACAGCAATAAATAAGCACCTATAAAAAAGAAAGAAACGTGGAGTGCAGGGGGGGGCAGGGCAGGAACTTGGAAGGTGCTGAAGGGGCAGTGAGAAGTAGAACAAGATTTGTTCAACATGGCCAGATGGGGAAGAGGACCAAAGAGATCCTGCCAGGCCCATCTCCCTTTCCTCCCCTTCACTATAATAAAAGGAAAGGCTGGAGGCTAATATTCGATTATTAGTCATAAATAGCAATAGCAACAACAAGAATAATACGTTTAAAACAGTTTTGAGATGCGCACCACTTTCGAGGTAGCACTCAGGAGGAAGCCCTGAGCCAGGCAGTGAGACAATCTGTCTGCAGACCTGAGGGTAAAGCTGGGCTTGATGGCTTCCAGATAGAATTTAATCAAATTAAAACACGAAGTAAAATCAAATAAGCTAAACTACATGTGGGCGTGGAGTTTCCTCAGAAAGGGGGTAATAGTTGAGTTTGGAAATCAGCATGGATGCTCTGTTCCCTGCTCCCTGTGGCGATGTAAAATTCTGGAAATACATCTTACATTCTGAGAGACTGGAACTTTTGCTGAACCTCACAGCCAGAGTTAATAATACACCTTGAAGTCACTTAAGACTGCCACCCACCTGTGTACTCAGACTGTTTGCTTAGCCTGCCTTCAGGAGAACAATGTAGCAATCAACGTTGGTCCCTTGGATTTCCCATATAGCCAACTCTTACCACCTAAGCTTGATGTAGAAGAAACTCAAAGTAATTTGTAAAAAATCACTAATAGATTTGCTTAGGAAACTTTAAAGCACACAAGTGGAATTTAGCTAAAGGAGCTCTGCCTCCAAAATACCCCAAAGGTAAGTGGTCCTGTTGGAAAAAAGGAAATTAAGGATCCTAGGATGTTAGTGTTTATTCGCCAGGATTGACTAGCTTGATGGACAGCTCACCAAGGTAGCCCAGGGTCACAACCATCATCAAGTGCCACTCTGCCACTAAGTCCCCTGTGCTCCTATTAGGAAAAACACAGTTCTGCCAGGTGGGCAACGTGGACCTGGGTAACAGCTATTGGGAAAGAACAACACTGGTGTACCTAAAATAATTCTGGAATATACAATCTCTCTGCCCTGTAAATCTCCCATCTAAGTGGCCAGAGTTGAAGCCTCCGTCTCTGTTTAAAGTGTTGAAAGTGTAACCTGGGGCCAGGCCCAAAAGAGATTTAAGGAGGCCAGCATATGTGGAATACATAACTCTAATGTGCATATTAGCTAAGGAAATCTGTTGGGGGTCGGTTCTTTGGGCCTTCGCCCAGTGGGCCAGGTGCTTAAGTGAAGACTTTCCCTTCATTTCTAACTGTGTGGAGGGATTTCTCATTGAGAAGGCATGCTACTTCTGTAACAGTATAATTACATCAGCTTAATTAGAACAATGAGAACTGGAAACATCACTTACCAATTATTGCTCAGCATCTGGTGGAAACTTACAGAGGGTGCTACTGAAGGACTCTCTCCAGGACTGCCTTCAGTAACTTTGTGGACTGAAAATGACCTCCGTGGTGGTATTTAAACCAAGGAAAGGACAACGTACAAATAAGAGATTTTACTACATTGTGTTTTTGGAGACTCGAGTTGCTAAATATCACATTTTAAAAAATTTTCTTGCGTTTCTTTTTCCTATTCCTCTATTATTTTTTGTAAAGTGCTTACAGTGGACTGAAACCTTTTTCAAAGGCCCTTAGGTGTTTGCATCCTTTATTTTTTGTGGGTTGAAGTGTTCACTGAACATGCATTCCTTCCTATGTGTCTCAAGCCTGACTGTGGAGTTTGTCAGAGAAGGAAGAATGAGGTGTGGGAAGACCAGCAGAGCACATCTCCTGGAGGTGAGCAGGGAGAAGCTTGCACACTCCAGAAGGCGGTGGTCAATTCTCTTTCATTAGCAATGAAACCTTGGCGGGTGGATCCAAACCACAGCGGATGAAGGACAAACACGCCAGGCAAACAGAGGTTACATGGAAAGCTTTATTGGGGGAAGGGAAGGGAATGGGGAAAGAAAAGGGGGAGATGGAAGAGGGAAAGGGGGAGGGAGGGAGGGAGGGAGAGAGGGAGGGACAATGGAGAGAGGCAAAGACCAGCCTGTCTCTTCAAAGAGAGAGCAAGTAGGAATGGGCGGAGCTTGTCTCTTAAAGGGGCCTTTTGGCCGGGCAGTGGTGGTGTACGCCTTTAATCCCAGCACTCGGGAGGCAGAGGCAGGCGGATCTCTGTGAGTTCGAGGCTGGGCTGGACCGATAGCCTCCAAAACAATACAGAGAAACCCTGTCTCGTAAAAACCAAAATAATAATAATAATAATAATAATAATAATAATAATAATAATAAAAAGGGGCCTTTTGTGCCTGCATACCGACTACATTGGTCCCTGGGCTGGCTGGAGTATTGCCTGTGTGCTTTCTGTCTGGTGACGGGGGGGAGCAGGCCAGCATAATGCCTGAATCCTAACATTCCCACCTTTTGCTTATTATAAAAAGGTGGGGAAATTAAAGGGAATAGCAGGTGTGACAGGAATGGGGGTGCTGGCTTCTTAAAACTGCTTCCTGCTGATTTGTGGGTGTCAAAATCTTGGGGTACCTGAGAAAGCTGGGGTGCTGGCCATGTCCTGGGGTAGCTGGTTGCCTCACCACTGTCCAGGCTCTATGGAGCTGTCCGGTGCCTCTCAGACTTGGCGAGGTGCTGGCAGAGAAGAGGACAAGGTTAGTTTCAGGGAAAATTTGTTCTTAGGTCCTGGCAATTGAGGGAGGGGGATGCCAAGACCAGGGAAAGGTGGGGAAGCTGAGGCTGGGGCAAGGCGGCAGTGCTTATCTGGAGTGCGTCTGACCTGTTTGAGGTGAATCCAAGTCGACTTCCTGGAACTTAACAAGAATTCTTTGAGTGTGTGAAAAGATTCATTTTAGACACATTGGCTTTCCCACTGTTTGTAATCTGCACTGAATCCACGTTGTAGAAAAGGTGGTGCTCTCACCTAGAGGCAGTATTCTGCCATGTTGGTGGCTTGTCATGATTTTATCAATCAATGTTAAGACTATGAACTTTTGGAGTCTTAACAGTAACGTAATGAGAGAGAGAGAGAGAGAGAGAGAGAGAGAGAGAGAGAGAGAGAGAGAGAGAGAGAGAGAGAGAGAGAGAGATCTGGAACACATTTCGTTCTTTTAAACATCTCCAATCACTTTGTCTTTATCAGCACTTAGCCTTTTTACCCTCAGGCCTTCATAGCGTGCACTTACATACCTAAGTCACGTTCTTAGACCTCAACCATTCTTAGATCCTCAGATCTTAAGCTTTTCTATCTTTACATAAGTGGCCCCTGTTCCTTCCCCCATCATCATGGCATCACCCTAACACTCAGGATACGCTGGTGGTGGATTGCTGAGGGCAGTCACTGCAAAGTAAGTTCCTTTAAACAAAGGAATGGTAAGAAGTTGTATTGAAATTTGCTTTGTGAGTTTATCTCTTTTCTGAGTCTGGTAATGAGGTAGATTGTGTCTGGACTTAGTGTGAGCTCTAGGAGAGTGAGGCCTGGGACCTGAGTTTTCACACAGAGAACTGAGAAGGCAGCTGAAGCTCTGGTTGCTGCTTTTAAGATGCCAAACCTAGTAGTTGTCAAACAGCATTGGAATTCTTGAGAAGATATCTATATCTACATCTGTATCTGTATCTGTATCTTTATCTGTATCTGTATCTATTTAGTTTTTCAAGACAGGGTTTCTCTGTTTAGCTTTGGAGGCTGTCCTGGAACTAGCTCTTGTAGACCAGGCTGGTCTCTAGAACTCACAGAGATCTGCCTGCCTCTGCCTCCCCAGTGCTGGGATTAAAGGTGTGCGCCACCACTGCCTGGTGAAAAGGATAAATTTTACCTGAGTTAATGTTTAAAAAATGACAGAGACTTACTTGCTGGCTGCCCAGACAGCTACCCTGGGGTCCTCTGTGGTCACTGAGGGCAGAGGTTTTAGGGCAACACCCATCTTCAGCGGGAAGGTTGTAGGGCTGCTATGCTTCAGAAGACCCTGTGGAGTAAGAGCTTGTGGAAGACCAGCTACCTTCATCTAGGCAACTCGAGGCAGTCAGCTCCCCAGGGTCCTGTTTTGTCCACGTTCTGAAGAGGTCTTTGCAGCAGCTGAAGTGAAAGGCAAGGTTTTCTCAGTGGCTAGCGCTGTCACTTCTAAAGCAAGTCCTGGGTGGAGGTTCCTCTGTGCCCATCCATCTTCTTTGGAGGAAATAGGAGTGCCTCCAGGACTGGCATGTCTCTCTATTACAAAAAAATACCCTTTAAAAAAAGATTTATTTATTATGAATACAACATCTTGCCTTCATGTATGTCTGCAAGCCAGAAGAGGGTACCAGATCTCATTACAGATGGTTGTGAGCCACCATGTGGTTGCTGGGAATTGAACTCAGGACCTCTGGAAGTACAGTCAGTACTCTTAACCTCTGAGCTATCTCTCCAGCCCTGCAAAAAAAACTTTTTAAGTAAGCATTTTAAATACCATGTTCTGCAGATCTCTGAGCATTTGAGGACTGTCTGTCTATTGTGTATAGCTGAGTGGGCAAATTTTGTTTTTAGTTACTTGAACAGGAATGAACAGAGCTCATTAGGACTGCTTAAAATGTGTTTTCATTTTTTTTAACATGAACATATATGCACAGTTGAATTTAAGGTACATACACAGACACAGACAGGGTTAAATCTAGCCTACATTCACACATATAGAGTTAAATACAAATCACATAGCACACACACACACACACTAAACAGGAGTTGAGTAAAATAAGAAGACAGGGAGAATCAGTGTGTGTTCAGCGAGAAAAGGTGACTTCTCCATCTCTGACTTGCACATTGTAGCAAAGAGATAGGACATTTAAAGAGAGAGAGAGTAGACAGACATAAGCAGGTCTTAGAAGCAAAGGGGAAAAAAAGAAAGAGAATGAGAAAGCAGGTTTGTTGCAGGTGGAAGAGAGCAGGTGGAGCAGGTGGGGAGGATCCCTGCATGAACTGGGTGCCCTGGGGGCCTCCAAAGCAGGCCACTGTGCAAACAGGCACACACAGAGTCGGTGTAAGAAGAAATTGGAGATAAATAAGTAAGAGGAAAAGGAAATAAGTAAAGGCAAAGAGAATGAATGAACCCTGCCTGGTGGGCGCTTCTAAAGGCTGTATATGTCCCAGGCTTTGGTGGCAAATGCTGGGCTAGGCTGTGGGCACCCCACAGGGCGGAACCACACACTGGGATCTCTTGGACTGCACCTTCACCCAGAGGGAAGTCAGGGTAGTACCTCCAAGCTGCAGCAAGCCCAAGGCACACCAAGCGGGAGGTGCAGAGTCAGATCACCAACTGCGCCAGATGCCAGCACAGGGAGAAAGGACAGAGAGAAGGCTTGGAGAGAAGACAAGATAAAGGTTAAAAATAGGGTGTCTTCTTCCATTTACCTGGCCGCTAGCAGAAGTTAGAAAGGTCCCATAAAATTGTGGGATATAAAGAACCATTAGGCGGCCAATTTGAGTTGTTATTTAGGGGATATTTGAGTCAAATTTTTTTTTTTACAGAAGTGAGTGACTCTAGAAGCCTTTATACATGGCAGTAAGTGTAGAGGTTTTATGTTTTCTAAAAGGCATCCCAGAGGAGTGAATGGACTTATGTTTTTGTTGGCTTATTTTCCATTGTTGAGGCAGAAAAAAGCAAGCAAGGATGGAACAGAATGCCTCGAGTTGTTTAGTGTCTGATCAGTCAATAAAATGGGGACCAGGACACGGAGCCTGAAGGACGTGAGTCCAAGAGAGAAGGCACAAAGGCCAACGGGCCGAGTACGAAGGACCCTTGGGTCCAAGAAACAAAAAAGACCTCAGTCGACAAAGGGGCCAGCCATAGCCTTGAAGGCGGTGACAGGGTATATCCCCATTTCCAAGAACACCGGGCGGCATGCGGAATGGTCAACGGTCTTCTCATCTCAGGCCCTGCTACAGTAACGGGAAGGCAACTAACACATACAGCAACATGGGAAAACTCAGATGATTTTGACGGTGTGCTCTTACATACCTGTTGTTTTTTCCCCGGCTGCACAGCATATGGTAGGAAACATTTCCCAGAGTCCTGAGGACACTGCACCTGTATGTCCTGCAATGATGTGATGTTTTTACCCTTGAGAGAAAAAAAAAAGTAATGCTGGAGCATGCGCAGAACATGAGCTCATCAGCTCACTTCTCACACGCTGATGAGGATGATACGCTCATTGTTTAGACACTGGGATTGTCGCTCAAAATGACACAGTGTTTGCCAATTGTCTTCATTGTAAATTAAATATTAACTGGGATTTTGTGAAAGAATACAAAAAGGCAATTAATTGGCTTCTGCAGTAATTAGCAACTCTAAGGCAAACACCATTGTAAACAGTTGCATTAGGAAGACACCTCTTGCACGGATCTAGTTAGCAATTTAAATAGTTCAGAAATTATACATTTATTAATAGGGGGAAATTGCTAGTATTGTCTTGGGTTACATCGAAGACCCTGACATGGCCTCATACTGGAGCATTCTAACCTGTGGCTTGTGGGCTGACACAGCTGTAATTAGGCAGGGGTACAGCTGTAAGCACGGGACATAGGAACTGATGGAGCCTGTTCTGCTGTAAGGGATTTCCTGCATGATCTATGCTCAGAATAAAAACACTAAATAGGGATGTGGCTAAAAAGACTGAAGCGTTGACTCTTTCATGGGCTTTGAAATGTTGTAAATGTAATACTGAAAAGATTATTCACAAAGTCTTATGTCAGTTACGTGATGTTTTTTATAGCAATAAAGATCATTAGTATACTAATAGGTTCAATTAGTAAGGTGATGTGGTCGAATTATGGTTGAGGATTACACTGACAGCAATCTGTTTATTTGTAATATTTGTGCCTTGGAAGAGAATTTGTATATTCAAGTCCTGATGAAAATCAAAGCTAGAACTCAGGTATGCTCTGTGGCAGAGATGCCTCAGTCTGGTCTTAGGTCTCTAGGCCACAGAATTCTGATTTGTATCATTTATGGCTTCCCATAGTCCTCCACATAGTCCTTCCCATAGTTCTCCATATAGTCCTTAGCATAACATTCCACATAGTCTTTCCCACAGTCCTCTAGGTAATCCTTCCCATAGTCCTCTAGGTAATCCTTCCCATAGTCCTCTAGGTAATCCTTCCCACAGTCCTCTAGGCAGTCCTTCCCACAGTCCTCTAGACAGTCCTTCCCACAATCCTCTAGGTAATCCTTCCCACAGTCCTCTAGGCAGTCCTTCCCACAGTCCTCTAGACAGTCCTTCCCACAGTCCTCTAGGTAATCCTTCCCACAGTCCTCTAGACAGTCCTTCCCACAATCCTCTAGACAGTCCTTCCCACAGTCCACTAGGTAGTCCTCCTTCCCATAGTCTTCTGGTGGATCATGACTTTGAGTTGAAAACCAGTATAAAATATGCCAATTGAGATCTTACAGCCACATATTTTCTCTTAATCCAGTTTAATGCTCTTTACATTTTAAAATCAATTAGTTTGGATGAAAAGCAAAGACAAAAATCTCATCAAATCTATAATACATTTAGAAGATCATCAAATACAAGAAAGAACTGAGTCAATATCCAAGGTTTTAGGCAGCAGTTTTCATCTGGACCACTGGCCAGCTCCCAAATAACCACACAATGACTTATTAATTATAAATCCTCAGTCAATAGCTTAGGCTTGTTACTAACTAGCTCTTAAAACTTAAGTTAACCCACATTTCTTATCTAAGGGACTCAAGGTTTGTTACCTCATTTCATACATGCCCTGCTTAATCTGTTCCTGGCTGGCAACTCCTCAAACTGCACCCTTCTTCGTCCCAGCATCCTCCTAGTCTGGCTCTTATGCCCAGTCTCTTCCTGCCCAGCTATAGGCCAGTCAGCTCTTTATTAACCAAAGAAAGTGGTATATATTTATAATGTACAAAGATTGTTACACAGCACAAAGTGATATGAAAAGCTGAGATAAAGTATTGAAATACCAAAGTTTTTTTAATAGCTGAAGTTAATGAACAATATTGCACTTGGTTTTTTAAAATTAAAAATGTGAACAAACAGTTGGGTGTTGGTGGCATATGCCTTTAATCCCAGCACTCCAGAGGCAGAGGCAGGTGCATTTCTGTGAGTTTGAGGTCAGCCTGGTCTACAGGGTGAGTTCCAGGACAGGCTCCAACACAATATAGAGAAAGCCTGTCTCGGAAAAAAAAGTGAACAAAAATGATGATTTAAAAAAATACAGGGTTGGATATAATCAAAATGTATCATATAAATGTATAGAAATGTCATCATAGCACCACTTTGAACATTTGGAATATACTAATAAAATATGTGTGCCCTTTAGAAGCCATATGGGTTCTGGTTGAGCAAGATTACTAAGTTTTGTGGTAGGTAACAAGGAAACCAGTATGCAGGACAAGTCGAGAAACAACCACACTGAATTTTGTGCTAGCAGATTCTGCCTGTGATCTAGTTGGTGTCACACTTTAATTAGGACAGAAGATTCATGGTTATGTGGTGTTTTGTGCTTTATGAGAATTTTCATTATTCACTTCTTTATGACATCATAAAGACACATTTTTGTGACCAAATATTAAGAAACCATCAAAACTTATGATAAAGGATGACAACACTAATAGCTTCATATTACACTGTCAATCTGTGACACATGAAACAAATGAGCATTTGCTTATGATTAGATACGAAATGCAGTGTTTGTTGTGATTAGATTGCCAGTGGATATGGTCTTTGGGAATTATCTGTGAGTATATTAAATAGTAATAGCAATGAATTGTTCTATGCTGAGGATCTAGTAAAAGTAAATTAACATCTCTCCAGGTGTATCTTTCATTTATTTTTTTCTGTTAACAATTTAGGAAGCACCTACAGTATACAAGGCACTGGCTAGACAGGAACTATATAGCCAGACATAGGAAAGGTAAAGGCCCCAAATTCTCAAGGCTTGCAGCCTAATTGAGAGGTGGGTAAGAGCAAAAATGTACTCAAAGGAATAAGCAAACATCATTTTAGTTCAGTGCAAACGTCATAAAGAAATTAAAGCAAAGTAGAATCACTTAGATAGAGGCCGCTACGGCTGAAGAGCACTAGGATAGGTAGTCTGGGGAAAACTGTGTATTTTTAGAGTTAATATTTGAAAAGAGTGAATTATGGGGAAGAAGCTGTGCAGAAACCTAGAAGAACATCTCACCCTTTTAATGGGCACATGCCATAGCAATAATAAACTTTTATTCAGTTGGAAAGGAGATAAGAAATCTGTGACCAGAATATGGAGAGAGACTCAGTGGTAAGGAAAGAGGTTTGCAGGAAACAGATCTTGCAGAATCTTGTCCTGATCTTACATTTTTATCTTAAAGGCAAACTGATGGTGAATCAAACTAGATGTTTGAGTCAAACCAGGGCCAGGTTTGTTAACAGCCTACTTAGGCAATAAAGTTTTATTGACACAGATACACATATTTTTGCTTTTATCTGGTACACAGACAGAGTTGAATACTTTTGAGAAATACCAGATCTTCCCAACAACTGGAAAATATTTACAGTGTGGCTATAGAAATAGACACATAAATAAATAGTGTGCTCATCTGTGAGCTCAGCAATAATGTGATTTTTATATGTGGGATGCATGGGCTATGTGAAGGCAGAAATACAACAATATGAGAAAACAATTACTATACTTTTCCTGAAATAGAATTATGTTTTAGAATAGGCTGGTCATGGGGTGGATAACTGGGCTTTATATGACCATATATGTGATGTTTTCTTTCTGGACTACCTCCGTTAATTTATACGTCTGTTTATTCTAGTACCAAATTTCCTTGGTTACTGTAACTTTTTTGGAAAAAAAAAGCTTTTCTTATTATTAGTTCTTAGAGAATTTTTGAATAAAGATTTTTGAACATATTAACCCTCTCCCCCAACTTCTCCACCATCAAGTTCCATTAGTGCTTCCCATACATTGACGAATGTGTGGTCTTCCCCTGGAGCTCACCAATGGCAATGCCCTTAAGGAAAACAGGCCTTCCCACCCCTAGAAGTCATCCATTGGCTTTTGTACTATGTTTGTTTTGTGAGGCGGAGTCTTTCTACGTAGCCCACCCTGCCTTGACTTCATGGTATACTTGGTTGCCAACTGGACTGTGTCTGAGTCAACTAAGACACAGGCTGCTGAGCATTCCTGTAAAGGATTTTTTTTAAATCAGATTATTTGAAGTAGGAAGATCCACCCTGCATGTTAGAGGCACACACAAGAGTAAAATTGAACATTCATACATTTCAATAATAAATGATATAAGTTCGTGTTTCCCAGACGGAGCTAATACATGTTAAATATGATAAGCTGTGATTCACAGACTTTTGGAAGCCACTTACATGGAAAAATGAAGATGATATGTTCCCATTCAAATGGCAATTTTATTTTTAAGTAGAAAACTAGTTTGTTTGGTTTTAAGACAAACAATGAGACAATGGTTTTCTCTGTTGCCTTGACTTTAAGAAAAGGATACAGCTATGCGGATAGCAGTTTTGGAACCTTACATTGATTAGGTTTTCTAAGATGACCAAGGGCTTTCCATACATACATTATATCACTTCCAACTTGACAGACTCAAAATAGTCAAGACTGAGGAACCACCAGTTAGGGGCAGGGACAACCCAGCCTGCAGGCAGAAGTACTTCCCAGCACACTCTGCCCCCTGGCGCTCTATAAGGAGCAGCTGGTGGCCACATCAAACAATAATCTGAAGCCAACACAAAGCATATTATGTGTACGCCAAGAATGCAAGCCATAGAACGACTTTACAAAAGAGAATCCGTTCATTAAAACCATGATCTTGGATAAAGGAATTTACTCCTTAAACTGTTGCCAGAGAAATGCTAACATCTTCCACAGGATAACAGGAACATTTGGGTGATTCTGTTAAAGAACAAATGTTCAATGAATTATAAGAGTTAAGTAATTGTTAGAAATTAATTAGCATATCTCTAGCACCACCCAGAGGTTTCAGACATTAGTTTTTATCAATATTATCATTTGGCTGAAATGAAGTAAGGCAGGTTTAGAACCAAGCAACATAATTTCACCTTGCACTTGACAAATTCTATATGTTGCAGTAGACTATGTGTGCTCAGTGTGAAAAGCAGGTAACCTGTCTCTGTAAGTGGTCACTCAGTTAGTTCCTCATTGTATGGTAGAATGGCAGTCCAACACCAAGTGTATACCATTCAACTTTCATTTCACATTAAGGTTAACGACTGATATTTAGCTTTTGTCTGAATTGGTTGATTTTCACAGTTGCCTGAAAAACAATTCTAAGTGAATATAATTTAAGTGGCCAACATTATTGATTTTGACCAATTGTTGCCTTTACTTCTTCGATACCCTTATAAAAGCACTCCAAGATACATCTGAATAAAAGTCAGTTGAGTGAGCTGTCAGAGGCATCAGGAGAGTATTGGCACTCGTGTAAGTGGAACTCTGTTACTGAAATGAAGTTGCATCTCAGTTCTTCTCAGTCTTTCTTGTGGTCACCTGTCTGTCACTTGTGGACATCAATGACAAAATCTTAAAGCCCATCTAACTACTTTAACAAAGTTAGCATATTTTATTAATATTTCTATCTAAATCAAATTTTAGAGACACTTATAAATGGCTCAGAGCGTCGGTGGTGCATGCACTCGGGAGGCAGAGGCAGGTGGACCTCTGTGAACTCAAGGCCAGTCTGGTCTACAGAGCGAGTTCCAAGATAGGCTCCAAAGCAATACAGAGAAACCCTGTCTCAAGAAACCAAAAAAAATGGCAAAATAACAATAAAAAACAAAACAAAACAACAAAAACACCTACATGCCGGCTTTTTTTTTAATACCTATAATCTGACTCAGGTCCCCATGCCCATTTGACAAAGATTTTACCAACTGAGCCATCTTTTCAATCCCAGCATCAGATATTTATAAGTAGCAATCCTTGACTTCTGTGACTTAAAATGGGGGATCACTTAGGTCCTAGGATGGACAGTTGTTTTATTGCTGATGTCCTAATTTTATCTTTTCTCTTGTGTGACACATGGTCCCTTTGTGAAGCCTTGGCTACTCTGATGTGCTCTGTGTAACCTGGTTGGCATGAAACCCATAGGTCTTGACATTTCTCGGCTCCCTATGTGCCATTGTGCCTGTCTTGGATATTCTTTTAAAGATACTTTTTGTTTACACTTCCAGTCACCATGCAAGCTTGTAATCAGCCTGAATCTACCATAATGGACACCACTATATTCTCATCCTTTATGTCAGTATGTGTTTGGATATCTGTGTGATATGGGCACATGGGTGCAGACATGCATATGGAGGCCTGAGATTGATGCCAGGAATGATCCTTTATTGTTCTAATAACTTATTCAATAATGCATATTCTCTCAATAAACCCAGAGTCCAGTAGCCCACTTGCTCTGGATAGCCCCAGTACTACTAACCATTATATTAAACCATTATATTAATCCTACCACAAAGAATATACCAACACCAACTCTAACCTTAGTCATAAATCAAAGGTTAACAGAAGTATTAACCCTAACTCTAACAAAAAGGATATTCTCCAACAGTAACCATAACCCTAATCCAACACTAACCCTAACTCTTAAACTGCCCCTTATACTAGCATTAGCCTCAGCATTAGTGCTAACCTTACCACTAACTCAAGATGTACAACGTAGCCTTATACCTAACCCTGACCCTACTACAAAAGTATCTAACCCGAACCTACCACTAACCCATGCCCTAACCCAACCCTAGCCACAACCATAATCCTAATAATAGACCCAACCCTAACCTAACCCTAACATCAACTCTAGACCTAAACCTAGCACCAGCCTCAAACCTAATAGAACCCCAACACTAACACTAAATCTAATATCAATGGTAATTCCTACTCTATGCCTAACACTAATCATAATTCTAGCCTTAGACCTAACTAAAATCCAAGCCAAAATATATAACTCTATCTTTACCCCAACATAAACCAAGCCCTACCTCTAACCTTAACCATTAATCTAAACCAAAAAATAATCCTGCCATGAACACTAACAATGACCCTAAACCTAATTCTAGCTTCAACCCGATTGCTAACCCTAACTCTACCATCATCCTAACCTTGGCTGACAGTCTTAAACCTAAATTTAACACTAGACTTAACCCTATACCTAGCCTAGCCAAACCTTAACCTTAACCCTAAAGCTATCCCTAACCTTAACCTTAACCTTAACCTTAACCTTAACCCTAACCCTAACCCTCTATCAAGAATCCTAGCTATAAACCTAAACACAATTCTAGTACTAAACATAAATCTAGCCCCAACTTTAACTCTATAACCCATAAACACCTCTATTACTAACTCCAGCCTTAACCCTAAATTTACCATTAAACTTAGCCCAGGCCCAAATCAGTACCTAATTTAAGTTAACAATCCAGTCTAGCCCTATCACTGACACTAAATAGTTGTCAATCTTAAACTGTAACACTGTACTTAACACTAGCCCTAACATTAAACCTAGCACTAATTTTAAATCCTTAACTTTAAAATTATCATACCCTACTACAGACCTAAATATGTTCCTTACCATGAGCTAGACCCACATCCAAGCCTATCCTATGCTAGACTCAGCCCATAACTTAACCAACTGTGCTTCCTAGCCTTAAGCGTACATAAAACTTCAATACTCACTGTAAGTAAAAGTTTAACCCTAATTCTAGTCATAATTTAGCCCTAAGCTAAGTCGACACAACCATAACCCTAGTCCATACCTTAAATCTAAACTTAGGAAACCTAAACTTTCTAGGAAAACCCATAACCCTAATCCTAAATCTTTCCCTAAGCTCTCTTAGCCTTACACTATTTGTTGGGAAGCTCCACCCAGCCCTGCTCCACGCATTCCAGACTCTGCCCCTGAGAAAGCCTGCCATCGAAGCTCCTCCCCCAAGATGCTCAAGACCTCACCTACAGGTTATTTAAGGTGAAATAACTCCATCTGTCATGTGTCATGTCACCAGGAATGCTTTGCTGGTTTACTGAGATAGTAAAGCTGCACCTTGCATTCATGTACAGGGAGGAATCTTGCTGGCAGCCAGATTTTGTAACCTAAGAATAAACCCTTTGACATTGATACAAGAGACGATGGTTCAGTATACTGGCCTTGACCTAGCTTCCACAGCAGGATCCACAGTCCTAGCCACCCACTTCATTTCTCAGTCAGCACCAGATATTAGAAAGAAATTTTAAAAGGCCAGGGAGGGTCCCAAAACCTCTACACAGGAATTGGTGAAGATGACTTTTAAGGTTCCAATGCCCGAGTGGAGGCAGCAGAGTCTTCCCGACAAGCTAGGCTGCAACAGAAGTCTGTGCTCCAAGTCCATGCCTGAGGCCACCTGTAACTCCACAGCAGAGACAAGGGAAGTCCACGAGGTTCCATCCTGCTGGAGCTTAGCCTAAGTCAACTCCACAGGAGGAAAGGCCATTGTTCATGGTATTCCCCTGACTCCTGGCCGCCAATGAGGCCATGCCCCATCTGCCAATAGCCTGTGCACTGGGAATCGTAATACCCCCAAGTGGGCTCATCCTCTAAGCCACACCACGGAGGTTCAGCCTCACTGACACCAGCATCTGAGACTCCTCCAGCCTTTGATCTCCTCAGCCTGGTGGAGGACTGATGTGGCCTAGACTTGGTGATTCCCATGGCCCTCTCTGAGCCTAGGGTAACACTCCAGGTATGGGTAAGTGCATTGCCTTCCTACGGATACGAGCTACCTCTTCTGTTTTAACCTCTTACTTGGACCCCATAGTTCCCTCATCAATTTCTGCCATGGGAGTGGACAGGACTCCCTTCTTCCGGTTTAAGACCCCGTCACTTCCCTGCATTCTTGCAGGGCAATTCTTCTCACACTCTTTGCTAGTTATACCTGCCTGCCCTGAAACAGCTCCCTCCCCACCAAGGCTGCAAACTCTTGATAGTTCATCAGTTAAGCCTCCTGCTAAAAAAAAAGTACAGGCAGGTATGCCACGTTGACAGGCTTCATGCTACAGGATAAAACAGGCTTCAGATGTAACTTCGGAGATTCAGAGTTTTAAATTTCTTCTGGTTGTCTTCTAAAGATGCTCATGTCCTTTAGTACAAAGCCATAGCCTTTGCTAGGACACCAAGATGTAAATCTGTTCCAGCTGTCTTACAGACACCTGCAGGATCCTGGGGGAAGAGCTCTGTTACCGTGTCAAACAATCTGGCCAGGTGAAAACTTACAGTATCCAGAGTCTTTCTTTGATCCCACCCATTTACTAGTATATTTTGCGGGTTTACTTCTCCTGCCTGGGCCAAGGCCAACCTTCACGGGGGGGCATACAGATATGTCAGCTTCTGCACCAGCTTTGAGGATACCAACGATGAGTAATGGCGGGTTGATTTTACATCCACTGATATAAACTCTGTTATCTTTTAACTTGTTGACACTATTTTTAATTAACCATGGAGTTTATTAAGGGGGGGAGAGTAGGAGGGGGGGCTCAGGGAGAGAGAGAGAGACGAAGGGAGGCCAAAGGGCGAGAGAGTGAGAGAGCGAGAGAGCAAGAACTCAGCACTTTTACAGAATGGACAGAGGCATTTCCCACCTCCAGAGAAACAGCAGATGTGATGGCTCAGGCACTCCCAAAGGACACATCATCCCTCTATCTGGGGTGCCCTTAATATAACCATAGCACCAGCAGTAACCCTAGCCCAATCCCCAGCCTCCACACTAGTTCTAACCTTAACACTAATCATGTCACTAGCCTTAGCCCTAAACAATTCCATATCCCTTATCTTAAATTTACCTGTACCCAATCTCCAGACCTTACTACAACCTTATCCCTAACACAAACACTAACCCTACCCTAACCCTAACCCTGACATCAGCCCTAAATCTAATTCTCACCTCCAGTCCAGACCCTTAACCATAGCCACAACAAGACACTAGCCCCAACTCTAAACATAGCTGCAATTGTAATTATAATCTAACCATAGCCCGTCAGTGTTTTTATTGTACGAGTCAGTTGAAGAAAAGGACACTGTGGGATGTCTTATAGTGACAGCAACAGGGCACAACAGTCTCTAGTGGACTGAACTCTGAACCTCTTTGCAGAAGCCTCTTTATTGTTTGTTACATGAGAAGCATTTTTAGCAAGTCAGTTTCTGCATACCCAAACCTCTTATCTGATCTAGGAGGTGTCTGAAGGAGCCATTACCTAAGCAGTTCTCAGCTTTATGAGACTTCTGGTTTTCCTGGTGTGTCTGGAGACTAAGTTATACAAAGGCCATGTGAAAACTTCAGGGAAAAGCATAAACCTCAGATAACAATCACTGACTATTTACAAGAGCTTCTGTCAAAGCCCAGATGCCATCACTCTGAATCCATGCCAGACACAATAAAGAAGTCTGTGGAATCTCTTACTACAATAACCTTGGGCCTAAGCCTCATGCTTCCCATCAACCTAACCAGAACCCCAGTCTTGTCCCTAAATCTAACCTAACCCCATACCCAGCTCTTACAATAATCCTAACCTTAATCATACCCAAACCCTAAGCGTGGCACCTGCACAAACCCTGAGTCCAGCCATTATCTTAACCAAAGCACTGATTCTAACTAAATCTACCTCTAACTCTAACATTAGACAAGTCTTAACTCTAACCTATTCCTAAATATGGCCTGAGACCAACACCTATGACAACCCAGCTGAAAACTAGCTGCTACTGTGGAACAGGCTTTGTACACTGTAAATATGTATCACTCTCATTATTAATAAGAGCTGAGTGGCCTAAAGCTAGAGTGGCAGGATGAGCTAGAGTGGGAGCCTCAGACTAGGAGGATGCTGGGAAGAAGAAGGCCGCAGTCTGAGGAGTCTTCCAGGAGACGCCATGAGACACAGAGCGAGCAAGATGGGAAATGCGTACGTGAGGTAAACGAGCCTGGGCAAAACACAGATTAATAGAAATGGGCTAGTTTAAGTTATAAGAGCTGGTTAAAAACAAGGCTAAGCTATAGGCTAAGCATTTATAATTAATATTAAGTTTTTGGGAGCCAGGAGTCCTGATGAGAAACTCCACCAAAAAGATCCTGTACTTACCCTAATTATAAGCCCAGCCCAAGCCCTAAGAGTAGCCATAACCCTCACTTTAAACCTAACCTAAGCTAGCCCTAACCCTAATATTAGCCATAACCATAACCTTGACACGAATCCTAACATTAAGCCTTTCACAAAGCCCTAAAACTCATCTTAGCACTAACCCTAACCCCAACCTTAATCTTATAACCAACTCTAAACCTAACCAAATCCCTAACCCTAAACCTAGTGCTGCCTCGAACCACAATCTATATTAATAATAATATATAATAAGCCTGCAATAAATCATAGGTTTAACCTATAGTGCTAACCATAACCCCAAGCCAAACATAGGCCAAATTTAACTCAAACCAAACCCTAGCCCTGCATCTGTCCCCAACACTAGTCATAGCTGCAAGTCTTCACCCTCAATCCAGCCATATTATCAGTTTTAATCTTAACACTAACCCTAGTCCTACTCAATCCTAGCAGTTGACTTAAACATAACTGTGGTACTAACCCCAACCCTAACTATAGTATGGATCCTAGCCATAACCCTGTCTAGGTCTAACTCAAACTCTAACCCTAACCCTAACCCTAACTGTAGTACTTATCTTACCCATGACCCTATCTAGACTTAACAACAACCCAAGGCCTACCTATAACTCTGACTCTAATTTGAACAATAGTGCTAATGCTGACACCAACACCAACCCTACTCAAAACAGAGTTAACCATAACCCTAATTCAAACTTTAGCCATACATAAAACCATATCAATAGATCCAGCCCATGCCTAAAGTCAGTGTTAACCCCAAATACTAACCTTAGCCCTAAAATAACTAGCTGTAGACCTACTCCAAGTCCTAAAGTAGTCCTGGTCATCACTCTAACCCTATCCTAGCTCTGCACTTAACACTAACGCTAACCACACTAACACATTTAACTGCAGCCCAAATTAATGCTAATCTGAGCACTGCTAACACTAGCCCATTCCAACACTAACTCAAACATTGCCATAGCCTTAAGTCAAACTATAAACCTATCACTACCATAATAACTTGTCACAGGAAAATCCTGACTCAATCCAGCACAAAAACCTAGCCCTAAGTCATTAACACTAACCTTAAAGCTAACAATAGCACTAACCCTAACCCTAGACCTGATCTTAATCAGAACCCTCACAGAACCCTCCCTCCCTCCTCTAACACTAGGCCTAGCACCAGCCCTCACACCAGCCCTAACTCTGGGCAAATATATAACACTTATTGGAACCCAAACCTAGTCTTAAACCTAACTATAATCCAAACTTTAACCTGAAAGCTAACCAAGCCAACCCCTAACCATAATTCCAGACATACCCTAAGCCTAACCCTACAATTAAATAGAACCTAAGCAATAATCCAAGACATACCCATAACCTAAAATCTAGATCTACCCAAAACCTGACCCTCACCCTACCCTAACCCTAATCCCAGTTCTAACCTAATCCTAACCCTATACTTAATAATAATCCTAACACTATGCCTAATCCTAATATTTTCCCTGTCCTAACACCATAACCCAAACACAACACAGGCCTAAAAAGTTTAAGAGCAAGATAAACTGGAGAGGATGGAGTTAACTCAGAAAAAGTCACCTTGAGAAATTCCCTGCGTGGCACAAGGCTGATTCAATTCCAGACAAGGAACCATAAACAATTCCAAAGAGCACCCAAACTGTGCCCACCCCAGACAAAGTGATCCCCTCCAGGTGGTCAGGCAATGACTAATTTTAGTAAATAACATTTTCTCATCACACCTGTCCTTGTGGGCAACTGTTAGTAACAATTTTGAAATTTCCCTAGCCACCATGTCAATGAATTCAAAGGTCACCTACTCTTACCCAATCCTGAACAGCCAAGGCACATACCACCCTGCTTGCGGTTTTTTCCTTTAAAAACCCCTTGCAAATGAGGCCAGGCACCCATTTCCTGCAGCTGCTGTGCCAGTTTGCTGGACAGGGTCCCTGCTAAGGCTTGTAACATTAAACCTTATGCGTTTGCATCAGTGAGTTGGCTCCTTGATGGTCTTTTTTGGAGTCTCACAAATTTGGCATAATAAAATAGCCTTAAACTTAGCCATATAACTAATCCTAAACCTAGCCATAACCATCATCTTTTCTCTAATCTTAACCCTAACCCTAACTGTAACATTAACCCTTAACTAGTCCTTCAATTAACTGTTGTCCTAAAGCTAAGACTTGCCCCAGCCCAAACTGTAATCCCAGCTGTAACCCTAGCCCAAGCCCTAACCCTAATACTGACAAGCACTAATCCCAACCCTCTCCTAGAAGTGTCCTAATCTAATATGAATGTTAAACCTTCCTGTAGTCCTAACCCTAAGCCTGGCACTAACCCTAATTGTAGCCCTAACACTAACCCTCATCTATTTCACTGGGGTTTATGAAGCTGTTTAAATTGATTGTTTCACCTTGGTGAGTTATATAAACCAAGAGATTCATCCATTTCTTTCCACTTTCCAGTTGGGCGGAATATAGATTTTTAAAGTATGTCCTTATAATTCTCTGAATTTTCTCAATGTCTATTGTAATGTCCTCCTTTTCATCTTTAATAATTGAATCTTGTTGGGTGGTGGTGGCACATGCCTTTAATCCCAGCACTCAGGAGGCAGAAATAGGTGGATCTCTGAGTTTGAGGTCATCCTAGTCTACAGAGTAAGTTCCAGGACAGCCAGGGCTACACAGAAAAACCCTGTCTCAAAACAAAAAAATCCCAAAACAAATAATAAACTGGGAGGTGGTGGCACATGACTTTAATCCCAGTACTCAGGAGGCAGAAACAGGCGGATCTCTGTGAGTTCAAGGCCAGCTTGGCCTACAAAGCTACACAGAGAAACCATGTCTCAAAACTGCTCCCCCAAACCTAAATCATCATCATCATCATCATCTGGATCTTTTCTTTGTATCTTTGAGTAATTTGTATAAGTCAATCTCACTGATTTTTCTCAAAGAACCAAGTCTTTGTTTCATTGACTGTTACGTTTTTTGTTTGTTTCTACTTTGCTGATTTCCATTATTTCCTCCCATCTTCCCTTTTGGGGTGTTATTTCTTCTTGTTTTTATAGAGCTTTCAAGTGCATCATTAATTTACAAATACAGAATCTTTCCAACTTTGTAATATAGGCACTCAGTACTATGAACTTTCCCCTTAGATCTTCATTGTGTGTCCCATAGGTTTGGGTGTCTTGTGTTTTCATTTTCATTCATTCTAAAAGTTTTTAATTTCCTTATTAATTTATGTCTTGACTCAATTTTCATTCGGGAGTGGATTGTTCAGTTTCAATGAGTTTGCATATTTTCTGCTGTTTCTGTTGTTGTTGATATCCACGGTGGTCAGATAGGATATAGGCTGTTATCTCAATTTTCTTGTGTGTATTGGGACTTGCTTGGCATTCTAATATGTGGTCAGTTTTGGAGAAAGCTTTGTGTGTTGCTCAGAAGAAACTATTCTTTCTTGTTTTGGTGGAATGTTCTGCAGATATCTGCTAGAGCCATTTGATTTGTGATGTTATTTGGCTTCAGGCATTCTCTGTTTAGCTTTGTCTGCATGGCCTCTTTATGGCAAGAGTGGGATTTTTGAAGTCTCTCACTACTCCTCTGTCAGTGTTCTATTGCGGTGAAGAGACACCATGACCACAGCAACTCTTACAAAAGAAAACATTTACTTGGGGCTGGCTTATGGTGGTTCAGGGTTTAGTCCACTGTCATGGTGGGGAGCATGGCAGCGTGCAGGCAGACACTGCTGGAGAAGGAGCTGAGAGTTTTACATCCAGATCTGTAGGCAGCAGGAAAAAATGTGAGGCTGGGCCTGAAACCTCAAAGCCTGACCATAGAGACACACTTCCTCCTCCAAGGCCACACCCCCTAATCCTTCTAATCTTGTCTCCAAGAATTCTACACACCCCTGCTGGCTAAGTATTCAACTATATGAGCCTCTGGGGGCCATTCTTATTGAAACCACTACCCACTGTCACTGTGTGAGAGTCAGTATTTGATTCTAGCTGTTGTCATAGGTTTTGTTGTTTTTAACTTGGGTGCCCTGGTGTTTGATGTATAAATGTTTAGCACGGAAATATCCTCTTGCTGGATTTTGGTTCAAAGTCTATTTTGTCAGATGTTAAAGTAACTATACCTGATTGCTTTATTGGTGTCCCAGATTTCTTGGATGTTTTGTGCCTGGATTTATTTATTTATTTTATTTGCTTTTAGATTTATCATTTTTTTTTTGGTTGAGCTATCCATTTCTTCTACATTCTCTCTCTCTCCCAAGACAGGTTTTCTCTGTATAACTGTTAACAGTCCTAGCAGTACTGGAACTAGCTCTGTAGACCAGGCTAGCCTTGAACTCACAGAGATCTGCATGCCTGTGCCTCCCTAAGCTGGGATTAAAGATGTGCATCATTACCTTCTTTCTCTTCTACCTATCTCTAAGACCTAAGATTCTCTTCCCCATGTTTTTAATCTGTTGCCTCTGAAGTTTTTGTTTAACATCCTAAGTTTTTCATTTACAGTTTTTTTTCAGTTTGTATTTTCTTTAGTAATTCTGTTTCTTTGTTAAACTCTACTTTCATGTCTCGAACTACTTTCATTATTTCATTCACTGTGTTTTTACAGTCTTTAATGCACTTACTCATAACCTCTTTAAGGTGTGTGAGCATATCCACAATTGCCATTCATCTTGCGTTTTCCCCGTATTTATTCAAACACTTTTAGAATCAACAGTATGACAAACAAGTATATATTATGGTACAAAATAATCTCCTGAAGCACCATGGTCATTTTCATTATCACTATCATCATTGTCATCTTCATTATCATGAAGGCAGCTTGGTAGCCCTGAGCTCCAGGGCCCATTTTAATAGGATGACTGGCTTATGGAGGAGGCATGTTGTCTTTGGTGTTCACGTTTGGTTTTTTGCATTGGAATATAGCCATCTGGGGTTATGACGTTTGAAGTATTTCTTGGTGCAGATATCTGGCTTTATCTTTGTTGGGTGGGTGTTCTGTTCCTTGGTTCCAGCTGACTGCTTTGGATCCTAAGCAAGTGCAATGGTTGTGGGGTCCCAACAGTGTTTCTGTGGGTCAGCCCACATGACTTAGAGGGGCATTGGGAAGGAGCTAGAGTGTCTCTGAGGTTGACACCAAGGTGAGGAATCACAGAGAATGGAGGCAAGGGGGAATGAGGGACTCTGCAGGACTAAGAACAAGCCTGGAGGGACTGGAATGGAGGACAGGAATGATAGCAAAAATTGCTACCTGTGTCCCAGCCTGGTGTGGACGAGGGGGGTCCCTGGTAGAAATGTTTCTGAGGGTCAGCAGGTGACACAAGGCAGAGGAGGTAGACCAGAAGTGAAAGGAGAGAGACAGTGAGAAACATCTAGGGGGACCCCAAGTCTGCACCAAGGCGTGGAAAGTCCTCAGGGAAACTGTACTTTAATCTTTTAAAATGTCAAATAAATCAATTAAAAATACACGAAGACCTAAGATCAGAGTAGAGGAAAGGAGACCAACCAAGATAGCTACGATTCCTCCCTTCTTCTCATTGCTACTGTTCTGATATTTACTTAATTCATTTTTCTGGAATTAGATGTCTATTGGCAACAAAATAAATAAAAGTTAATTAATTAGAATTTTAAAGTGTCCCCTCTCTTTTGGACTTGCACTCCTAGACTCCACCCCCTTTCAGCCAAGATTAGTGGGAGGAGTTGGGTAAGGGAGTGACAGCAAACTAGAACATGACAGGGCTGAGGGCCCCCCTAGAGCTCAGGGCTACCAAGCTGCCTTCATGATAATGAAGATGACAATGATGATAGTGATAATGAAAATGACCATGGTGCTTCAGGAGATAAATTTGTACCATAACATATACTTGTTTGCCATACTGTTGATTCTAAAAGTGTTTGAATAAATACGGGGAAAATACCGCTTTCAAATGCATTGAGACACAGCCGGGAGCCAACCAAGGAGGGAAGAGCAGCGGGCAGACAGGCGGCCTAGAGGCCAGTGGCGATGAGGAGCTCCTTTGACATTTACAGTCTTAGTTGATGTCAACGGAACAGTTGTCCCTGGGAAGTCCACCCTGAAGTCTCCAGGACACTAGGGAGCAGTGCTCCTGGAGTGGGGGTGTTTGGAGGAGGTCATGTGCAGTGACAAGAAATCCAAGAAAATCAGAAGAAGCCTTTGCCCTTGTCAAGGATGTCTTTAGTCTTTTCTGGGACTGTCGTTTAAAAGCATTTTTGTCAACCTTCCTAGCACCCCAGTCACCTATTGCCACCTGTCCTTCTTATCATCCCAGGGAGGGAAGTTCTGTCAGAAGCAGCTGCGGAGGGTTGGCAGGTCAAGGCTGCCAGGTTACAGCAGAGGAGCCAGAGGAGGAATGGGCTTCACATTCTGAAGTCTCGTCATACGGGGTCTTTTTATTGGGGTGGGGGGGACATCCAGCCAACAGTCACATGGGATTGGAGATGAGATGCCCTCCTTGACCTGGCAGCTGTTCTCTGACCTTTACTGGTGATATTTTAAAAGCCAAAGCAAATTTGAGTTCGTCAGTGTTCTGCTGGTTGACTGAGCATTGGTTGCTCACTGTCTGAACTAGTGTTAGGACGAAGTCACAGCATCTAGAATTGCTTTTCGGAGAAGACTGTTTTCTGCATTGCTTTTGTGCTCACAACCAAACGTGGGCAGTCCTGTACCAGCTGTGATATACTCACTATATGTGTCATTTTCAAATAGATACAACAATTATATTGCTTGCTTTCATACTTAAAATCTAGATAGCTCTTTGAAAAAACCCTTAATTCGAATGTTATACCATAACCTTTAAGGAAGGAACCTGCTTGAACCCTATGGGGAAATTTGACTATAAGAGTAATATACAACTTTTTTCAAGTAAAATTTTTATGTAAAATTTTCACAAAGCTTATAAAGATTTTATAAAAGTCTGAAAAAAAAAGAGAGAGCCAGGTTCAAGGTTAGAATCATGCCACTAGTCAGAGCAACTTCATCCTCAAGATTAGTGTGAATAAAGTCTGTGTGCAATCTGGGGACACAGTGAGTGAGGGCAAGGTGTCTGCCATGGGCACAGGGAAGTCGGGTGGGGCGTGGTATCAGAGCTGAAGGTGTGGTTCAAGTTCGGAGCCAGCCCTTGGTGAGGGTTGGTTCCGGGTGTAGATAAGGTGGGACTGTGGCTTCATCTCACCTCCTTCCAGCTAAAGTTTGCTTCGTTTTTCTTAAGCAATGGATTCAAGGCACACAGTAAGTCAGTAACTTTATTTGTATTCATTTTATTGTTTTGGACTATTAGAGATTCCACCACCTGTGATACAAAGCTCAAAGCATTCTAGATGTTCTTCTAGGTAGACTTATGACTAAACACATGGAATAAGAATGTAAGAACTTGGACACCACTAAAAGGTACCTTCTCAATTTCATAGTTTAAGGAACAGTTGGTGCTACATTGTTCACCTTACTAGACATACCTATACTCATTTATTGTCTTCCCTGGTCTGAATGCTCGAGGAGAGGTTAAATAGCATCCCAAGACTTACAGAAAGATTATCTTCATGCATTACGGCCAACTGGCTCCTGACTAGTCTTTGCACGTACATTGTGTGCTCAGTAACATTGTAAATAAGTAACTTCCTTATCTGGCTCCCCAGTGACTCCTGCACCCACCTATACTCTACTCCAAGTCCCAACCCAGGAGTCAAGCGGTGTTTTGTCCTCTGCAAAGGCACCAGACTCCCATTAACAGCCTGAGATTTTCCAAGGGGGTCCATGGAAAAGTCTCCAGCCACCATCAGAACTAGCTGTCCTCAGAAGGGCATGTATCCTGCTTCCCTGGAAAGCTGCCACTCCCAGTAAGTTGGGGGTGCCCTCCAAGTTGCTGGCACACTGTGCTGGTTCACTGTTACTCTGAACCAGATGTAACCCCACCCTCGTGTGTCCTCCATGTCTCCCTCCCTCCCTCCCCTTCCTCCCTCCCTCCCTCCACTCTCAAACTGAGCTTCACAGATGCACCTTACTCCTCCCAAATTTTCCCACTGGAAAGGAACCATGAAGAACGACATGAAAACACTCTTCCTCTCACCCTGCTGCTGCCTCCATCCTTTGTGTGGTCAGGCTTTCATGGAAGACTGAACTATGTTCTTGAAATTTTTTCCCTAGCCTGGCTCTGTATGCACCCAAACTTCCTAAAGTAAAAAGCCTGGAGCTAAAAAAAAAAAAGTCCCTAGTCCATGAAACAGCTAATGCAGTTGGAAAGCTGACTGCTTCTGTCTCTATTTCTGGGGCCTGGAACCTACACTGTGTGATGGTAGAGCCAAAGGTAAGGATATCCCACCTGATATATAAAGGATGTGCCAAATGGTTCCCAACATCCTATCCAACTGTAAATGACTACGCTGCACCTCTGAGGTCCTCAGGGCTGCCTCGTAACTGAAGATCCTAAAATATTGTCAAGATGGAGCTAAGAGAGATGGAAATACCAGAGGAAAGATGAGGCAGAGGCTCTGCTGCACAAACAAGTCTGGAAACAGTGGTTTACAGAAGACTCCTATTTGCTTTTCTTTCTTCTGCTACCTTCCTCACTCAGGGCTTTCTCTGTGGCCCCTGGCTGGCTGAACACACAACTACACCCTACTCCAACATTATCCAGTGTTTCCTTAAAGCTACCAAGATCTATTGCACTAAATTAAACCTTTAAAATCATTTTTTAAAAATTGCTTAGTGAGGAAAAAGTGATCAAATGAGCCCCCATCCAGGAGCGATGGGAAAAAGAGACAGGAGTCAACGAATTAGTATCGGCCTTTATTGAGATGTCAAGGTACAAAAAGGCCGTGGGACAACAGCCCGAAGACATAACCCAGAGACTAAGAACTTCAGGGTTCTTAGATGTGATGCTGTGAGCCTTTAGGCTATGAGGAAGGTGGTTCACTGTTTGGGTGATCTCTGGACTTCAGAAAGGTCCTATATTTGGTCAAAAACTGGCTGCCCAAAGTCTTCAGCTCTTGCTGGAGTTCTTGCAGAGTCTTGTCTTGTTCCTGCTGCCCCCCAAGCACGAGCGGCTTGTAATAGTTGATGTACAAGTTCACCCAGTCATCCACCACAGTCACCATGCCTTCTTCAGGGATAAGGGGGTCACTAAAGACCTGGGGGTGGGGGTAGAAGAGAGAGATTAGCAAGGGAGAATGTGCTTAGCAATGTGGAGTGCCAGGATGGTCTTATAAACGCTCACATCCTCTTTTCTTGAGTTTGCATTCCCTGTTTCTAGACATTTGGACCAATGTCACCATTGCCCTTGTAGTTTCAAATGAACTTTCTCTACCCTCCCAACACACACTCTGTCCATCTCTGTCCTTTAAAACAAACTGCGCCAGCTTACCTGCTGATCCAGCAGAACATTAAATTGCTTTATTCCTGTAGAAATCAGCTCCTCATTGGTCTGAAAAGGGGCCATCTGTCAGTTAAAGAAAGAGGTAAAATGTCACCTTTTCTTTCACACCCGAGTATCCTCCCAGTTCTCTCACCCCTTACGTGCCCTCAAACATCCCCGAGGAAGGAGCGGGAAGCCTCCTTTCCGGAACCTTTTCAGTCCTGCTCTGTTGGAAGTCACACTTCTACCCATGTGGGCTTACCTTCAAATCCAATGGTGCTGAGCTTGCCCGCCCACACTCTTCAGGGTTGGTGTGTCCTCTGCACCAAGCTAGATGTAGGCAGAGTCCAGGGTTAGCTTAAGTCGGAAACGCCCTGCTTGGAGGTCCTGAAGGAGTATGATAGGTCATCTTGGGGCGGGGAAGGTGGGTGGTGAGGCTTCCCTGGAGTTAGAAAGATAGAGACACCAAGAAAAAAAATAGATAAATGAAGACAGAAAACAGCAAGAAACAAACCAGGAACACATGCTTGCCCTATTCCCTACAACCCCAAACCAGTCTCTATATTTTAAGGAAACAAACATTTACTGGACCCCATTACGTTATGGGTACTTTTGTGTTACACACAATGACATTTGTTTCTCCGTCTACAGCTCCCATATTCATAGCAGTTTAGAAGCCAGACTACCATCCCCCACTCAGGAGGCAGAGGAAGGAGAATCAAGTTAAAGGCCAGTACTAGGCTATATCCAAACAAAACCTTGTTCTCAAAAAAGAAGTTTATGCTACTTTTCTTCTCTTTTGCCATTTTATGTATTCTTTTATGCCAGGCATTTTTTCAAGCAAGTATTTATTATAAAAATCCCTTCAGAAAATGTAGAATATATACATAATGGAGCTTTGCAACTATAAAGAAAAATGACATTATGTCTTTGCCGCAGCAGAGCGAAGGAATCTTTGAATCACTATCTCCAAATCATTTGTAACATCTAAATAGTTATGTCCTAGGCTGGCAAGATGGCTCACTGGTACTTGCTGCCAAGACTGATGACCTGAGTTCAATGCCTGGGACCCACATTGTGGAAGGAGAGAAATGATTGCCACAAGTTGCCTTTTGATGTCCATATGCACACCATGGTGTATATGTATATCTCTCTCATACACATACACAAATAAATAAAAAATAAGTAAGTAAAAGTAAAATAGTGTATACCATTAGCCAAATCTGACTTAGACCCCTACACATATAATCTGTTTAGCCCTCACCCTGACCCTGTCTGTATTGTTTCCATTTTTTAGATGGAAAAACTGAATGCCGGAGAAACAAGTAACTTTCCCAAGATCTCACAGTTACAAATATGTCTTCCAAGTAAGGCCCTTGGGTGAATTCATTCATGGAAAGTGTCTTCAGGGTTTGGTTTATTCACAGAAGCTAGCATAAAGAATATAGCACAGTGTTGAGCAACCTTTGACTTTCTCATTCTTCCTGGGAACTCAATTTTTCACAGAAGTGCTAGTGTTTATCTCAACCTTAGACAGACTCTGTGTGGGGTCAGATACAGAGGCATGGGCTGGCAGGGTGCTCCTAGCCACAGTTTATGATGAAGCCAGAAGCCCTTGAGAATCAGAAGTTTCCAGAATGGAGTTGTTATCGGGGTCAAACGGAGTACGGTTGGGGGCGGGGTGACCATCCAAGAATGCCAGGCAAAGGAACAATGATACTTTATTTTCTGATTTAAAGAGAAAAAGGAGATGCTTTTGGCAAATTCCTACTTTAGGGCTAGGTCCCTAAAGTTGGTGGGAAAGAGAAAGAGGAGAAAGGAAAGGGGTGAGTTTGGAGGGAGAGAAACCTTGTGGCTTAGATTCTCCTCCTAACTCCATGGAGCAGCCCTGCTATGAAACACACAAGAACTTCCCTGTACTTATGCTGTTTTCTGGAACTGTTCCTGCAACAGCTGGAAGTTCTCACTCCCCAGGATCCTTAGAGGCCTTTTGGAAATAACACTCTAATCTGGAGAACTGAAGGACAGAGGATCTCCTCACAGTGTTAGGGAGCCAAGGAAACAAAGTGGCTAAAGCCAATGAAAACCATCTGGGTGGGGAAGGGCTTTATAGAGAGGAAAGCCAAGCAGCAAACAAGAAAGCGCTAATAGCTGAGGAGATTTTAAAAACAAAACCCCGATGGCTGGTGCTTTCCTGGGGCCACTCCAGTGGCTGTAGCTGGTTGAGTTACTCTTAATCTTGATGTCTTCAGCCCTGAAGGGAAGAGAAGCAGTTTAAGTCAAATCAACCTTGTTCTAGACAAAGTGGTTCTTAATGATTAATATATCTGCATGCAGAGTTGGGCAGAAATGGTCTGAATCAAGATTAAGGTAGCAAAGGACACAGAGACCTGGCAGAGATGACATTGTTACTGGATCTTACTCTGTTTTCCCCCTCAGTGCCCAGTCCTGGTGTTCTCTATTGAGTGAATTCAGGTGAGACACAGTGTGGTGTAGAAGATGGAGTTTAATGCATAATAATAAGGGATGAGAGTGGACAATGGCCAAAGAGACCTTTGTGGAGAGTGTGCTCTCTAGGGGTAGGGATGGACAATGGTCAGAGGGACTATTTGTATCACCCTACATGTTTAGGGGGGCTATTACATGACAGCCCTACATGACCAAACAGTGCTTGGCTGAATCTATTTGGGCTCTCTCCTCAGTTCTACCCTTCCATTCTTGGAGAGCCCTTTACTCTTTCATAACAAGCTATCTACTTCTATTCCATGCCTAACTTAAAAGACATGAGTTTTCTCCATTGCTCCTCCTAGTGGTTGCCAGGATTTCTGTTCAACCTGTTCCTCTTAAATTAATAAAACTATCCTCAAGATTCCTGTTCATTCCATTTCTAAATAAATTCTTTTATTAAAAGATTGTATTACTCCCCCCTCTCTCTGTCTCTGTCTCTGTCTCTCTGTCTCTGTCTCTGTCTCTCTCTCTCTCGCTCGCTCTCTCTGTGTGTGTGTGTGTGTGTGTAAGTGCACATCTTGTGGAGTCAAGAAAGAGGGTATCTGAGCTCCTGAAGTTGGAGTCACAGGTAGTTTGTGAGCTGACATGAGTGTGGGAACCAAACCCTAGCCTTCTGGAAGAACTGCATGTATTTAACCACTAAGCTATCTCTCAGCCTCTAAATTCTTTTAATTAAAGAGATTAAGAAGTTTCCATGGGAATCTCAGTTTCCCCAGTAACAAAATAACAACAAACGTTGGCAAAGAACTCTTATATGCTGCTAGTGAGAATGTAAACTGTTGCAGCTGCTATTAAAAGCATAAGAAACAAACAATAGAACCACCACATGATTACAGCTTTGCTACTTGTAGGTATACACCAAAGGACTGTGGCCTACCAAAGAAATACCTGTACATCTGTGTTTATTGAGGCAGTATTCACAACAGCTAAGAAATGGAATCGGCTTGGGTCTCTGTTAGTACACAAATGGGTAACTAAGTGTGGAATAACAGTGGAATTTTATTCAGCCATAAAGAAAAGTGAAATCATGACATTTGCAGGAAAATGAGTTTAAGACTGTTTCAGAAAGACAAATTTACTCAATTTTTTCTCATATGCAATTCCTAGATCTGAACTTCTATATGTGTGTATGTGTGGGAGGAGCTATAGGTCATGAAGTTAGAAATGGAACCATGAAGAGGGAAGAGGGGATCTTCAGGAGAGTAGAAGACGAAAACCATGTGACAAAAAAGCAACATGTGTGTGTGTGGGGGGGGGTAGGTGTCTATCCAGTAAGGAGTCAGGCAAGGGAACAGGGGAGGCGAGTGGTGAAAGAGAAACAATAGGAAGAAAGTATGTATAAGATGCCATAATGAAGCTCACTAAGTCACTAGCTAATTTTAAAAATTTCAAAAGCTATATTGTCCCTAGCGCCACAGGGGTAAAAAGGCACCTGGGACCCAGAGAAGGATACTTTTCAAACTTATATAGCCAAAAATTTGAGATCGGAATGGGGTCTTGATCACAACTACTTTGCCAGGAAGGCATCGTTCCCTCTCCCAGTTGTTGGAATTTACAACAGTCTGATTTCCAAGACTGTAAAGGAAGATGATTGCTCCTCTGCGGCCGCCGTAGCCGACCAGGAAATGTAGTTCCTCTTGTTTTTTGCCGCGTTGGACTTGGACGGACCCGCTACTCCTGGGCATGGCTGACTCTGCAAGCTTGCGAGTGCAGCTGTGCACGGAACAGTTTGGTTCCCGAGCCCCGCGCGGCTGCCGCGCTGCCGCCGACGGGAGTCTGCAGTGGGACGGGGCTCGGCGCTGGGGCTGGCTCTCCGGGGCCCCGACCGCGAAACCCGGGCAGGACGCGGGTGCAGGCGGGGGTCCCTGGGCAGCGCTGCCCGCTCTTTCGGGCCTCAGAGCCGTGCTGCTGCCTCAGGGCTTCCCAGACAGCGTCAGCCCGGACTACCTGCCCTACCAACTGTGGGATTCCGTGCAGGTGTGGCCGGCCGACTGCCGAGGGGGTGGGGGTGAGGGGCGCCTAATAGCTGGGGACCAAGGGAACCGGCCGTTGCGGTCCACGTTTGCACATGGAAGGCTGGGGTGCACCGCAGAGTCCTGACCGTTTTCCAGGTCACACCACTGCGGAGAGCTGGTATGGTACAGTAGGCCCCCTGCTCCTGCGACCACGCCTCACTCCACTCCTTTTCTCTCCAGGCCTTTGCTTCCAGCCTCTCCGGCTCCCTAGCCACCCAGGCAGTATTGCAGGGCTTAGGGGTAGGCGATGCGAAAGCCTCTGTTTCAGCTGCCACGTCTACCTGGCTCCTGAAAGGTGAGCTGGACCCGGGAGCCTTACCTGTTGCACTTTCTTTGTCTCTCTCTCTGTCTCTGTCTCTCTCTGTGTGTCTGTGTCTCTGTCTCTCTGTCTCTGTCTGTCTGTCTCTTCCACTTCAAATCATCGTAGTCTTGCCGTTCCGCAGTGTGTGGTTATTGGTGTGTGTTTATTGCTGTCTGTTGTCTGATGAGACAGCACACAGAAGCTACGTGTCCCCATGCCTACAACAGTATTCTCGTTGCTCATAGTTGGAATACGTCACGGGCGAATCAGCCCAAAAGACACAACTTGTTCCCCTTGCAAAGTTCAGAATCCTCAAGTCGTCTGGGTCCCTCCTCCTTAAATTAACTTTAGTCCTACTCTGTGCAGGATTGCAGAGAAATGCAGCTTATTACATAAAGCTGCCAGCTTCTTGGGATGGTGAAAATTGGATACCTCAAGTTGGGGAAAGGGGATCTAGCTGGACCTAAGTTGGTGAGGTTAAAATGTATTCTGACTCCTCTGGGGTAGAAGACAGTGCTGAATCAATGATTACAGTAAGCTCAGAGTGTACAGCTTTTCGATAAAAAAAAATCACCAAGAAAAAAGTTAATTAAGCACCATGCCACCTGAGAGTGAAGCAGAGAAAAGGGATATCGCCACTAGTTTCTCGTTTAGGTCTTGTGGTTCAGTCTTCCGGCCTCTGCCGGCTGTTCCCAGTGGTATTTGTAGTGGGAGTTCCCGAAGAGCTTTGCGCTTGGCTTGATTCCAGGTGTGTTAGCACCTGGGCCTTGCTCTGCTTTTTGTGACTGCTACCTTGTGTATGGGCTACCTCCTGTTTGGAGTATATGAATCTTATCTGGGAGTTTCTTAAAGGTTGAAAGCCTATGAAAAACTTGGTTGAGGGAGGACTCAGAAAAGTGAGGTGCCTGTGACTGGGAACTGCTTGGGCGTTTGTCTCTTTGGGGAGAGTCAGATAAGAGGTTTTGGGATGTGGAAATTGACTTGTTAAGGTGTAAATTGTGTAACAATAAAAAGTTTTTTGCAAAGCTACATTCAATCAGTTCACCAGAAAGGCTGCAAAGGCCAAAAATCATCCTGGAGTGACCCTGTTTCTTCCGATCCTCGTGAACTGAACACCTGATGCCACAGGTATTTAAAGGAAACCTAGGGGCAAACTCATCCTCTCTTCATCGGTCTGGCCATGTCTTTGGTGAGCCTCCCTGAACCCTTTGGACATCAGGAGGCTTCTGTCTATGCCCTAACTGTTAGAACTGAGCACACTGTGTAGCTACGGGCCATCTCTTGAAAGAACATGTTAGAACAGAAGTGATCCATGACTTCTTGTCCTCATTGTCTTTTAATAATGGCAATAATAACAATAGCTGCTGCCGTCTTTAAATTTGCTGATTAGACATCATAGTAGCTGTAGGACAGGTGTTGCTGTTTTCCCTACTTTATAGCTGGGGAAATAGAAGTGTCGAGGTTACACATCTGATAAGTTATACTGCCTGGATTTGGACATAGGTGACTTAGTCCTTTTCACAGTATCACACTGTGCTTAACGTCATCTTTTCCATTGTTCTCCTGTTAGTCAAGGTTCAAAACTGCGGTTGAAGTCTGGGTCAGTATTTTAGCCTGGGTCAGTGTTTTAGTATCATTTCTAAGCATCCCTTTCTTACCACCAGCATGTTGCATATGCCTAACAGGTTTTTAAGAAAAGCTGAGACCATTTTAAGATATGAAAGTATATTTACTTTAGAACCTGTTACTGGTGTTAAAAGAAACCCTCTTTATTTAGAAACGGTTTAACAAGCTTGTTTCCCTCAAGGATAAGATTTTATATGCACCACATAAGTACCCTTGGAATTTTTGTTGTTGGCTTGTTTTTGACACAGGATCTTCTGTAGCCCAGGCTAGCCTAGAACTACATGTATCACTGGAAATAACCCCTGTTTCTTCACTTGGAATTGTAGGCATGCACTACCATACCTGGCTTTAGAATGTATGTTGTAATCATTTTCAGACACATACTGTCCTGATTGGTTGGCTAGATAGTTTTGCTTAGTGGTTTTTGTTTGTTTGCCATTAACTTGAAACAAGCTAAGATTATTTGATAAAAGGGAACCTCCATTGAGAGCATTCCTCTGTAAAAGTGGTCTGAGCCTGTGGGAACTTTCTTAGTTGATTGATGTGGAAGGGCGCAGCCCACTGGGCAGTGCCATCCCTGGGGAGGTTGTCCTTGAGTATTAAGAAAGCAAACTGAGCAAGCCTGTAAGCAGCATCCTCCTGGCCTCTGCTTTAGTTCCTGTCTCCAGACTCTTGCTCTGTTTCACTTCCTGCCTTGACTTCTGTCAGTGGACAGTGACCAGGGCGTATAAGCCAATAAACCCTTTCCTTCCCAAGCTGCTCTTGGTCATATGTTTTATCACAGCAATAGAACCCCAGCTAACTCACATGCTCTGTTGGGACCATATTAATTGTTGTAAACAACAATAGTAATATCACTAGCAGCTAGTATTTTAACAGCCTACTGTAGGCCAGGCATTTTGCCCTCTTACACATAGTTTGTCTCTCAATGCCTACTGTAGCCAGTTTGATGACATTATTTATTTTTCAGACAGAGAAACTCCAATCAGTCCCAGGCCAAGTGACTCTTGTGTCTCCTTTTTTATGTTTTTAAGAATTTCATGTGAATGCTGCATTTACATAATTTACCTTCCTCTTCTCCCTTCATCACCCCACTCCTGAAATTCACAGCCTCTTATTTTTAATTATTATTGTTACACACACACACACACACACACACACACACACATACACTCACACGGGGGGGGGGTGTTCATTTAATGTTGAATAGGATTATCAGGGAGCACATTATTCCTAGAGAAGAGAGTTTCTCTCTCTCAGCAACTAATAATTGCCTGTAGCTCTTTATCTGGGGGTGGAGCCCTGTGAGCTCCCCCCCCCCATCCATACTGGCAAGTAAGCTGGCATCATTTTCAGGTCTTGTTTAGGCAACCATATTTGTTGAGATTTCATGAGTTCCACCCCCTGTCATACAGTGAAGGCACCATCTCAAAGAAGACTTCCTGGTCCTCTGGCTCTTACACTCTTTCTGCCCCCTTTTCTAAGATGCTCCCCTGAGCCTTAGATATAGGAGTTGTATTGTAGATGTATTGAGGTTAGGAACCCAATAGTCAGCTGTTCTCTGTATTTTGACCAAATCTGCTGCATAAAAATGGTTTTTTGTTTTCGTTTTTTAATGAGGGATGAGACCTGCTTATCTATGGGCATAAAAATAAGAATTTAGAGTACAGTTAGAAATTATACTGGTTGAAGGAAGTAGAATCAATGGCTTCACTGGGCATGGGGACTGGGCTCCATTTGCAATACCAGGCATAGGAGTTTGGAGAGATGGCTCAGCAGTTAAGAGCACTGGCTGCTCTTCCAGATGCCCTGGGTTCAGTTCCCCTCACCTACATGGCAGCTGCAACTGTCTGTAATTCCAGTTCCAGGAAGTCTGACATCCTCACATAGACATACGTGTGAGTCCAACACCAATGCACATGAATTATAAATAATAAATCGTTAGAAAACATACCAGATATGAATTTCCTATTATTGAGCAGGACGTAAGTCGAATGGGTTGGTTAACCCCAGAATATAAGCACCACCATTGTACCTTTGGGAATATCATGCCATTCTAGTCATTGTGGCCGTGGGTGTTGCAGTTAAGTAGGACTATTGGTTGCTTTTCTCCCTTGGTGCCTTACATACTTCTTTCAGACGCTGGGAGAGTAGTCCTGGTATTTATTAGCTTCTGTATGCTGAGTCATCCCTGACTCTCTGGGATAAAGCCAACTTATTCATGATCTTCTTGTTATATACCTATATTATGTTTACTGGTATTTTATGGAGGGTTTTGCATCTGTGTTCATGAGGGATATTGGTCTGTAGTTATCCTTTTTTGTTGCGTCTTTACTGTTTTTTTGAGACAGAGTTTCTCTGTATTGCTTTGGAGCCTGTCCTGGAACTCACTCTGTAGACCAGGCTGGCCTGGAACTCACAGAGATCCACTTGCTTCAGCCTCCCGAGTGCTGGGAAAAAGGCACACGCCACCAACGTCCAGCTGTCTTTACTGGTTTTGATTTTGGAGTGACACTGGCTTCTTAGAAGGAGTTTGAAAGTGTTCCTTCTGTTCCTATTTTGTAATACTTTCCCTAATCTTTTAGTTTTTCAAGTCAGGGTTTCTCTGTGTAGCTTTAAATAAATAAAAGGTATATGTTGATTGCTGCCACGTTTTTTTTCTGTTTGTGTTCTTAGTTATATACTGTGTTTCAGTAATTATTGCTTCATTTGTTTTCTTTTTATAGTCTCAGCTATGCTGATTCCTCTCTTCAGTATAAAGTATTGCTTCCAGTATTCTCTGTATGTCTAGTTTAGTGTACGTGAGTCCGTCCCTTTAGCCTATTTCTTCATCCTTCAACTATGGCAGATTGTTTTGCTGGGTCTAAGAGTCTAGACTGGCAGTAGGTTAAGTGCATTGCCCCAGGCTTTTCTGGTTTTTAAAGTTTCCATTGAGAAATCAGTTGTTATACTGTTGTTTTTCCCTTAATGCCTTCAGTACCCATCCCTGTTCTAAGTATTAAGTACTTTGACTATAGTATGTCCTGGAAGTTTCTTCTCTGGTCTTGTCTATTTGGTGTTATGTGTGTTCCTTGTATCTGTCTTTTCTTATTAGGGAATTTTTCTTCTATGATCTTGTTGAAGATCTAGTTTATGTCATTAACCTGGGATTCTTGTGTATTTGTTCCTTTAATTCAAAGATCTGGTCGTCTCATGGTGTTCACAGTTCTTTGGTTCGATTTGTTGTTGTTGTTTTGGTTTTGTTTTTTTGAGACAGGGTTTCTCTGTGTAGCTTTGGAGCCTGTCCTGGAATTCGCTCCATATACCAGGCTGGCCTCGAACTCACAGAGATCTGCCTACCTGTGCCTCTGCCTCCCAAGTGCTGGGATTAAAGGTATAAGTCATGACTGTCTGGCTCCTTTTGTATGTTTTTAAATTTTTTTATTATTTCCTTGAATGATCTAATTCCTCTACTCTATCCTCAGATCTTGATCCATTATAATTACAAGGCTTCCCTCCTGAGTTTTCTAATTAGGTTATTGAGTTTTTCAATTCCATCTCAATTTCATCTTAAGTTATCTTCAATGTTTACATCTCTTCACCAACTTAGTATTTCAGATTCTGAATTGTCTCCATTAGTGTTTTCCTGGACACCATTCAGGCATTTATTGTTATCCTGTGTAGGTGGTTGAGCTGACCTTTGAGTCTTTCTTGAACTCCTTTAATTCTTTACTAAAGTTTGTGGTTCTTTTATATTTGGTGTTCTGGGTTCATGTAGTTCTCACTGGAGAATGTTTCTGGAGGACTACTGCAGTTGAGTGAGGACATACTCTGTGACCTTTTATATTGCTATGTGTTCATGATGTGGCCTGAACATGTGGGCTTCTTTGGTTGTGTGTCTGATGTGAGATTATGGCCTGCCTTAGGGTGAGCTGGTTCAGGAGCTGCATGATCGAGGCTAGGCTAGGAACAACCGATGGATGAGCTGCTGGAGATGTTGTGGAGGTTGGTGGGGTCAGGGCAACTGAAAGGTGGTGCCACACCCTACACATCCAGATGTAGGCCTGCGAGTGCGGCAGTGGCACTGACATGGGTTGGGGTCAGAAACCCGTTCGGCAGAGGCGGTTTGTGAGCTGCATGTCCCATTCTTTGCGCTTCTTACAGGGACTTTACAGTAGGTCCACATATAATTTGCGGACAGGCGATTACTAATTCATCAATTAGACTGAGAAAGCTCTAGATCCTCAACTCTACTAATTATAAGGCAAAGAAGAGGAGGTGAACATTAAGTTTCCTATTATGGTAGGCAATATTGACTTTCAGATAACAGGCAGGACATTTTGCCATTATTTTACCACAATGCCACTCTCCAGACTGTGATGAAGGCCCTAGAGACTGCTTCTATTGATCCACAGACATCCCCTTGTTTCTGTCAAATGGCCCAAGTTGGATGTATGCCCTGTTGGTGTAAGTGTGCCACTAAAAGGAAGAAGTGGAGTCTGTCCCAGTCACTCCCTCTGGATCAGTAATAGTAATCTTGCCATATTCAAAAGTAAAAACGGATATAATAAAAATCTCAAACATAAACACATTGTTTATAATATAATGTACTTAAAGGGAAGAAGTTCACGTGAGTTTTAGAAAGTAGGATACCTATAAAGTTGCTTTGCTGGGTATTCCAGGACCAGGCAAGGGACAGAAATGGAGAAGCAGACTGGATAGGAAAGTGTCGTGCACATAATAGCTTTTGAGTGATTGTGGTAGTGCGGGAAGGTGATCCCATATCCCTCAAGTCCAGGATTCAGTGGGTGTGCTAGAAGGCACGTAAGCATGGAGGCTCTGCCAGGGCTGAATGTGCTTAGTAGTAAAGAAAGGGGAGGCTCTTCCTATAGTTTTATATGGTGGGACCTCCCAGCTTAACTTTCTTTCAACCTTCTCTTTGCATTCTCTACTTAAGGGTCTGTGCCCTCAAACTCAAACAAGATGGAGCCCTCCACCTCTTCAGTCTCTCCTTTCCAGTGCCATCCTGGGAGTTCCTCCCAGTTGTCTGTTTCTAAGACATTCCTTCCCTGTAATCCTACTGCCAGGCCTAGTGGATGCTGTCTCCACGTAGGGATGGGCTGAATTAGCAGATGTCTTCTGTGGGTCAGACAGTATTGCCTTTTGCAGAGCTACTCAGTTCTACCATT
The DNA here is from genome assembly GCF_017639785.1 of Mesocricetus auratus. NCBI lineage: Eukaryota > Metazoa > Chordata > Mammalia > Rodentia > Cricetidae > Mesocricetus > Mesocricetus auratus. The sequence continues at coordinate 71,071,956 of NW_024429182.1, forward strand.
CTGTGATAGAAACAGCTATAGTGCAGACAAACTTTTGAATGGTTGTGCCGAGTAGATAAGTATTCCTCAACCTTGTAGTTGTACGACTTCCTGAAAAGCATATTGCGCTGTATGTGGTTTCTATGAATTAATTAGTCCTTCATACAAGATTATGACACTAAGTATTTATCTGTGATATTGTGAGTAATTGGCTCATGTCATTGTCCCTGTCTAATATGCAACTGAGTAGATCTACCAGAATGTTATGAACTCCTTATCTTTAAACATTCACATCATTTTAGTGTTTCGCTGTTATTTGACAGCATTGCAGGCTGAGGATGCAGCTCTCTTCATGGAGTACCTGTCCAGCGAGGTTGCAAACAACATTTCTTGTCTACTCTATACACAGGCACATAGCTCTCGTGTGCCGGAAACTGCTGGCCTTGGTGCACCCCTCAGTATTAACTCTGTCTAGAATTTGCCACACCAGATGTTTTCCCAAGGGCAACGTGACTGGAAGTGAATCAGCCAGTTCAGTGCCAGTGTCTGTGTTGCCCTGCAGCTCCTGAGCTCCTTTCTTGTCCTTACGATGCCTTCTTCTCGTCCCCAGATTCCACTGGCATGTTGGGCCGCATCATCTTTGCCTGGTGGAAAGGGTGAGTTTGTCTCTCTTCCGGTCAGCTGGCTCTGGTAGTGCTTCTCACTGGCACTGGTAATAATGCAAGCCTTTGTTTGTTGGAGAAAGTTCAATGGAAAAAAAAAGATCTATGCAAAGTGCTTAACATTTTGTATCCTACTTGCATTTTGTATCATCTCCAATCCTTGTAAGCTTTTTGGATAGGATTGAACATTTTGGAGATGCCATTCTGGGGTTGTAGCTCAGATATAGAGCATTTGCCTTGCCATGGACAAGGCCCTGGGTTCAGTTCCCCCAAACTGAAAAGAAGATGACAACAACACTTTTCAAGATGTGAAATATACCTAGAAGCGGGAAATTATTTTTCCCAAGCCACTCACTCTGTAATTGCTGCGGTGGGACCGAGACCTTTCTTCTTACCATGCCATCAGGCTGGGTAAGTGGGAAGAGTGCCCATGTGTTCAGCAACTCCCCTGGGCACATATAGTATACCCTAGATAGGGCTCCCCCTCCCTCTGAGGGATTCCAGATGAAGATCCAAAGCTAGGGGTGCAAATCTGGGCTGGACTACACTGGAGCATCTCCTAACACTAAGATCTTAGAGAAATTACCTTCAAGTGTTTATGCACGGGCCAGAGAATAACTTTAGAATGGAGACAGAAGAGGTAGCCACCTATAGTGGTGTATAACAGAAACATCCTCGGCCTGGATAGTGGTGCCCAGACATTTCTCTTGGTCTTTCTCCCCACCCATCCATTGTTTGGTGAGCCAGGAGAGCCTGGGCTAGCTATCTGTACCCTGTGTTACACTGAGTGTGTGTCAAGCAGTCCCGGGTATGTGGACTTTGGCCTGGTTACCTTTGAAGAACACAAGAAAGGAAAAAAAGGAGAATTGTCCAGAAATAGCCTCTTCAAAGGTTGCCCGGGGAGTGGGAAAACAGCCAGTAAACAGGATTATTTTTCCTTGGAGCCAGTAAGAGGAGATATACCCAGCAGTCACAGATGACCCATATTTCAGGCAGCCGTGACAGTCTGAAAGAAACACTGGCAGAGAAGCAGATACGAAGTTACCTTTCAGAAGGGCTTCATCTGGAGAGGGAGCTTCCTGCCTTGCGGCAGGAGATCAATTAGGAAGGATAGAACATCCTGCCAAGGCCAGCATGGTGGGGCCCCAACAGAAGAGAACAGGCCTTCCTTTCAAAGCCCAGAGAGAAGCTAGGTGAGGGAAGATGACAGCCATGCATGTACAGTGTGGCAAGAGGAGCCCAAAGGAAAAACCTTCAAATCCTCCAGATCTGACTTTCATAGATTTTTTTCAGAGGAGTATCAGCAAGTTCCACACCACACGATTTAGTCTGGACAATCTGTTGCTAAGGGGGATGGAGCCAGCAGTAGATAGGGCTTGGACTTGCTCTGCAGCTCAGCTGGGAAGGGCTGCAAGGCTCCAACAGCTGCTGTCATAGACCTGCAGCAGGCGTGGCCCGATTTCCCGGATAGTGAAAAGCAGCTAGGGGATTTGTGATGTAACAGCGACAGGCAGGGTCACAGCTGTATGGTTGGAAGCACATGTCCTCCCTGAGCCCTTTAGACCTCACCATGATGAAGGACAACTCCCTTAGAGCCCACAGCATTTTTCTTTGTTCTAAATTATAACTTCTTATCCCCAACAGGAGCAAACTGGACTGTAACGCGAAGCAGTGGCGGTGAGAAGGGACTGGAGAGAGGGCGGGCAGTCTGCCCTTCCCATGAAAGCCTCTCCTTATGACCTCTGCCTCTGGGCCTTCCCCTAGGCTCTTTGCTGATGTCCTCAACGATATAGCCATGTTCCTGGAGATTATGGCTCCCATGTATCCGATCTTTTTCACCATGACTGTCAGCATCAGCAACCTAGCCAAGGTACCCACCCCTGGGGCACTTCTGTAACTGAAGTAGGTCCTTAATGATGCTGTGTGTGGACCCTGTACTGAAGGCACTTCTGAAAGGGAAACAAAGTTCGTGTGTGCCTACTCAGACACGGATGAGTTTGCTGATCCTCCTTTGACAGGACAGACCTTGTACCTCCGCCAGCCAGTGCAGGGCCATGTTGGGAAACCATAGTGGTGAGGGAGCCCTGAGCTAGAGCTGGAGGACAGTCCGACACCAGCGTCTGGGGCTAGCTTCTTTTCATTCTTCCTAAAACATCTCTTTCGTGCCTACTACATGAGTGACACAGACCACAGACTCTCCCATCTTTAAAGGAAATGATGCATAATTACACAAATATTTATAGAATTGCAGTTCTTGGCATACCAGATGGGAAATGGTCTGGGGCTGTAGGAAGGCCCTGCCTGAAGCTGAGTCCTGAAGAAGGCGCCGGGTGGGGGTGGGGGGGGCAAGGCGGGTGGGGGGAGGGAGGGGGGAGGGGGGAGGGCGAGGGGTGATATGGTGAAAGAACGAAATCACACACACAGCGATCCACAAATCACAGCAGATTCAAATCGAGAGGCTGAGGGGCCACTGAAACAAACGTAAGCTTTCCCTCTGTGATAGGGGTTCACTTGCCGTCACAGCTCCTGGTGAGGAAACAGGCCTAGCAGGGTCAGGAGAAAAGCCCACCATGGTCTGGTATGTAGAACACAGTAAAGCTCCATGACTCAGTGCTGGACCCATCTCAAGGACCTATCTGTCAACACCGCACCCAAGCAGCCACTTTTGGTATTTGGGGTCAAGTAGTCTTTTTGTTTAAGGGCAAGTGGTAAATGCTGCACACACCGCATCCTTCACCTCTGCTTTTGTAACTAGAGTAGGAAACACCAGAGATAAACACTGCTGTAGCTGTGGACCAAGGGTTATGACTGTTGGCGTGTCTCTCAAATCCTGCATTAAACTCTTCTGAGGCCTGTGTGACTACCAAATACTGCAATGGATGACAGCCTCTTTCTGGCTGCTGTAGCTGTGGATGAAGTGCTGGTCACAGAGTGATCTCAAGGGGAAAGACCTCACTTCATCCGCAGCTACAGCAGCCAGAAAGAGGCTGTCATCCACGCTTCCTCCCAACTGTCACCTCCCCCCCTGTTCTTAGGAGTTTCCCTCCTACTTCCACTCATCGCCCTGTCTCCCGTCAGCACCTCTGCTGAAGAAGCAGTTCTTTCCTAGGTAGTATAATCCCTCTTTAGTCCTTAACAAAGTCTAATAGTCTTTGGAAAGTGGAAGTCATTGGGCCAGCAAGATGGCGGCACCAAGCCTGCCAACCTGAGTTCAGTCCCTGGGACCAACATGGTAAAGGGAAAATCAGGGGCTCCTACAAATCCTTTAACCTCCATGCATGCATTACTACAAACATGCACACATATACAATAAATAAATATTTTAATTAAAAATAATAAAGGTGGAAATCAAATTGAGTTACTTATCTGACCCATTGCTTTTTGTGACCGTAAAGGCTTCCAAGGCTCCACTTGGACCAGACTGTGCGCTGCCAGTCACTCCAGCCTCATTTTGTGCCACTTTTCTCTTGTTTTTGAACAAATTAGTTCCTCTACTTTCATAGCTATACACGCGTTTCATCAAGAAATTGTGTCTGACTTTTAGCACAGCCTGTCATTCTGTCATCTACAAGAGGCATGATGAGCAGAGTCATCAAACTAGTGACTCTAGTTAATGGATTTTGCTACTAGAGTTCTCAGAAGGAGAGGTGTAAGTACCTCACTCCAGTGCCCCTGGAATAAACTTGGATTGGCCTGAAAGGCTAAATGGGGCTAAACTGGGGCAGGGCGAAGACGCACTTATACATAGGTGAGTAGAGATCATACAGGACCTCATTGTTCAGTCAGAGAAAGGTTGCAGCCAAAGTGAGAAAAGGAGATGGGAGGTATTGCTTAAAAATATCTCTGTGGAGGCACACACCTGTGTCTGTAGCATGCTGGGGTCTGGTGCAAGTTCTAGGGCAGCCTAGGTTATATAGCAAGACCCTGACTCAAAGAGCAAAAAAAGATATTTGGGCAGGAAAGGAAGTTGGAATTCCCTACAGTCAGGGCCACAGGGTGATAGTGGCAGGCAAGGCTTTCGTTCTTTTCATGGAGCAAGATAGGGAGCATGCGCCTAAAGACACAAGTCAGGGACTGGCTTTGGTTTTTGCTGGAGGGGAGGGGTCACCTGAGACCAGCCGATTTCCGAATGGTTTGAGTTATTTATGTGCTCATCCACAGAAGGGTCTGCATTCCTACAGCACATGGCTGCTCTGAACTTCAGTCTTCTCTTTTACCCCCCAGTGCATTGTGGGTGTGGCTGGTGGGGCCACTCGAGCGGCACTGACCATGCACCAGGCCCGAAGAAACAACATGGCTGATGTGTCAGCCAAGGACAGCAGCCAGGTGAGCATCAAGCACTGGGGAAACAGTGTGAGGTAGGGAAGGGGCTGGAACAGGCCGCAGTTGGGAAGTATGGAAAGAGGTCCCTGAGTGCTCCTGGGAAAGAGGTGAGTAGGGACTGTAAGTGCCCCTGCTGTGACTCAGGGTGTGGGGCAGATCTGACACCACAACACAGTTTTGGAGACAAGTTCAAGCTCATTTCAGCCCCTGCTCACTGCCTATTGGCCAAGAGAGAACCTTTGCCCTCTCTAGGCCTAATTCCCACCCTGGGAGCTGGTTTTACTGATCACAGTTGGCAAGTTGAGGTGTACTCTGCATGTGGGGTTGTTGGGGTCACCAGCCAGAGGCCTCCACTCCTTCTGGCCCAGCACCTTCCCCCTAACTGTGGGAGCCTGGAGCAGAGTCGGCTGGGAGGGACAGCCCTAAGATTGATAGGTGGTAGGTTTTGCCCCAAACCTCTGTGCTAAGTGCTCTCTGGGCTTTCTCATTTAACTCACACCTATCCTGTAAAGTCAGCACTGGTAGGACTCTGGATCACAGCTGAGGAACGTAAGGCTTGGGCAGGTCCCCGAAATGTGAAGGGATGTTGTTGTTGTTATTATTTGTTTATTCCTATAGTCGTCGAATCAGTTTAGAAACCTATTCTATCCGGTCCTAGTTCTAACCTTATCTTACATTGTTTTGCTCAGTAATCCTTAACTAATATTTATAAAGCATTAATCACATGTCAGGTATATCCTCTCCTTGAACTAGTCCAGTCCTTACCGTGTTATATGTACCTGTTGTGACCATTTCACAAATAAGGAACTGAAGCACGGAAAGTCCCAAGTTCAGCTAAGTCCCTCCTCTCAGGCGTTGGTTGAACTAAATCAAGTGAAATCCAGGTCTTTCTGTCCAGCACCTCCCAGTGTCTCATGTTAGTTCTCCCTGTCTCCCAGTCCTGCCTCAGTCCCCAAGCTATGTTTCTGTAGAGCTTCGTCACTGAGGAAGAAATGTGTCACCAGGGCACTGTAGACCATGTGCTTAGTCTCTGGCCCCTGCTTTCTGTTTGTTTCCAGAGAAAGTGAGATTCCCTTTGGGGGTTATTAGTCTCGTTAATAAAAGAATTTAGAAACAGATTCACTGTATATGAGAGGGTACGGTGAGGAAACTACTAAAATGGTCACTTAATTATTAGGGTGTTTATTGTTATTATTTTTATTATTAGATTTTTATTGTAGATACAAGAAAATATTTAGAGACAACTGGAAGAGTCCATAACAGAGAGAAAAGAAGTAGACTGGGCATGGCCAGGGCTATCGGCAAGAGAGGCAAGAGACCAGGAAAGAATAGAGGAGATAGCAAGAGATAGAGAATGTAAGATAGCAAGAGCGGGGAAGACAGGGCTAAAGAAAGGGTCAGGATGCTGCTGTGGGGGCTTTGAAATGTAGAGCAAGTGCTTGTGAGGAGCTGGAGGCCAGCACAGGCTTGATATGAAACCCACAGGGACATGTCAATGGAGCACCAATGTCCCTTCTGCTAGACGCTAGGTGTAAATCCCAGCAGCCTCCTGGAGGAGGGGTGGAGAAAAGGTTAATGCCCTTTAAGTTAGACATGGAACATAAATAGCTTATTAAAGGAAGACGTCCAAGAATGGAAGTGACTAGCAAGCTAAGGAAAGATCCCAAAGAGCATCCAGCGTGCGTGTGTATGTGGTCTTTCATAGCCGCCGCTTTGCAGGCTGTGTTTCACATGGGCTCTGTGAGATGATACCAGGGTAAAGAGGAGCAGCAGTTGTTAACACAAAGCCTAGAGAGTATCCCTTCATGGAGAATGGGCTCCCAAAGTCCGTTTGTGCACTAGGGATACATCCTGGTCTACTGCCCAGCCCCCCAACTGACCTCCACATTCAAGGGCCTAGTTCGGTCTTGTACAGGTTTCCCAGCTGTTAGTCTGGAGTCAGTGAGCTCCCACTTGCTCAGATCAGCTGTCTCTGTGAATTTCCCCAACATGCAAGACCATGTTGAAGACCATACATTTCTTTTTTTAAGTGACATTTTTCAGATACTTAGTGGCTTTTCTGATGTGCATGCCCTTGATGACCTAGACAATTTCAAGGATATTCTTTTTTATATAAATTTTATTTAAATTAGAAACAATCTTATTTTACATATCAATCCCAGTTCCCTCTCCCTCTCATCCTCCCATACCCCCCCCCACTGAACCTCCTCCCTGTCCCATCCCCCCCATCCACTCCCCTGTGAGGGTGAAGCCTTCCATGAGGAATCATCAAAATCTGTCAAGTCATTTGGGGCATGGCTTAGGCCCTCCCCCATGTATCTAGGTTAGAGAGTATCCCTTCATGGAGAATGGGCTCCCAAAGTCCATTTGTGCACTAGGGATACATCCTGGTTCTACTGCCAGAGGCTCTATAGACTGCCCAGACCTCCTAGTGACATCCACATTCAGGGGGCCTGGTTTGGTTCTACGTTGGTTCCCCAACTGTCAGTCTGGGGTCCACGAGTTCCCACTTGCTCAGGTCAGCTGTTTCTGTGGGTTTTCCCAGCATGGTCGTGACCCCTTTGTTCGTCACTCCTTCTCTACAAAGGGATTCCAGGAGTTTGGCTCAAGTGCTTAGCAATGAATCTCTGCTTCTGCTTCTACCAGATACTGGGTGAAGGCTCTTTTTAATTCACACTGTAACTGAAGCTTAAAACGGAAAGGGGTCATATTGGGCTCTGCCGTCACAGCCCTCCAGCCCTTATGGATCAGCCAGGTTTGTGGGCGCACCAGGGATCTAGGTACCGAGCCTCAAGTCCTGAGGTAGAGCAGAAGACAAAGCCTGGGGACAGGGCTTCAAAGGGAATCGTGGATGGCAGGGAGCTGAACCTTCCAAGGAGCCTCTGTGGATTCCTTCCTAGTTACCACATCTTACAGGGGAAACCAGTGTTCTTGTGGGGGTTCCAAGTCTCATTAATGAAAGAGTTTAGAAACAGACCGAGAAGGAAGCTCAAGGATACCTTTATTAGTGCTTAAGAAAAACAGTACAAGTGAAAAATTCCAGCAGCCTCCAGGAGGGGAGATAGAGAAAAAGTCAACAACTTCTAAGTTAGACACGGAATAGAAATAGATTATTTAAAGGGGGGTAAAGGTCCACCAAGAATGGGAGTGGGCGGTGAGCTGAGGAAAAGTCCATGGAGCACCCAGGCAAGCTGTGTGTTCTCTCATGAACACACACGCCCCCACCACTGTAGGGGCGAGCCCACAGCATTGTCCACGCCCCCACCACTGTAGGGGCGAGCCCACAGCATTGTCCACGCCCCCACCACTGTAGGGGCGCGCCCACAGCATTGTCCACGCCCCTCGGTGAGGATAAAAGGAAAGGAAAAGCAAAGGCACTCTCTCGGAAGCCTGCCACGCTTCTGATCTTCCAGTCATTTCTCTGGTAAATAAATACATTAAGTTCCATATTACGTTGACCTCCCTCATCAGCTGGTGTCAGAAGTGGGATCCACTTTGGTATTTCTCTGGCTATTTGGAGAATGCTGTTGTCAGATGATGCCTAGATAAAGAAAAGTGCGAGTCTTCCTCAGAACCTGGCTCCTTTCACATGTTTGTCTGGAGGTAGCTTCTCTCGGGTCCCTCGTTCACATGCTCACATAGTGTTGTTGCACTTTACATGGCTGCTGGAACTTTCTCTCCCTTTCTGCTCCTGAGCTCCTGAGCACCTCGATCCCTGGTTTACCACTTCATCCGTAGCCTTCGTCCCCTCCGCCTGCCTCCTTGCATAGAAAGCCGGGAGCAAATGAGCTCTTGAGCCTCGGGGCCCCTGTATGCCAAGACCAGCTTTCCCAGAACCCTAGTAATTAGGAACCCCAATTCATACTCTTGAGTAATACATTGGGGCAGGCAGCAGGACTCTTTCCCCCTAAGATGTCTTCATCCAGTTATCAGGGCTCTGGCTACTTTGGTCCACAACCCAAGGCCAAGGCCTGTTCCTGTCTTTCTGGGCTTCCTTGTTGCCAGTATTTCCCAACACACTATAGAAAACTAGCCGTGCACAGCCAGGAGTACCCAGTGTGGGAATTCAGATGAGTCGACAAAGACATGTTCCATGGGTGTTCTGAAGGCATTGTGTCTATTGAGCAGAGAAATTCTCAGCATCTTTTAATTAGCAGTCCATTCACCAAAACATGAAAAATGTAGTTGGCACTCCCATCAAGTAGGGAGCCCTGGCTGGTTCTGAGCAGTAAGGATTATAATGAAAAGCATCCAAGGCCGTCCCTTCTGCCTTGAAGAAAGCCCTCTAATGCTCAACTTCTCTGCTGTTTTCCAGGAGACAGTGGTGAACCTAGCAGGGCTCCTGGTCAGCCTGTTGATGCTTCCTCTGGTATCAGGTTGCCCAAGGTAAGCCAGGAGTGAGACTAGGACAAAGACGCCCAGCGCAGCCTCTTCCTGTACATATTGGCCGCCTTACTGTCTTCCCCAGCCTCAGCTTTGGATGCTTCATCCTCCTGACCGCTCTCCACATCTATGCCAACTACCGGGCAGTTCGAGCCCTTGTCCTGGAGACCTTGAATGAAAGCCGGCTCCAGCTGGTTCTAAAGCACTTCCTTCAGAGGGGAGAAGTACTTGAGCCTGCTTCAGCCAATCGGATGGAGCCATTGTGGACAGGTGACCCGACCCTTTGGTCTCTTGCCCCCCTGTCTCCCAGCCTTTCTCCTGTGCCTGAGCATTCTGACTACAGCTTCCTACAGGTTTCTGGCCATCCCTGTCTCTGTCCCTGGGTGTTCCCTTACACCAGTTGGTGTCCAGGTGAGTGGCCTGGGGTCTCCTGCCTCACTGCTGCTTCAGACACTTTCCACATAGGCCCCTATTTTCCGTTACACACCGATTTGGGGGCAGGTTTTACTGTGTATCCTGTTCTAGGTTTCTTATTGTCATTGTACAGGCCTACAGACCAGCCTGAGTGCTTGAGGGAAGCAGTGAGCAGATACATGTTAAGAGCAAACTGCCCTCTAAATACCTCTGTGTACACCCATAGACAAAAGCAGCCCTCAGCCTCTCCTTATGAATGGCGGTAAATGCAGAGACTCATGGCCACCCAAGGTACACAGAATAAATGGAGGCTGTAGACCCATCCTTACAAGTCACTAACACCATCCCTTCTAAGGCTCATGGACCATTATGAATAGGGGGCAGGAAGTGTGTAGGAGCTGGAAGATAGAATAAACAGCTTTGAAATTCCATTTTCTACACTTGATATGATCTGGTTTACTTTTCTGCTACTTGGGGAGGAGAGGGTTTCTTTGGCGTAGATTTCCAGGAGACAGTCAATCATCAGTGGAAGTCAGGGCACAAGTAAGACAGAAGCCATGCTGTTTGCTAGCTCACTCGCTGGCTCATGCTCAGCTAGCTTTTTAATGCACCCCTGGCCTGCCTGCATAAGGATGGTGTCACCCATAGTGGGCTGGAGGATGGTGTCACCCATAGTGGGCTGGAGGATAGTGTCACCCATAGTGGGCTGGTCCTTCCCAAATCAATCATCAGCCAAGGCAGTATCTCACAGACATATCCAAAGACCAGCCTGGTCAAGGCAGTTCTTCAGGTGAGGTTCCTCCTTCTCTGGTGACTCTAGGTTGTGTCAAGTTGCCAAAAACTAAGCCCTACACAGTACAACCAATGCAGTCATTAACTCAGCTGAAGTGACCTGCACTAAAGCCCACACAAGGCTGGCACTACCAGTCAGCCAAGGAAGAGGACTGTTAGTGATTAGTGGATTCTATAGGGAGGGAAAATTACATCTTTAGCCATGTATCCCCTGCTGAGCCCACCAGGCTTCAACTATTGCTCCAAGCTCCTGGTCATAAAGAAGGCTCAGTGAGCCACAAAACAAAATAGGCAGCAAATATGAGCGAGAGACTTGTAGGGAGAAGGGAGATGGAGAGGGGTGGGAGGTAGATGGGGAGGGTTTAAGTGAGCGGCGTGCAGGATGTGCATGTGCAAACTGCAACGGATAATTTCAGCAAGAGACGCATGTAGATGAAGGGGATGGTGCACAGGGAGAGCGGGGGCCACATATAGGAAGGGGGAAGGTGGGAGTGGGTCAGCGTAGTGCGTAGGAAACAGTGGGCAGTGGGCAGAAGGTCAGTGGCAAACTGGCGGTCACCGGCAGCAGTTTGACCAGCGGGTCCTTCTGCCTTGCTCCCCGGCCCCGGTGCACTCTTCTCTCCATCAGTGTCTCTGAGCTCAAGCAGCTGGTTGAAGGGCATCAGGAACCATACCTCCTTTGCTGGAACCAATCACAAAGTGAGTGTGCTACGTTTTCCCAGTTCCCCTACTTCCTCCAGGCCTTCGATCTCTGGACAGTTTGGAGTCTGCCTAGTGTCTTAGAGGATGCTCTAGATTAAAATTTTGGTGCATTCAAATTAATAGTTTCATGCTTAATGAATTCACGGTATCTCGCTATAACAGCAATTCTCAACCTGTAGGTTACAACCCTTTTGGGGATTGAACAACCCTTTCACAGGGGTCGAATATCAGATAGCCCACATATGAGATATTTACATTATAATTCGTAGGTAGCAAAATAATTTTATGGTGAGGGTCACCACAACTTAAGGAACTGTATTAAAAGTATGTAGCATTGGAAGGTTGAGAGCCAGTGATCTATAACATGAAGCTACAGAGGCTGCCTTATTACTTGTGGCATTTTTCTAAGGACTGAATGGGGTAATTATGTAAAAAGTACTTTGTATATTGTAACATAGTCAAATAAGACTGTGGCCCATTGGCTTTTATGGAGATCACCTTGTCTCTTAGCCTGAGTCCTTTGGCAAGGAAACAAGTTCTTAAGATTGCTGATAACCTCTCTGAGCTACTGTGAAATTGTCCTTAGGATCTGAGCATGTCAGTTTGGCTAACGAAGCAACTGAATTGGAAGTTGGAAAGGGGAGGATAGGGACTTCCGTGCCTGGCAGTGACCTCAGGCAGATCAGTGAATCAGAAGATGGGGGGAAGGCATTTGAGAAATAGTTCTTTTCTGATCTTTGTCCTGTGGGTCTCTCCAGACCAGGTCCAGGTTGCTCTGAGCCAAGTGGCAGGCCCTGAGGCTGTCTTAAGGGCTGCCACTCATGGCCTGGTTCTTGGAGCCCTGCAGGAAGATGGACCACTTCCAAAAGAGCTAGCAGAGCTGAGGGAGCAGGCTCAGGCTGGTAAGAGCTTCGTGGTCCAGGGCTGATGACAGCAACAGTGTGAAGGGACTATCTGTTTCAATGAGGATATGAGAATTTCTGATTTTACACCCACCAGGTCCTAAGAAAGAAAGCTGGATTCTCGTCAGGGAGACCCATCAAGTGTTGGACACACTGTTCCCAAAGTTCTTGAAAGGTAACACCAGCTCCTGGCTCCTTCAGCCTTGGGCCCTGCCTGGGAGATAAGGACTGATTTGTCTGTGGTCTTCAGTCTCAGTCTGTGCCCCTTCTACAGGATTGCAATACAGGATGTCTCTGAAGCGCTATTGATACCGATAGTCTGTAAACCAAGCTGGTCCTAGAGTACTTACTTCACCCTGCCCCTTTCCATGTGCTGTGCCTGATCTCTGACTACACAAGTGAAATCTTAGCCTTGTTTTCTGCCATAGATAATCCCAACAAAAGAGCCCACGCAGTGCGAAAGGCTGCACCAGCCTGTGTTTCTGCTCCCATAACCCGTCCCCAGGCTCAGCCCAGAGCCTCCTCCCTGGCCTCACCCTGTGACCTGTTTGTAGGACTGCAGGCTGCTGGCTGGAACACTGAGAAGCACCATCTAGAAGTGGATGAGTGGAGGGCCACATGGCCCCTGTCTCCAGAAAAGAAGATCTCATGAGCAGCCCAGTTAGAGACCCAGAGCCCAGGACAGGTGCCTGGAACAAGGATGCTTCAGCCACACCAGGATGTTAGATGGGCAACTTTATTTTCACATAGGCAAACTGCTATGACCAATTGGTCACCACCTTGTGGGAAGTGACAGCCAATCAAATGGACTGGACCCCAGGCAAAGAGGAAGGGAACCAGTTCCTTCCTACCACATTCTTGCCCCTTTGCCTTTTCTGGGACCCACTACAAGAGCCTCACCCTCACTCTCTGTGAGGCCCAGGCATGCCCCGGTTGCAGCTCATGGTACTGAACACGTTTGATTTTATGCATAAAAGCCCCAGAGGAACACAGCCACAGTCATCATGAGCAGGGCGTTGAGGTTGACTACACGGACCCAGCCAGGGTCCTCACTGATGTCCTCCAGCCTCCTCTCTGTTGCAGCCTCCTCCCCACTAGTGGGTGGAGGACTCCCTGGCCCACTCTTGCCCATTCCACAGAACCAGAGCAGGCACCGGCGGAGCAGGCTTGGTGCTGGGGACTGGACATCTGGAAGAAGTGGCAATTATAGAGTTAGTTTGAAGGGAGTTAGCTTCCCTAGCTTCCCAGGACACTCACTGGAGCCAGCCTTACCTTCGATCACCACTGCGTGTTCCTGGTACCCATTCTGCACAGGGGTTGGGCTTTGTAACTCATCAGCATCTAGATCCTCCCGTTCCTCCTTGCTGTGCCGGAGACTGAAAACCAGGCGGTGGAGCTGGGAAGTTAGGGAGAAGGGACCAGGTGGGAGCTCTGCTCTCCACCCCGGGTGCACACTGGCTCACCACTGCTTCCCTAGCCCCTGCCCTGGCCTGCACGCTTGCCCAGGCTCAGCTCAAGACTCCTCTTTCCAGGATAGCCTTTGCCCTCACACTGGACCCCAGACTCTCAGCTGAGTATCAAAGTCATTGGCCTTGCCCGGTCCCATCCTATGTTTCACCCTGGATTTTATGTCTACACCCAGAACTGTAGTTCTTCAGACTGGTCTGAAAGTTCTGATCACAGTGTGTTCCTATTGTCATTTTCTCTGCTTCCCCAAAATGTCACGTAGGTAAATGTGCTTGCCCTGGAAATAAAACGTCATACTGAACTCCCAGCCTTCTCCTACCAACACTTGGCATGAGATTTCTTAGTCTTTCTCTGTGGTCCTCCCTTGAAGCAGAGTGACTAACGGGGCGAAAATGGTTCTTCCGTCCCACACGGTTCATGTTTGTCCTCCCAGTTCCCCAGAGGCCAGCACTTACATGCTTCTGCGGGATGGGTGCACTGCACAGGGAGACGACCAGTGTGAGGAGGCCAGAGCAGATGAAGAGTACGATGGCAAAATAGAGGTAGTGGACCCGGCAGAGGAGCGCCGGACATGCTGAGGGTCGGACACAGCTGCCCGAGCCAAAGAAGACCTCGGGTATGAGCCGTGCTAGGCCCATCAGCAGGCCCCCAACTAGTCCCCAGAAGGCACCCTGCAGGAGAAACAAGCGTTAGCCCACCCCAGATGCCCAAGCCTCACCGAGTGCCCATGTACATGCCCTGCTCACCTTCTCGTTAACACGGGGCACGAAGAGTGCCAACACAAAGACGGCCGACACTGGAGGTGCCAAGTAGCTGGAGACAGACTGGATGTAGTCAAAGAGCTGCCCGCCCTGTGCCGCCTGCACCACAGGCAGCCAAGCCACTGACACTGCCACAATGAATACCACCCAAAGCCTGCAATAGAGGGCCATCAGCTTTTACCAAGGACCCCAGCTTCCCCATCACCCTTCTGGTGTTCCATGCCCACACCCCAGGTTCACTTACGGAGCGGGAGATGGGACCCAGGCCATACCTTCCAACTATCAGCAGCTCCCTGTCACCTGCACGGGGCCGCAGGCGTGTGTAGATGTCCATAGTGAAAAGGGTGCTACTGCTGTTAAAGATTGATGCTAGGGAAGACATGAGGGCGGCCAGCATGACTGCTAGCATGAGTCCACGCAAACCTGTGGCCAACAAGAGCTGTCAGGCCAGGGCCGTTGGTGTGTTCAAGGTGGTGAACGCTTGGCAAGAGGTGACCCTCCCATAGGCAGTCCCTGCAGGCTTGGCCAAAGGCAGCCCACGCGCAGCTCTCACCGTTGGGCATGAGCCTCACAACAAGCTGTGGGTAGGCGATATTAGAGCAGCCCACCTCGGTGCCACACACCCGCTTACACACTTCAGGCACCACACATGCAACCTCATCTGCAAGAAAGAAGGCATAGGTGGCTAGGAAGGACTGTACTCTGGAAATGAAGATCACTGAAGCCATGTGGGCTGGGGATCCTAGAGATGGTGCTCCTGGTGGGAAGCAGGACTGACATACCAGGTTCCCAAGTCTAGGGATGCTATAAGAGACAGGCACTTTGGTCCTTGCACAAGAAGGTAGGGGTGCTGGATGGGGCACAGTCCTATTGAGCCTGGTGTGATGCAGACATTACCTGGGTAAAGAATGCGGCTGATCATGCCTGGCATGACCATAAGGAACATGGGCATCAGCTTCAGGTAGCCACACAAGATGCAGCCAGCTTTGATGTGAGTCAGATTCTTCCCAGCCAGGCAGCGCTGCACTATCACCTGTGATGGGGGTGTTCAACTATACAGGTCATCCCTGTACCTCACCCCCATGGGCTCTGCTGCCACTCTTCATGGGCCCTCGACACTAGCCTTCACCCCTACTCTAATTCATCCTCAGCCTCTAGCTCTGCGGAGCCCCTGCTATATCTCCACCCTCAGATCCTGCCAGGGGATTCTGGCTTCTACCCTGGCACGATTCCATCAGCTCAGGCCCTGCCTTCGACCTAACTCCAGAAGGGTGGCGTCAGGCACGCCTACAAACCAGCACAAGGCACTTAAAGTTCCACCCCAGGTGCACACACCACCCCAAACCTTGACCTCACCTGGTCACTGCACCAATACCAGCCTGAGACAATGGTAAGCCCCAGGAGCAGTGCAGGCCACGGCAGGTCTCCTGTCACCGGGTCACGCAATAGGTGATAGGAGTCGGGCCTCGGCTGGTAGCAGGTGCTGGAGATGTTGCCGATGGCTGGATCCTTGGACACTGTCAGTGACGTCACTGCTCCCAGGTATTTGTCGAAGAGACCCGAGTACCCGCCCACTTCATGGAAAGCTGTGCAGGCAAGGTTTTCAGGGGATCTCACCCAAGTGTTAAGGCCCTCCTTAGGACCCGCATGGCAGAGACAAGCAAGGTTCCAGACCCTGGGTTAAAAGCTCTTTGACAGCACAGATCCGTGTCCCGCCCACGCTGGGAAAACCCCATACCGTAACCACTGAGGATGAAGGCCCCGGCAAGAATGACAAAGGTCTGCACAGTGTCTGTGTACATCAGTGCTGCCAGCCCTCCTGCAATGACCTGGAGTCAGTGGAGGGCAGCACAGCTGCTGGGCCCCGGCACCCATGTTTTTTGAGAAGCGCCCATTCTAGAGAACAAGTTTTATTTAAGAAAACGATGCTAGGCTTGTGCACTGGGGCACCGGTAAGCAGAGTTGAGTTTTAGAGTTCACTGATGCTTTCTTGGCCAGGAATCCGTGTGGTACAAGATGCCCATAACGTGTTCCCTAACCTGTTTTTTCTACTGAGTAGTGGGGTGGGGGCTAACCCTCTAAGGCTCAGCCCTTGCTTGCACCCTGTCCCGCAGCAGGCTTCCAAGCCCACTTAGCACCCTTCTACCCAACTGTGTGTGATCCGGGCTCCTGGGAACTGCACTGGATTCAGCCAAAGATCTTGGAGACTGACCAAGTCAACTTTTCAGACTTCCAAGAAGGGTAGAAGCTTCTAAATCATTTCCAAGCCAGCTCTCTGTCACCATCACCAAGTTCCCCGCCCACCACTGCCACCTCCGTGCAGCCAGCCACCTGTCACAGTGTAAATCATGGTGATGCCCAAGAGTGCAATGACAGAAGCGTAAATGTTCCAGCCCAGGGCCTGCTGTATGAATACCGCCCCGGAAAACATGTCCACCTTTCAGGAGAAAACAAACGCATACATCAGAGGCAAAGGCAGTGACCCAGGTGCACCTCCTGCCCCCTAAACCATCCATCCACCCTATGTGGCCACACCTCAAAAGTCCACTCATTTGTCAATGACCTAGTCTTCCCGGGTCCTAACCACTGTGCCCACAGCTTTTCAGTACCCCCCTCCGCCCCCATGATTCCTGCATTTCTCCTTGGTCCCGTCTCTTCTAGAGCTCTCTGAAGATCTCATTGGATGGTTCTACCTTTCTAGCTGTACTGCCCACCGCACATGCGCACCGAGATTTTGGTGAAGATGTACAAAAAAAGTGAGAGCACCGACAGGTAGAGGCGGATACGGTGCCCACCAAAGCGCTTGCGTAGGTACTGAGGCATTGTAATCACACCGGCGGTCAGATACACAGGCACGAAGAGCCAGCCGAGTAGCAGCACTACAAAGAGCGCCTGTGGGAACACGTGACAGCCCAGAGTGACTCGGTCGTAGCATCTTAAGCAGGCCTGTACTAATCCTCACACCCAGGACCCAGAAGACACAGCGGAAGAGCCTGGGCCCTGAATGGGGGACAGAATCTCGACATCTTCCTGGCACCTTAGCTAGAGCCTATTTTGCACGTACAGGCCATCACCTACCAGTCTCCTCCAAGGAGGTCTTTCTGGCCCCTGCCTACCTCTCTAGGAAACGAAGCTGTGTGCACTGACTCTTCATCTGCCGGGCTCCTCCCCTCCTCCACCCACCCAGGAATTTTATCCTCAAAGGCTCAGTTCAGAGGTCTCCTCCAGGAAGGCTCAAACTCTTCTCTCTCCAACCCTCTGCGGTGAGCTCAGTCTCAGGGCTTGGTCTCCTTGTTTTTGAAAAGGACTTCAATTCAGTCTAGAGATGACCAGAGACCACATCATCAAAGAACATGGGGACAGGTACTTCTGCATCTATGAGCTGCCTGCCCAGCTTCAGAGTGGAGTACATAAGCCAAGGCCCACCGAGGACCCATACTGGCATAGGAAATCAGGGGCAGGACCTACCTGTAACCTACTGCCCATAAACAAGCATGTGATTCTTGCTCCCAGCCCAGCCTCTCCCCACAACTGGGCTGTTCCAACTTGTTCATATCCCCACACCAGGAGCCTCCCCACAGTGTGATCTTCCCGGGAGTTTCCACTGGGGTGGGTTATTATAGAAAAAAAAGACCTCACATTCCACTCAAATCCAGCCACAGCCAAGCCGCTTGCTGCACCAGTCCCTGCCAGGCCCACAAAATGACCGCTGCCAATGTTGCTGGCGAACAGAGAGGCTCCAACCTGGGTGGCCAGAAATGAGGGTGAGCTAGGCTGCTCCTCTAGGGTCCCTCCCATCCCATTGCCCGGCCCCGCTCACCGGCCACCACACCATGTTTCGTCCTGCCAGGAAGTAGCCACCAACCGTGCCTCTGTTGGTTCTGAGCATAGACTGGGAAACAGACGTGGGGGGAACTGGGATTGGGGCACATCTTTGGACCTCATTAGCTTCCTCAACACATTCCTCAGCCTTGTTTCAGGCTGAAGATTAACCAGCACTAGACTCCCCCCGATTGTTTGTCCCCTTACCCCCAGCCTCCTCCCAGACTCTCAGAACATCCCGGCCCTAATCCTAGTGTAACCGCTGGAGCCTGAATATGACTGGATTCAGCCTGACTTATCTGGTGACTTCAGATATGGGCTGCAACCATAATGCAGACAGGGAAACAGAGACCTCATTTAGAATGCTTAGCTTAATGAAAACCCACGGATACCCCCACCCTTTTTTTTTTTTTTTTTTTTTTACAAGACAGGGTTTCTCTGTATTGTTTTGGAGGCTGTCGGTCCAGCCCGGCCTCAAACTCACAGAGATCCGCCTGCCTCTGCCTCCCGAGTGCTGAGATTAAAGGCGTGCGCCACCAACGCCCGGCCCCCACCCCCCTTTTTTACAGTCCAGAACACATGAAGACAAAAAGTGAAAGATTTGCTTGCCTACTAGACCTACGTTTCTCCCTCAGATATCCAAGTACCCTTCTCCCACCTCTCTCTGAGGACCTTCTAAATCTTTACCCTCAAGCCCCCAAAGCGATTCCCTATCAGAACCCCCTCAACTTCTCACCCACAAGCCAACGCCAATGACCAGCAGGAAATACGCAACAATGACCAGAATGTCAGCAAGGTTGTCAATTAGGACCCTCTGTTCCCCAAGTTCAGAGCCTTCCTTCATTCGTTCGTCCATTCTCTCCAGCATCTGCCCCTCAAAGGGCTAGTCCCTGGATTCTCCCAGTGGAAAGATTAATGGTTACCTCAGGAGCACTGAGCCGACAAGTCCCCCAGGTTTCAACCTCCCTCTCCCACTTTATTTAGCTGAATCAGGTTTCTATCAAGGCCGAAGGCTGGTCCTGGGGTGCTGGGCCCTTCTGAGTTCAGGAGCATCCCATCCCCAGTGTTCCAGGCAAAGTCACTTCCTGCATTCTCTGAAAATATACACCCTCTAGCTTCAATGTAGGGAGTCTGGCTTAGCCAGCCTCTAGGTTCTAACCCAAAGCTGACAGTGTTGGTCCTATGCCCAGAAGTCCTCCATAGCTCCCCACCACAGTCGGGAGGAAGTACATGCTCCCCAGGCTGACTACCCAGGCCTGCCAGACCCTGACCTCTTCCATATAAAACCCAGAATGAAATTATATTGCCCTCACCACTCCCCTGCCCTTCTCAACCCAAGGACTTTCTAGTTTCTTTTTGTTCTATCCCAGGAATTTTTTAAATTTTATTTTGGACATATTCATTCCCTTCCTCAACTCTTCATGGATTTCCTCCCCTCCACAATCAGCTTCATATTTTTTTTCTCTCTCAAAGAAAGAAAGGAAGACAGGAAAAAAGAAAGAGAGCAGAAAAAGAAGGAAGGAAGGAAGGAAGGAAAAAAGAAAAAGAGAGAAAGAGGAAGGAAGGAAGGAAGGAAGGAAGGAAGGAAGGAAGGAAGGAAGGAAAAGAGCAGAAAAAGAAAAGATGGAGGCTGTTTCATGTTGAGCAGCTACTCCTGAGAATGCGGTCTGCCCTGGGGTGTACTTAATACACCCAGTGTCTCTTCATTGCGGAAACCGATTTTCCTCTTCCGGTAGCTAACAATCACAAATAGTTTCTTGACTGGGATTTTGTGCCCACTTCCCCTTCTCCATGCTGGAATTTCGTCTCGTTTGAACTTGTGCAGGTCTTATACATGCTGTCATAGTCTGTGAGTTAGGATAGGCATCAGCACTGTTGTGTCTGGAAAATTCTGCTTCTTGGGGTCAACCTCCACCTCAATGACATTAGTAAGTACCATCTTCAGCAATGGAGCCTTACCTTCAGGTTATGAAGAGTAACCAGTAGCCTTGGCAATAGCCTGTAATGCTTGATATTCCACAGACCTCTATGGCCAACAACTTCATCAGATGGTAACCAGTTCTTGGTACTGGGATTTTGTTGAGTAGCACATGGTGTCCAGTTGAGACATTGTCTCCCTCATTATATGGCAACTTCATTTAAATTCCATTAATGTATATGTATATTTTAGGAAGCTTCTACAGTAGTAGGTTTCCATATTGTTCTTCTTTTATTTCTTTTTTATTGAAAATGGACTTTTTCATATTATATATTCTGAATACAGTTTCTCTTCCCTCCAACTCCTCCCAGATCCTTCCCACCTCTCCACCCACTCAAATCTACACCCTTTCTCCCTCTCTTTCATTAGAAAACAGTCATCTAAAAAAAATAAAATAAAAACAAGCAGAATAGGACAAAATTAAGAGAAAAAAGAGCCAAAGAAAAAGTAAAAACAAAAAACAAAACACACACATACAGATGCAGAGACACACATATTTGCATACACAAAACTCCCATAAAACCAGAAACTATAAGCAAAAGACCCATAAAGAAAAAAAACCCCAGACTAAGCTTTATGAGACAGACAAAAATAGCTCCCAAAATATCATTGAGTTTGTATTTATGTTGGCCGTTTACTGCTGGGCATAGGGCCTACCATTCAGTGTGGTTTGTATACCTCCTGAGACCTCATTGGAGAAAACTAATTTTTCCTTTGCAAGTGGATATCATTTGAAGAGAGCTTCTGAGTTAGGAATGGAGGTTCATGCCCACTTACCCTCTTGGAGCTGGACCCATACAGCTTAGACCTGGGCAGGCCCTGTGCATGATGCCACAGTCTCCGTGAGTTCATGTCTACATCAGTCCTAGTGTGTCCAGAAGGCCTTGTTTCATTGGTGTCTTTCATCCCCAGATCAGGGATTTAATGCAGACATCCCATTTAGGCCTGAATGCTCCAAGGTCCCTGTTCCTGTCTCTGTCTCTGTCTCCTTCTCTGTCTCTGTTTGTCTCTCTCTCTCTCTCTCCACATTGCCCAGATGTGGGTCCCCATATTGGTTCCCATCTACATCAGGAGGAAGCTACTCTGCTTCCACACAGCTTTTCAAAAGCCCTTTAGTGTCCCTCCTCATATCCCCTCCTCTACCCTGTGCCCCCATTGAATCCTCTATTCTAGTTTTCTCTTTGTCTCTTTATAACACTATATTCTATTTCCTCTGCCTTGGAAAAAAATCTGTCCTCCTTGGTCACTTAGTAGCTACCTAACATCTGTGTATATCATGAACGAAACAAAATATCTAAAATTTAAAAGCTAGCGTCCACATCTAAGAGAAAACTTGCAATGTTTCTTCCTGGGTGTGGATTATCTCATTCAAAATTATTGTTTATAGTTCAGTCGGCTTCTCAGTTACTTGTTTCATCTTTTGATAACTCTCTACCTACTTGGATACCCCATTTTTAAATTGGGTTATATTTTTCTTGATGTTCAATTATTTTTAATTCTTTGTATATTCCAGATACTAATCTTCTACCAGATGAGTAACTGGTAAAGATTTTTCTCATTGTGTAGACTGCCTCTTTGCTCAAATGATGGTGTCCTTTCCTATACTGAAACATTTTAGCTTAGTGAGGTCCCATTTAGTTATTGTTGATCTCAATGCCTGTGCTATCAGGATCCTGTTCAGAAAATTATTCCCTGTACTAATGAGTTCAGCTAACTGGAAATTTTCATAGTCCTCAAGTCTTTGCATATGTTGTGTCTTCTACTTAGAGGAGCTGGGATATTTGTATGCTGTATGAAGATATAATTGCTGTGATTGACTTAAAGAGCTGAATAGCCAATAGCTAGACAGGAGAGATAGGTGGGATTTCTGGGGAAAGAAAGGAAGAGGAGGAGGAAGCTAGGCATGCAGAAGACACCAGAAGACATGGAGAGGAGATACTAGATGGAAGAGAGGTAACACCCCATGATAGAATGTAGATTAATATAAATGGATTAATTTAAATTATATGCACTAGTTAGGAACAAATCTAAGCTATAGGCTGAGCTTTCATAATTAATAAGAAGTCTACATGTCATTATTTGGGAGCTGACAGGACAGAAAAAAACTCATTACAGAGTTCTCCACCTCCCAAATGAAGGTCTCCTTGGCCTTCAGTACCTAGTCTATGACACCCCCTTACAAAAGATTTCTCAGCTGGTATACAGCTATAAGCACAACATTCAGTAGATGGATACATAGGAATCCTAAGTTCAAGGTCAGCTGGGACTACATAATGAGATCTGGTTTCAAAAACCCATGGGCTGAGGATGTAACTCAGTGGTTGTTATGGTGCATGAAATGTCTCTCACAAACTCATGTTTTAAATGTCTGAGCCCAATACAGTGACATTATTTTTGGAAGGCTAGAGACTTTTGAAGACAATACTCAGTTCCTGGTTCCTGCTTTTCTGCTCGCTGGTCTGCCATGATGTACAGAGCCTCTACCACAGTCACTGAGCTGGTCTGCAGTGACTTCTCAACGATGGTGGATAAACCCTGTGAAACTGTGAGCCAAGACACACCCTTGCTCCTTTTAAGTCCTTGTCAGGTATTTTGGTCTCTGTGACATGAAAGTAAATGATGCTATGGCAGAGCACTTGCCCAGCATGTACAAGCTCCCTGGATTTGATTGTGAGCCCTGGAGGTCGGGTGGGGGGAAGGGAATCGGGTTTCTTTGACTTTTCTGATATAGTTCTGGATATTCTTGTGGTGGTTGTCTAGGTTTCTATCTCTCTCGCCAGCAGATTAAAGACTCCTCAAGAGCAGTCTGATGTGACTGGTTCTTGGTGGCCCATTGCTGAGCATAGGTGAATACAGGAAGGGATAGGAAATATCCACACTTCTGCCTTCTAGAATTTACCAGACTGGAAGTCAGAAAGTGGCATCCTGAGTCAGGAGGACTTGTTGCAAGCATCCTTGAAATGGGAAACAGAGAAAGATGTTTTGAATGAACATGATGGCCTGTGTTTAAGTAGTGCCTAATGTTGCAAAAACAGACCTTAAGATGAGCAGAGGGAGGCACATAGTCCCTCAAGACATAAGAATGAAAGAAAGATGTTTTGGTGAGTATCCAGCTGAAGTTTCTGTTCTGGTTCCACCAGACAGAATGGCACAGGTCACCACCACCTTAAGTCTAGAATTCATGTGATAATTAAAGAATACTCATTCCTTACAGGTCCTGGTTCCAGATCCCCTACAGAAGTGAAGATCTAAGCATGCTCTAGTGCGACCCCCGGGAAGGGACCCCCGACCTGCGGGGGTGAGGTGATGAGGGTCGCTACTAATTTGGTGGGCCTTCACGAGCAGATCCGATCTGGAAAGTGAACTTCAAGAGGTTAATGAAATCAGGCTCAAGACAACGTTTGCTGATCAAGAGCCTTTATTTTTTGGGGCGCGCTGGAATTTATAGAGGAAGGACCTCAGGGGGGTGGTACAAGCATGTCAATCAGGTCTCAATTCAAATATACACCAAATACGGTAAAGACAAAGCTGTAATTTTCCATCAGTCATCAGTTGCATTCCACAAATGCTTGTCAGCGTAAGTCAGGTGCAGGAATTAGGGAGGGGTAGGAAGTATACAACAGAACACTTTAACCTTTTGTTAACAAAGACAATTACTCTGTAAGGGTACTTCCCTCTGGCTAGGCGGGTGGGCTGCCCTGTGTAAATTTAACTTTAATGGTTAGCCTTTTCCTTTGTCTCAAGGGCATGTGTGCTCGCAGTCACGTAGGCGGAAGGCCAAGAAATGGTTGACAGACTCCATTTTGTTCAAGGTTCTAGCAGTCCCCAACATCTCCCCCTTTTCTATATAGTAAAAGAAGAGAGCAATTGGGTGGAGTGCCTGTCTTAGGTTACCTGGTGGGCTTCCAGTTCTGGACATGGCGAGAGAGGATACGAATTAAGTTTTTGCCGGCAATGTTTAGAGAGCCATGTTTGCTCCCAGATTCTGGCACCAAGCTATCCCCGTCTTAAGCATCTCCACAGCCTGGAGCAGAGTGAACGCGGGCGGTTGGCCAGGTACTCAAACTCCTGAAAGCTCAAAGGCTGGAATGTAGGTTTGTCTACAGCCTCAGGTTCTTCGGGGTCTTGTTGAGAGAGCTGCTGATAGTGAACCTGAACTGAATTTTTGGTAGCCTCATCAACCTGATTTTTAACAAAACCAGTAAGGCGGCGAAATGCCCAAGGACCAAAGGAAATAAGTAACATAAGGCCAATAAAAGGTCCTAACAAACTAGGCAGCAAAGTCGATAGCCAGGGAGAGGTAGAAAACCAATTTTTGTACCAAGATTCACTTTGATCCAAATTTCTTTTTGTTTCTTCCAGACTCTGTTCAACTCTTCTGATACTATCTCTAACTAATCCTGATTTGTCTTTGAAAAAGCAACATTCCTCTTTAAGGGCGGCACAAACTCCTCCCTCCCGCAAAAAGGCGAGGTCGAGACCTCGGCGGTTTTGTTGTACCACTTCAGCTAAGGAACCAACAGTTTGTTCTAAGTAATCTAAACCTCTTTTTAGCTCATCTACGTCTCTAATAACAGTGCGGGTTAGAGCATTAACAGAGTCCTTTGTGTGGATTAGGGAGTAAATTCCTGTGCCAGCACCTGTCGCACCCAGACCAACCAATATGGCTAGTGTGAGGGCGCTGACTGGCTCTCTTTTTTTGGCGAGAGAGAGTTACAGTTGGATCACTTTGGGGCAATAAATCAGATTCAGGGAGAACAGTCAATTTGGGCACAAGTACAACAAGGACGCAGTAGTCCTTGTGCGCAAGAAAAACATCTACAATAATATGCGGGGATAACCCTGTGGAGCAAGCAAAAAAGGTGAGGTTGGGGGCAATAAGAAAGGAAGCATGAGCAGCAACTTGCATGGTTTGAGTACATGCTTCTAACAGCGGGGTGGGGGGGAACCGGGGGTGAGGTGATGAGGGTCGCTACTAATTTAGTGGGCCTTCACGAGCAGATCCGATCTGGAAAGTGAACTTCAAGAGGTTAATGGAAACAGGCTCAAGACAACGTTTGCTAATCAAGAGCCTTTATTTTTTGGGGCGCGCTGGAACTTATAGAGGAAGGACCTCAGGGGGGTGGTACAAGCATGTCAATCAGGTCTCAATTCAAATATACACCAAATACGGTAAAGACAAAGCTGTAATTTTCCATCAGTCATCAGTTGCATTCCACAAATGCTTGTCAGCGTAAGTCAGGTGCAGGAATTAGGGAGGGGTAGGAAGTATACAACAGAACACTTTAACCTTTTGTTAACAAAGACAATTACTCTGTAAGGGTACTTCTCTCTGGCTAGGCGGGTGGGCTGCCCTGTGTAAATTTAACTTTAATGGTTAGCCTTTTCCTTTGTCTCAAGGGCATGTGTGCTCACAGTCACGTAGGGGCTGCAGAGATAGTTAAGAGCACTGGCCGGCTTCCCTTGCAGAAGACCCACAATCAATTCCAAGAACCCGCATGGCACCAATAGAGACATGCAATAATCTACTTTAATTTAAACTATTTTTCATACAATACATTCTGATCTGTTTCCCCTCCTTCATCTCCTTGCAGATCCTCCCCACCACTCTACTCTTCCATCTCCAAGCCTTCGTTCTCTCTCCCTCTTTAGAAAGTAGGCAAATAAAGCAAACCAGAATAAAACAAAACAAAGAATGAGAAACATATACACAGAGACAGACACAAACACAGGCACACACACACACAGAAACACACACACACAGAAACACAAAATAGGAAATCATAATGTACAAACAAAAGACACGGAGTTTTTAAAAAGCCCCAACAAAGCAGTATGAGACAAAAAGTCTCCAAAACTACCATTGAGTTCATGATATATTGACCATCTACTTCTGGGCATGTATAACCAGGGAGATTCCACTGGAGAAAACTAGTTTTTCTTTAGCAAGTGGCTATCAGTTGAAGATAACTCTTGGTTAGGGTGGGAGTTTCTGTTCATTTCCCCCTCTCAGCTGTGGGACTCCATTTGGCTTGGACCTGTGCGAGCCCTGTGCATGCGGCCACAGTCTCTGAGTTCATATTTGAGTCAGTCTTGTTGTGCCTGGAGATACGGTTTCCTTGATGTCTTTCATTCCCTCTGGATCTTACAATATATTTGTCTTCTATTCGGCATAGTTCTCTGATCCCTGGGGGGGGATTGATGAAGACATGCAATTAAGCTCTTTCTCTCTCACTCACTCTCTCTCTCTCAATCTCTCTCTCTCTCTCTCTCTCTCTCTCTCTCTCTCTCTCTCTCTCTCTCTCTCTCTCTCTGCAGACTGTCTAGTCTTTTTATATTAGTTCCCACATACTGCAGGAAGATGTTTCTCTGATGATAGTTAGGTCAGAGATGTGGGGACACCAGACCTTGAGCAGAGATCCACTTCCCCATCAGCCTGGGAGTAGGCAGCTGTAAGACAATGTTTACTAAAAACATGTTTACTAAAAACAGTAAAATTCCCCGGGGCAATAAGTTCCTGAAAAGGGCTGGCCCACAGGAACTGCCCTGACCTCGACCTTTTCCAAAGACGAACTGCCTCTTTCTAGCCACCCACCACCCCTCTGGTGTCAGGGTATATAATAACCAGCCAGGGTAGGAATAAAGGAGAGCCTTCTTGAGGAGCCTTCGGTGTTGTCAATCCCCGACACCCTCCACACATTCTCGGACACAGGCTGCGCAGTGGGCGTGGCAATTGGAGGTCCCACCGAGATGTGAAAGCGAGGTACGAGGTAAGTGGACGGGGTTGTCCCTTTTGCCAGCCAGGGACGGATGGGGGAAAATAGGAAAAGAAATGATGGGAAATAGTCCCTGGAAGTTTAAATTACAGTATCATGTAAAAAAGTTACTTGAAGAACAGGGGACTACAACCATGGAAGGCTTTCTAAAATGGATTGAGCATGCGAGTCCATGGTTTATTACTGGGGGAGGCGGAAATGTCCCAGATTGGGAGGATGTTTGCCATGATTTTCAGAGAGCCGGGTGTTGGTGGCACAAGCCTTTAATCCCAACACTCGGGAGACAGAGGTAGGAAGGAATGAGGCCATCCTGGTCTATAGAGCGAGTTCCAGGCCAGCCTCCAAAAGGATAGAGAGAAACCCAGTCTCAAAAAAAAAAGGCAAAATAAGAAATAAAATAAAAAATCTCCAGTCTTTCGCCTGATCCACTGAGGTCAGGAAAATAAAGGGGAACTGAGAGATCTAAAAGGCTAGCCAGTAAGTAAGGCTATGCAGATGTATTAAAAAGGGGTGCCAAGCTAGGCGTACCAGATTAAATCTCCAGGCCTTCGCCTGACAAAGGTCAGGAAAGTAAGGGGACCCTGAGAGATCGCCCTCAGTTGGAGGGTGGATTGGATTAAATCTCCAGTAAGAAAGAAAAATTGAGAAGTTGCCCTCAGTTGGAGGGTAGATTACATTAAATCTCTAGGCCTCAGCCTGACACCAAGGTCGGGAAATAGGTGAACCCAAGAGATTGCCCTCAGTTGGAGGGTGGATTGTGTAAATCTTAAGGCTTTTTGTCTGAGGGAACGTCCTGGGTTGAAGGATGGATTGAAAATGGGTGAATGGCCAGGCGTTGGCGGCACACACACCTTTAATCCCAGCACGCCTTCAATCCCAGTACTCAGGAGACACAGGCAGGCAGATCTCTTGAGTTCAAGGCCAGCCTGGTCTACAAAGCAGTTCCGGGACAGCCTCCAAATAATACAGAGAAACCCTGTCTCGAAAAAAAAAATGGGTGAATCAAAAAAAATTTGGTAACAGTAAAGAGGTACTGGTATTAAGTAAAGAAAAAGTAGAAGACAAAGGTATATGGAATGGAAAATTTTGCTTGCATTTAAGGTCAATTTTGTGAGTCATCTCTAAAAACTTTTGGCCAAAAGCCTGGCCTCTCCACCTACAGAGTTACAAGGAGTAGATATGGCTGTACCCCATGACTGTAGCTCAAATGGAGGAATGATGAAGGGCATACAGGACTTTTTAACCTTTTTAGTTCAAGGATTGGCTGGAGTTGTTCTTTTACATAGATTTCAAATAAGGAAGTTTCATTTCAATAGACGACTCATGACCTAGGGAAAAAGGATGACTGAAAGATGCATGTATGTTCTGAATGTATGGTGTGGCCACACCGGTATATATGAAATGTGATTGTGAACTGCTTATATGATTAAAAAAGGATACTTAAATCCCTTCAAAAATAGTTTAAAAATCTACCTAAATTGCTTTAGATATAGCCAAAAGGAACATCCAGCCAGTCAGTTAATGTCTTAACAGAAAAGTTAAAATGCAAATGAGGCCTTGTCAGCTAGTGAGAGCTCTACAGGTTAGATTGGGAAAGACTGCTCACAGACTTCAAATAATTTTCAAAAGTCATTTGGGACAAAGTATAGTTTACAATCTTTGAGTGATTTTCAGAAGTTTTTAGCAAATACTTAATGGATATGTCCTTTTTAAAGGGCATCTACAAATAATCTAGGTAGTGATCCCAATTCATCTAGATAGTTAACCAAGGAGGGTAGACAAATCCTTCTACTGTTATGGTCCAGCTTCAACAGTTCAAACAAAATTTAGAAAATAAAAAAGGGGGAGTAATGTCCCCAGTCCCCACATGACTCATCAAATAATACACTCCTCATTTAAAAATTTTAATAACGTCCCCAGTCCCCACATGACTCATCAAATAATACACTCCTCATTTAAAAATTTTAAAAATGTGAATGCCAGTGAGCAATCTGCTTCAGACAGATTCTGGCATGATGGAACTTGAGCAACTATTGCTCAGTTCAAATGGAGACATCCATGCACTAGACAGTGGAGAAGACCCTAATTTGGGGTCAAGGGCATGTTTGTATTTTCTTGCAGGAAAAGAATAAAGCTTCGACAGCTGTCAGACCATTTAGTGAGATGCATGGAGCAGAGAAAAACTGGACCTGAGACCATGGGAGCCTACCTAAGCCCGTTTGAGTGAGATCTCCTAAATCAGTGTTCCTGACCCTTGATGGCATCGAATCTCCAGCCCGAGAAAGAAGGAAAACAGTCGGTTCGAGATTTCCAGTTTCTCAACAGGCCTACTGCATCAACCTCCCGGACCTGTGAGTTTTCATCCTGAAGCCAACAGAGAACTGGAAAGACTAACTGTCTGCCCTTGACACACCTTGAAACAACAGAATTCATTTTGCCAGTTTTTCCCTTTGGGGGAAAAAGGACCCATTTAAAACATTTAGACATTGGTATGGACTGTGATGAGTGGCAAAAGCCTCTTTTCAGTATTTGAACAGAACATGGTCACTTGAAATATTAGACTTGGTGGTTCCTGTTTCTGGAATCACGCTTATGCCAGTGTATTTATCTGGAGAAATGCAACTTTTCCTAATGCGACAAAAAGGAGACTTTGACTCAAGTTGCATATTCAGCTGAGGCTAGTGATGTTAAATCAACAAACTGCATCACCACAGGAACAAATTGGTGCTCTGTGGATAGTGCAACAAGCCTCTTGTTCATATTTTTTATAATGCTACATGTGTAACATCAATGATTGTGCCTAGTGTATCTGTGCAAGTGCACTTTCTAAATGCTTCCCTGAGCAGATCTTAGAACGATTGTAAACTTTATCACTGTTTTGACCATCAAATTGTAAATGTAAATCACTTGCGGGTTACCCTTGTAACAGAGGAAGGCTGGTAGAATGTTATGGCCCAGATCTGGTGATGGGTACGGTGATGGAGAGGCGCTATGTCAATGGGGGTCCTGGAAATGGTGGCAGTGGCGGTAGGCATTCCGGCTTTATGCCGAGCTCAAACGTGCCTTGTTCCAGAGGCAAGAGATCTGTAACCAAGTATTGCTTAGCTTAGCCCATGGCAATCCCTATAGCCATGAAGGTTGGTTACAGATGATTTAAAGACGAGGTTCTTCCGTTGATGGGCAACCTGTGGGGAAGACCCCTCCCACCTAAGACAGGGGTTCAAGGTCCCCCAAAGACGGGCAAGGGAGGGTGACCCTACTTGACCTAAGCCAGGAGTGCCTCAGAAAATAAAAAAGAGGGAATTGTGGGGACGCCAGACCTTGAGCAGAGACCCACTTCCCCATTGGCCTGGGAGTAGGCAGCTGTAAGACAATGTTTACTAAAAACATGTTTACTAAAAACAATACAATGCCCGGGGCAATAAGTTCCTGAAAAGGGCTTGCCCACAGAACCGCCCTGACCTCGACCTTTTCCACCCACCACCCCTCTGGTGTCAGGGTATATAATAACCAGCCAGAGTAGGAATAAAGGAGAGCCTTCTTGAGGAGCCTTAGGTGTTGTCAATCCCCGACACCCACCGCACATTCTTGGACACAGGCTGCGCAGTGGACGTGGCAAGAGAGACACTGATCTTTGGGTAGAGTCATTAGGAGGAATTTTATTGCTATGTCTCTAGCAGAACACAGTGTTTTGTTCTCCCCTAGGTCTATGACCTACTTAGTCTCAGTTTCTTGGCTGCCTGAATGGCACAAGGCATGGGCTCCCTCTCATGGAGTGGGCCTTAACTAGTGGCTGGTCACTCCTTCCACTGCACCAGCAACCAGGCAGGCAGGTCACCATAGTATATACTGAGGGCTTATGGCTGGGTTGGTGCTTACCTTTCTCCTCCAGTAGCATGCAGAGTACCTTCCAGGACCATGAACACTAGTGAGTAGGGGTGAAGGTTCTTATTAGACACCGGCTTGACTTCTCCATGAGATATGTGTAACCTTCAGCAATACGGAGGACCTCACTGTCAGTTTGTGGAGAGCAACCAGTATCCTTGGTAATAGCCTGAGATGTTTGGAGGTTTCCAGGGGACTCCTTTGGCCGATGACTCAACTAGATGTAACCCGTTCCTGGCACTGGAAGTTTCCCTTGGCGGTATAAGATGTCTATCTGAAGCATTGTCTTCCCCATTATTTGGTTACTCCATTTAGAATGTGTGCATTTTAGGAAGCATCTGTAGTAGCAAGTTTCCATATGGCCCCTCCAGTGGCCCTGAGGGTTAGTTGCCCCCTTTCTCACATTCCCTCTCTTACCTCCCTTTCCTCCCCTTCTTCGTTTAATCTTCCTGTGCCTCACCCCCTGTCTCTCCATAACCACATATTCTGTTTCCCTTTCCTTGGGAGATCTTCCCCTCCACTCCTAGTCACTCTATACCTAACTTCTGTGGTTATATGAATTGGAGCATGTCTCTCAACGGCTTAGGAGCTAACGCCTTCAAAAAAGAGAATACATACCATATTTGTCTTTTGGGGTCTGAGTTACCTTGCTCAGGATGATTTTTTCTTCCTCCATCCATTCACCTGTGATTTTCATGATTATGCTTTTAACAACTGAATAATATTCCATTGTGTAAGTGTATCGCATTTTCTTTATGCATTCATTTCTTGATAGGCATCAATGCTGTTTCCAATTTCTGGCTATTATGAATAGAACAGCAATGAGCATGGCTGTGCAAGTGTCTCTGTAGTAGGATGTAGAGTCCTTTGGTTTTTGTTTTGTTTTGTTTTGTTTTGTTTTGTTTTGTTTGCTTGAGAGTGGTATAGCTGGATCTTGAAGCAGACCTATTCCCAGATTCCCAAGGAAGCTCTACACTGATTTCCATAGTGGCGTATGAGTTGACACTCCCATCAGCAATGGATAAGTGGTCCCCATACCCCACATCCTCACCAGCATGAGCTGTCATTTGTTTTACTGATCTTGGCCATTCTGACTGAAGTATTCTGACTGAAGATGAAATCTCAAAGTAGTTTGGTTTTTTGTTTGTTCATTTTTGTTTTTCAAGACAGGGTTTCTCTGTGTAGCCCTGGCTGTCCTGGAACTTGATCTGTAGATCAGGCTGACCTCAAACTCAGAGATCTGTGTGGTGATATATTATTTATGATTTAATAAATATTGCCTGAAGTATCAGAATGCAAAGCCATCCACATTAGTTAGCCATAGAAGCTAGGTGGTGGTGGTACACACCTTTAATCCCAGGACTCAGGCCTATCTCTGCCTCCCAAGTACTGTTCAAAGTAGTTTCGATTTGCATTTCCTGATGACTAAGGATGCTGGACATTTCTTTAAATGTTTCTCAGACATTTGTATTTCTTCTTTTGAGAACTCTGTTTAGTTCTGTACCCATTTTAAACCAGGTTATTTGTTTTCTTAACATTAAGGATTTTTAAGTTCTTTTTATATTTTAGATACCAACCTTCTATTGGATGTGCAACTGGTAAAGATCTTTTAATTCTGTAGCCTGACACTTTGTCCAAATTCATAGTCATAATTTTCAAAAAGAGGAGTAGAAACAGAGAAGTAGAGGATAACCTGGACACTCATTAGCAGCTAAAATTCTGTATCTGCTCACCACTAGGACACTCATTAGCAGCTAAAATTCTGTATTTGCTTACCACTAGGACACTTAGGCTCAACTTGTCTGTCATTGAGGAGAACACACATGTGGTTTGAGGTAGTTCTTCCTCTCTCTTGACCCTATGGTTAAGACCTATGTTAAAAATGTCTTTTTAATACACAATAACTCTGCTTTATAAACTAGTTCATCCTGGAGTCCTCTTCTGTGGTGTTGTCAGGGGCCTAGTTTTCCATGATTTGTGGTCCTCTAAAATAGTAAAAGGAACTTTTTGCCTTTGATGTGACATTGGAGAGTCCTTGGAGGAGTTGGGTGAAGCTGGGGGTGGTGGATCTCTAAATTCAAGGTTAGCCTGGTCCACAGAGTGCGTTCCGTGACAACCAGGGCTACACAGAGAAACCTGTCTCTAAACACCAAACCACACAGCAACAAAGGAGTTGGGGGAATAAAATCTGGGAACCAAGCTGAGCAGAGAGAGACAGCACAAATCTACCACCTATCTCCGTACTACGGGGAACTGGGAAGGCGCAGGGAGAAGGAGTGAGCAGGTTGAAAGGTGTCCCAGACTCTGCCCTTGTGCTGGTGCTACCACAGGCTGTCCATCCAGTATTTCACAGCTGGGCGTTCTCTGCAGCCTAGAACTCTTAAATTGTTTTTAATATGTGAATGTGTACCTGGATGTATGTGTGCTCAGCACACGAATGAAGGAGCCCCCCTTAGATCTGGAGTCACAAATGGTTTTGAGCCACCATGTGGGTGCTAGGAACCGAACACATCTTCTGATTATGCAATAGCAACTCTTAACCACCAAGCTGTTTCTCCAACCCTTTTTAAAAATTTGTGTTTTGTATGTATGGGTGTTTTGTCAACATGTATGGCTGCGTACCATGTATGTACCTGGTGCCTATGGAGGCCAGAAGAGGGTGCTGGAATCCATGAAGTGGAGTCACATGGAGTTGTGGGTGCTAGGAATTGAACCTGGGTCTTCCCCCCCCACCCCCACCCCACCTCACCCTGCCTTGATACTAGGTTTTATACTGTAGTCTAGGATCCAGGCTGGGGCCTGGAACTCACAATAGACAACTAGACTGGTTTTGAACTTGCTTCCCTCATGCTAGGATTAGCATGAACTACCACACCCTTCACTCTGCTGCCATTGCTTTGGATTTTGGATTTTGGTTTCCAGTTGGGGGAGGGGGTGTTTTGAGATAGTCTCAAAAATTCAACTCAACTTAAATTTTGCTATGCAACGAGGATAGCCTGCCTATCCTGGTCTCCATGTTGGGACTACAGGCATGCCTCTCTGAGCTTGCCTTTGTTGGATATTTGTATTCATCCACAAAGCCCAGGAGAGCAGTACTGCCGTCTCCTCCCCAGAGCTGTGGCCTATAGCCCTCAGCAGAGCACAGGGCCTGGCCAAGGGTCTGGGTAGTAAAGCAAGGTTCTCTGGCACTGAGAGTTATGGAGTGTGTTTTTATGTTTGTAGAAAAAAAAGAGTGTACAGAATAGTGGGCGGTGGGGAAATAGGGATATCCTGGCTTCTGATTGGTTGGATTTACAAGAACCGGGATCAGGCCAGAGTGAGATCTGCATTCCAAGCAAGTGGATGTTTTAGGCACGTGGGTCCCTTTCCGAACTTGACAAACCTTGAGTGAGTACCTTAGGGGTAGGTCGCTCCAGTGGCTGGGCTACAACGGGAATGGGAGTGGGGGTAGGGACAAGGGATGTCTGGGTAGATAGGGATCTGGAGGACTCAAGCTTCTTCACAAATGGGTCTTTGGAGATTTAGTTTTGGAGCCGCGTGATCCCACCAGGGCGTCAGCCGAAGAGCTTCAGGAAGCAAGGCTGGCAGTAAGGCTTGCCGGCGCGCTCCTGGAAGGAGCCTTTTGTGAGTGGACGCAGGCAGAATGTGCAGGTGAAGTGATCCGGGTGGAAGCGGCGTCCCAGAGCAGACACGCAGCGGCCAGTCACCGGGAGGCCACACGTGGCACACAGCGAACCACGCTGGGCGTGGAAATGGTTCTCACACAGCGGGCGACCCTCGTGCTCAAAAAAGCTGCCTCCGGAGAAGGGCGCGAGGCATTCCTTCAGAAGGAGGAATTGACAAAATGAGCCAAATGAGCAAAACCCTGACCAGATAACCCACGTGCATAACTAACATCTACCCTGACCCCTGTAGCCTCGCAGCAGAGGTGAAGAGGCGCTTCCAGAAAGAGCCAGCCGGACTAACTCTGGACTTCTAGCCCGTTCCTCACAGCCACGCACCCTGCAGACGAAGCAGTCTGGATGCCAGAGCGCGCTGAGCGCCGAGATGTAGTTATCCAAAATGGGGCCTTGGCAGCCCTGGCAGCGCGGGGCGAACAGCTGCAGGAAGTCCCGCCGGCAGTAGGGGCGGCCCTCCCGCTCGTGGAAACCTGGGGGCAGGGACAGAGGGTGTGGGCAGTGGGTCTGGGTAGTAGGGAGAGAAGGAAAGGGGGAGAGAGGATAGGACCCCACGGGGAAATGGGGGTGGGGAGGGCAGACGAAATAGAAGAAAACTGAAGGCGGGGAGAACAGTGAACCTGTAGTGTGAGCTCTCACCCTCTTCTCCGAAGGGCTCCCCACAGCTGACGCAGCAGAAATGTTCTGGGTGCCAGTGGGTGCCCAAGGCAGTAACCATTTTCTGCAGAAAACGAAAAGGGACACTACTGTCCCCTGTCCCTTCTTCCCTCCGCCTCCCTTTGGGAACCTGGGGGAGTAGGGACAGCATTCTGAATGAAGTTTGTGTCTGTAGGGGCAAGAACTAACAAGGAATTTGGGGTAAGAGGAGAAACAGGAACGGCAGGATGGGGTGGAGGTAGGGAGGAGAGGCAGCTCTGCCTTTGGCAGGTTTCTCTGAATGAAACCGGCAAATGGGCGGGGCTCTGTAGAGCTTACATGTCGGATGGGTTGGTTGCAGAAGCCACAACGTGGGGAAAAGCGCTCGAAGTAGCACTCGGGGCAAAAGGGAGCCCCATCCTTCTCGAAGAAACTGCTGCCTCCCAGGGTTGTGGAACAACCGCTGCAAAGGAAGTGCTCAGGGTGCCAGGCTTTGCCCAGCGCAGTAACCACCTGCGAAGTCGAATGGGCGGTTTCCGTCAGAGTGGCTCGCCTCTGGCGGGTGCTGGCTGAGCTAAGGTTTACAAACCTGACATTTTCCCAGTCTTAACCCCGAGGGATCAGGATGAAAAACCCAAAGTCCAAGGTGTGTTAGAGGTCCAAAGCTGGCCTTCCAGCTTTACTCCGGGATCTATATTCACAAAGCACAGAGGGCATGGTGTATTTGGGCACATACCCCTTCCAATGGCCCACAGAAAGGTTTAGTTACTTTAGATTTTGTGTAGAGTGCTTGGGTTTGGGGTTTTTTGTTTGTTTGTTTGTTTGTTTGTTTGTTTGTTTGTTTTGAGAGAGAATCTTTCTAAGCTGCCCTGGCTTCAAACTCACTGTGTAGTTCAATTCTCCTACCTCTCAACCTCCAGGGTGCTAGAATTAAAGCATATACCACCATGCCAGGAATCATCTTCAGGCCAGGAAGCAACCTATGAAGATTGTGCTATGGGAGAATCTCCTTACTCTAAGGAGATGCTTTAAGCCAATCGGGCACAGCTATTCTGGATCATATCTGCACAATCCATGATCCAAGAACCAGGACTCCTCGACCAACTCTGAGAGGAAAAGACAGTGTTTGCTATGCTTAAGAGATACTAGGCAAAATCCAGGAGGCTGTTGTGAAGATAACATGAAATAGTGGTGTGAAAAGGAACTAGCACCGTGTCTGGCACACAGTAGGGCCACATCAAATACTAGCCAGGTTAGAATTCTTACCCTATGGCCTATCACTAAGAGTTTCAGTTTTCTCATCCATAAAAACGCATGCTGCTAAGGGTTAGTTCAATGGCAAAAGATGTAGTTAGCATTAGTAAAGGCCCCGTGTTCAGTCCCTGGTGCACTTTTTGAATTATGAAAACATGAAGCACAGCTGGGCATGGCGGCTCACCTTATACTTCCAGCACTTGGGAGGCTGAGGTAGGAGGACTGTCATGAGCTCAAGGCCAGTCCGGGATACAGAGTGTGTTTCTGGTCAGCCTAGGCTACAGTGAGACACTGCCTCAAAAAGCAAAATAGTGTTTTGTTTTTTAAAAACCACATAAAGCATAAATAGTAATGTCTACTCCAGGTGGACAAGGTAGCACATGCTGGAAATTCTAGAACTTGGGAGGTAAAAGTGGGATGATCATGGGTTTTAGGGCAGCCTGGGCTACATAGTAAGATCTTATCTCAAACTTCTAAGGGTTGGACTGGGGCTGTGTCTCAGGTGGTAGAGAACTTGCCTAGCATACACAAAGTCCTGGGTTCTATCCCCAAGAATCCCATATGAACTGGGAAGAGGAAGGGATGCCTATCAACCCAGGACTCAGGAGGGAGAGACTAGAGGGTCAGAGACGGGGCCTTATCCTTGACTGTATACTGAATTGGAGGCCAGCATGAGCTACATGAAACACTGTCTCAAAACAAAACAAAAAACAAAGAATCCAGGAGCTCTGATACAGAGCAGTGACAGAGGGTCTACCTAGTATACACAAGGGCCTCAACTTCACAAGAAAAACAATTTGCACCCCTCGGGTATTCATTGAAAGGGGACGGGGACGGCACACTGTCCCAAATGGAACATCTATAGCACACCCTCTCCCCACATGGCTCAGAGACCATCACAGAAGAGGGGAGGGGAAGACAGTAAGAGCCAGAAGTTGGGGAGACTGCTGTGAATCAGTGCGTTCGCCACATGACAGGAACTCACAGCAGCTGTGGATCTTTCACAAGACCTCCCGAGCACCAAGCTAGTTAGAATTCCATCAAGGATGAGGGAGGGGCTCACTTAGCCCAGCCTCTAGCAGGGGATCTACTGGCAGTCATAGCCTCCTGGGAGAGGAGGCTTCTGTTTTCTCCAGGAATGTGGCCCCTAGGAGATACCAATGCCCCAGAGGATGGCCCTGCGCCCATGCGCATATCGGAAGCACTAACTGTACTGGGTGACTTTAAAAAGATGAATGAAGTTGGGGGCACTGGAAGGAATTAAGACGGGTTATTCGGAACCAGCATATGCTGTATACGCACATTACATTCTCAAAGAACAAACTACTTATGAAAGGAAAAGCAGAGTCTGGTTCTCAAAGTGGCTATGTGAGCACATGCCTCCCTTCTCGGCTGCACTTACTTGGCCGGCTATAGGTTTATTGCAGGAGCCACAGAGGCCTTTGGCCTGAGTGGGAACACCACGGCGGCTGAGGTCGGATTGCAGCAGGCCCAGCATGGTGTCCAGACTGCCCTTGCTAGTCTGTCCTGGTGGAGAAGGGCACCTCTCTTGGGTGGAGCTCACCACTGGGGGCTGAGATGGCCCTGAGGCTGGGAGCTGCAGTGAAGAGTACACGGACATTGAGTCAACAAGGCCCCAAACTGGAAATGTCAAAACTGGATTGGTGAACCACAGAGCAACACCAATCAAAATCCTTCCAGACTCACGTGGTTCTGGACCCGGAAGTCGGAGAGTGATGCCATCAGTCTATCCAACTCCAGAGTGGCTGAGGTGGCTGAAGGCTTGGGGGAGACAGGGAATGGGCTGGGGGGACTGTGGAGAACACAGTTGTGTAACCTTAGGGCCTGCCAGCATGACACACCCCTCTAGTAACTCAGACACCCAGGACCCATCACCTCCTTCCTAGCCTTGTCAACTACACCAAACTCACACAGTGGGTGTGCTCTTGTCTTCAGTTTGGTCCTCCTTCTCTTCCCCTTCAGCCATCTTACTAGATGGGAACTGAGACATGATCTCATCTGGAGAGATGAGAAAATAACACTAGGTTAGGGGCACACTCAGTTCACCCTCCCAGTGAAGTCTTTATGTCCTTTAACTGCTCCTTGGAGAAGTCAGTGTCCCTTAGACTCTGCCCTGCTTTGCTCTGCCCCCAGCCCATCAAAGATTGCTGGTACCTGTGATGTTGAACTGGGTGGCATTAAGTTCCTGAAGCAAACGATCTAGCTCACAGAGCCCATTGCCCAAGACACCACTGGAAGAGGAGAATGGTGGAGCCACAGGGGCCACAGGCTTTGGGGACCGAGGCTTGCATACTGTGCTAAGGGACAGGAGGGAATCTGGGTTTAGGGTGGGGAATCCAAGTGCCCTCACCTGAACTTCAACTGGGTTCTCCCTCTTCATGCCCCAGTCCCCGGGCCTCTCACCTGTACAGATGATCCTTCTCCCCAGAGGCTCCTGAAGGCTCTCCAGACCCTGTCTGCAGAGTAGAGGTGTGTGTGGACGGACAGTCATGTTCCCTGCCTGACTCAGACTCTGATTTCCCCTAGCCCAGACCAACCCAGGCCCTCCTAGTGGTTGCCCCAGACCCCCAGACTTTCATCTCACCTGTGGCTGGTGGCCATAGGGTGGGGGAGGTGTGAGTGTCTCTGGTGGGCGCTCTTTTGGAGCCCCTAACCGTGACATGTGTGAAGTGGTGGTCTCCAGGTCAGAGAGCAGGGCATCTGCAGTGAGAGGCCCTCGGGTGAGAGGTCGGGGGTCAAGGTCTTAAGGGTTAGAGGACAAAGGGTTCCAAGTGGCAGTATTTGAAAAGATAGACGCCAGTGTTAAAGGCAGAGGCTAAGAAACAAACACAGGGCCAGACCAAGGCAAAGAAGGAGAATGGTAGCAGGGAGTCTTTATGACTAGACATCTCCCTTGACTTATCCCGGGAGCCAAGTACACACCCAGTCACTTGACTCTTTTATTCTCTCCATCCTTCCTGATGCAGCCAAGATTAGCTCTCGCTGAACCCCAGTTGTTCCATTGGCTGTATGCTTGACACCCAACTTCCTGGTTAAGTCTTCTCTGTACACACTAATTCTTCCCCATACTTAAACAGCCTGGCCAACCTGGCACACTTCTTGGTCACAATGAAGTCTCACCCAGTTCTCAGGGGCAAGTAGTGCTGGCAGGGAGCGGCCTTTTCGGGATACTTCTTATCCTTGTACTATTATTGAGGAGCGCCCTCTGCTGTTGGGTTCAGAAATCCTGCCATGCGGAGCACACACTTCGCAAATAGGGAGGATGAACGCCTGGGGCGCTTTGAATCTGTGAACTCGCCGTCCCTTCACTCTTCTCTGAGCATCTAGGTAGACGCCTTAAACTTCTTTCTGTCACCCTGGCACTCTCTGTCTGCTACTCTCTTTCTTGCCCTGAGGACTTACCTGACCTCTGCTATACTTGAGAGCGCTTACCCCTCTCTTCTTGAAGCCCTGGCGCAGGCTATCTGGTCCCTTTTCATCTCCGAAACTTGATGTCACACTCTCCGCTCCAGTCTATGTTCCCAGTCTCGGGACCCAAGGATCCCTTAACCCCTTCCTTCCCAGAGTCTCTGAATCCAGGCCCCCGCGGGTGTCTCAACGCCTAATCCATTACACAAACCCGGGTTGAGGGAGCAGAGCCCGGGAAGAACGGAGGAGGGTGCGGCATCGCAAGCAGGCAGGAAGGGAGAGGCAGGAACGGGTACGTGGATTTGGGAGGGAGGCACAGGCAGGCAGAGGCGAGAAAATGGAGGGAGAAAACTGGAATGGGAGAAATGTGGGAGTGTGAGTGGGTTAGATGCAGGCAGGGGGAGAGGCTAAGGGGATCCGGTCCCCACTCACCCAGGTCCTCCATGGCGGTGCGCTGGCAGACAGCTTGGGGCGAGCAGGGCGGGGGCCGTGTCCGGTGTGGGCGGGGGACGGGGTGGGGGAACGTCAGGGAGTTAGAAGCAGGGCCGTGACCATGTATGGAAGCCAGGACCCGCTGGGATACGGTCGAGGGGGGAGCGATGAAGGGGGAGCATGGGGACATGAAGAAAGACAGCACCAGGGCCCACCCAACCAACCCAGCCTTCTGGCTCCCTCAGAGGAGGCCACACCCCAGTTTTTGCCTCGGAGGCAGCAAGTCCCAGAAGCTGAAGCCAAGTCAGAAGTGGTTCTTCCTAGCTCCCTCCTACGGAGCCCCCGTAAACTGAAGCCCCCCAAGCCTGCTCCTCCCAAAGTCAGCACCTGATTTCTAGGCAGAGCTCCATTCCCCACCAGGGTATCTTTTAAAAAGAGTGTTCCTTGCAGAATTTGGTTAGAGACAGGAGTGACTCCAAGTCTGACAGGCAGCCAAATAGAGATCGAACAGCAAGAAATGTCTCACTAAGAAATGTCTCACACGAAGAGCACCAATCTGAAATCAGGGCTTTCCCTGCAAAACATACCTGGAAATAGATACACAGAACAGGGAGGGCAGAAACCAGACCTAAGCCCCCCCACCCCCGTGTAAACTCCCAGGATGCCAAACCCCGGACAATTTGTAAAAAACACCTCCCTAACGCTGAGGTGACCAGTCTGTTCCCAAACAGCGCTTTCCTCAGAGACTGATGAAAGGAGGAGGCAAGCAGCATAGACACAGCAGCCACAGAGGGATAAGAACCTGTCCCTGGACTGACTCCCTAAAAAACCAAGTTGGAAACACCTGGAGATGGGTGTGGACAGATGGCTGCTGTCTTACAGACATCCTGGAGGACAGATCTGAACATTGGACTATGGGGCCTCAACCCAGGAACCAGAAAGTTTGGTTAAAACACTGAAGCCCAGCGTAGCCCTCCATGCTGGCCTAAATCAATTGGAAAGAGACCAGGTATAAGTACCTTTTACAAAGATAGGGTCTCACTATACAACTCTGGCTGGCCTAGAACTCAGAGATCCACCCGCCTCTGCCTCCTGAGTGCTGGAATTAAAGGCGTGCGTCACCACACCTTAAATGCACACTCTGAACCTCAAGGGG
The DNA here is from genome assembly GCF_017639785.1 of Mesocricetus auratus. Classification (NCBI taxonomy): domain Eukaryota; kingdom Metazoa; phylum Chordata; class Mammalia; order Rodentia; family Cricetidae; genus Mesocricetus; species Mesocricetus auratus. The sequence goes on from NW_024429182.1 coordinate 71,113,386, forward strand.
CTCAAGGGCGGCAAAAGCCCCACCTTAACTCACCCTTCTGAAGTGCCCAGACCCTGGCAGGCTGAGTCCAGTGATGGAGCCTGGTGATGGAGACCCTTCCTTCATCTGAGCCCCAGCAATGCAGCTTTCCCTGAATGTGACTAAGACGGGGTTGAGAAGCCCGAAGAATGCAGCCGGCCTCCCCTTAGGCGGATAACATTTTAAACTTGGCTTAGACCAATAAGATGACTCAGCAGGTAAAGGCACTTTCTGCCGAGCCAAATGACCTGAGTCTGGGATCCATATGATGGAAACAGAGAGGTGACTCCCTCACGCTGTCCTCTGACTTCCACATAGGAGCCATGACAAGCACATGCCCCCACATGAACTAGTATCTTTAAAAAAGAAATTTGACTCAGGAGATGGGAATGGACACAGAGACTGACAGGTAAAGGACAGTCAGCAGGCAGAAGATTCAGGACATGCCAACACACTAGTTGCCCTCAGCCCAAACCTTGCAGGCTGGCCAGGTTCTGTATTTAGGTGGATGGCTGTGTCTAAGCAATGAGGACCCATAAACAGAAAGCAGCTCCCCCACCCCAGGGTCCAAAACGTCACCCCCATAGAAAACCCACCATGTCCCAGGCCTACAGTAACCCCTTTATTCTTTATTGAACTCTGAAGTCTAAGGACACCCATGCTACAGCACGGGCCTCTTGGCGGAGAATGGGTGGAGTGTCCCCAGAGGAAAGCAAGCAGAGGCACCATACAACAGTAGTGTCCAAATCTCATTTTTAATTTCAATGCCCCAGGGTCAGGTCAGACCAGACCCGGGGCCCTGAGCTGTCCCCGCTCCAAGCACAGATTCTGGTGTTGACTTTTTAGTCGCAGATCTTCAGATCTTCAGCCTGGATTTGGTTCCACTTTCTCTTCAGTCCCTGAGGATAGCTCCTTCTGCAGTCTTCCCTCATGCCATGCTGAGAGAAGCCTCCCGTCCAGCCAACTCATGGCTGGGTGCGCTTCCAGGGATGCAAACAGTTTAGCCTGGAGTACCTGTGCTATGGCCCAATCCCCGTTACCACCGCCATCAAAGCTTCGGTGAGAGGCCCTGCCTCCTCACCTGATGCTTTCACGAGCCCTGTAAGGGCCAAGGCCCTTTTTCTAGGGCACTGCCCAGGCCCCAGTGTCCATCGTACACAGTGGGCAGCCAGCCGGGGCCGACCTAAGCGGAACACCTCACCCACTGACTCAGGGTCACCTTGGGGACCCAAGTGGATGCGGCCAACAGCCTCTTCTAGTTCCTCCTCTAGTTCAGGCAGCAAGAAACGTCCAGCAGCCTCTAGAGCTTCCTCAGCCTTGGAGCCCAGCAGGGGCTGGCCAGGTGGGGGTATTGGCCCCAGAGCAGCCCCACATCCCCGACAGCCATGCAAATGATGCAGGACTGGCCATGCTGCACTAGGGGACAGGTCTCGAAGTGGTACCAAATCCATCTGTGCCTCAGCAAAGCTTCCAGATAGCAGGGCCTGGAAGAAGGGGGAGGCAGTAGCTGAAACAGCCCGCTGAGCAGGGAGCTGTAGGCCTGAATCCAGAACGAAGTGCAGGTCAGGGGCTGGAACAGGGGCTGGGCCCAGGAGAGATTCATAGAGGCAAGGGGAGGTTGAGTCAGGTTCCGAAGGCATGGCGGGGAAAAGGACTGGGCTCAAGGTGGGCGACACCAGGCCTTGGAGACAGGAAAGGGAATCTGCTGCAAAGAAGAGGAAGAGTGGGTGTGGAACGGGCTGCGTCAGTGCTGCGAGGAGGTGGCGGAGGCCACCCTGGTCCAGAAGTAAGCGGCGCCACAGAGTAGGCTTCCTGTGGAGTAAAGGGCATCTTTCAGCAGGGGTCTCAGGGCAGGACAGAAGAGTCAAAATCTTATTCACAATCCCCGCAAGACATCAGCTTCCCGCTTACCGGCAGATGAAGGGTAGGGTCAGCGCACAGGCTACACGGTCCTCGGGACTGCCAGAGAGCAGCAGGTGGGTTAGGGCGCCCACTCCAAAGGGGGACTCAGCCTGAACAGTCAGGTTCTGTAGTAGCATCTCACCTGCAGAGATGACACAAGGGCCAGGTTGGGGTGCTGTGGGCAAGACAGGACTCTGGGCCTGTGAAAGGGAGGAGAGTAAGATCTCAGGGCAAGAAGTCAACAGAGTGCAAAGAGAACTGGTCAAGGACAGGCAAATGGCTGGTCAGGGTGCAGATCTGGGCCCTTAAGGAGTGAAACAGCCTACAGTCAGGCCAGAAGACAGGGGAGTCCTAAGATGAAAACGGAGTAGAGCCTGAGAGGACACGGTGTGTCAGTCTGAGTGTGTGAGTGAGTGTGCCCAGGGTAGAAACAGGACAGTGCAGACCCAAGAGCAGAGTGGGTAAAGGATTACAGAAAGGTCAGATTCTACGGTACCAGGAGCCAAACCTGGTACCAGGTTATTTGGGCCCCAAGATTTGGGCAAAGAACAGAACAAACTCTCTGTATTCCAGGGCTATGGAACAGAAGGGACAGTCCCCTGCCTTCCAGTCACCGCCCCCCACCCCATGCTGAGGGCTGAGAAGCTTGGATGGTGGGCTGGAGAGAACAATGAGGGCAAGTGAGTAGGACCACAAAGGGTGTGAGAGGAAACAGGCCTTTCATGTGGGTAGGGGTAGGGGAAACATACCCAGCTCTCGGTGCTGGCTCCCGTGGACAGGCCGGGTCCGTGGCACAGGCCAGTCTTCTGGTGAGACGCCGAGTATCAGCCAGGCCCGCAGTAGTGCTGCACCATAGCTCCGCACAAAGGCCTCGAGGCATGCAGGGTTACAGGTGAGACGCGCCAAGATACGCAGTGCACGTGGGTTCAGCGGTCCTGGTGCACCTGTCACATAGGCCAACAGGCCACACAGTGCTGGACCAGTCACCAGAGCTCCACTTGGGTCAGGAGCCTGGGAGAAGCGTGACAACAGCAACAGTGCTGGCCCCTCTTGGCCCCAAGGCTCCTCAGTAGTGACAGCAGGGATACGGCCCAGTTTGCGACGCGTGCGGGGTGTTGACGTTGAGTTCTGGCCAGGGGTAGGATTCACTGACTCAGACAGCTCTGGCATCGGACAACGCTCAGGAGACCAATCTGGGGAGATATCTCCAGGGCCTGCTGCATAACCCTCGGAAATCAGCCACAACCTACAGAGGATAAGAAGAAAAGGAGTCTGAACCCACAGCCAAGGGGAGGAAGCAGAATCAAAAAAGATGGTTCTGTGCCACAAATGCAAGGCAAGCCTGCGACCGTGACTTCCAGGACAGCTTGCTGCCACACTGCCTCAAAAAGGAAAAAAGCAGACAGATGGGAAGGAGAGGGAAGAAAGAGAAAGGGAGGAAGGCAGGGGAGAGGAAGGGAGGAAGGGGGCAGTTCTGTGAAGGTGTGTAAGTGGGGAAGACAAGGCTGAGGTGGGCCACCTCACTCTCAATTACTAGTGTTTACCATGTGCCCGTCCAGCCTCAGGTGCTCAAGAAAAGCAATGAACAAAACCCTGAGGAGAAACAGCATGTAGGACCAGGTACGCAGTGTTTTATGCCTGTGATCCTGGCACTCAGGCACTGATGCAGGAGGAGGAGAAGTTTAAGATCAGCCTAGGCTACAGAGTGAGACCCCTTGTCCAAACAAAACAAAACAACCCTTTGTTGTTTTGTGTATTGTGTGACGTCAGTGTAGCAAGATATGGTATCAGAAGGGGGAAGGGACACTGAAGCCCAGAGGAGAGGTGAAATACTATATAAGATGGTGATCAGGACCCCTTGCAAAGATGGTAGAACCGAACAAAGACTTGAAGGGGGTGAGCAATGAAGGCACACAGGAGGAAGCGTGCTCTAGACAGAGACTCTCAGACGGTACTTCCTCATCACATTTAGGAACTACAGAGGAGGCCTTCAGGGAGCGAGGGTAGAGATGTAGTGAGTTCACAAGACTGCCATTACTGACCATCACTTAGAGTGAGGTAAGGGGTAGTCTTTGCAGCAACTCTGTGAGTATGTATGCTATTACGCTCCATTGCACACGCAAGAAATCAGTGGCTCAGAAAACTCAGTTTCCCAAACATTTTGGTGATGGCAACAGAATAAGAAGAGGCAAGAGGATTGCTGCAAGTTCAAGGACAGTCTGAGATACCCAATGAGAGTCAGGAAACCTGGCCTCCAAAGTAAAATGCCATCTCAGAAAAATACAAATAAATAAAAATCAGGCTCCATAGCACACCACTAGTCACCAGGTCACATGCCACCCCTAATCAACTTGAGTAGGGCCCAGAGTTCTGGGTGGTGGGGTGGAGCCAGGGTCAGATGGCAGAGGCATGCCCTAGTAGGGAAGAGCAATGAATAAGGAATACACCTTGGTAAATCTCTTCAGACAGAAAAGAGGCAGAGGTAAGGAAGATGACCATAGCAGACACAAACTCCCTCCCCAAAGCACCACCTATCCCTCAGGCCCTGGTAAGAGGACTCACCTAAGGCTTCGGAAGCTTCCCACCTCTGTCTGCTCAGGGGTCCGTTCCTCAGGGAAGTCCCAGGAAGCAGCTTCTATTCCTTCATCTTCCTCTTCGCCAGCTTCACCACACAGCTGCCTGGCCAGAAGAGGCACAAGGCCCAGAGCCTGTAACTTGCCCAAGGCCCCAGTATCATAAAGGAAGCCTACAAGAGCAGCCACAACACGTGGATGCCAGGCACGGGCACCAGGGTCCTGCAAGAGGCCCATCAGCAGCTCCAAACCACCAGCGTCCCGAAGCCGGGCCCGGTTGATGGCTTCCCGGCACAAGAGACACACAGCCCGCACTAGGGGCTGCTGGGAAGCTGAGCTGGTCCCGTTGGGACCCCGCCGTCGCCTAAGCTCACCTAGTAACACCTCCACGCCACCAGCGTTGCCCAGTGCAGGCCGCACCAGGCCCTGAGCACATAGATTGGCAAGAATCAGGATGGCTGCCTCACGTATGGACCGTTTAGGGTGAGAAGCCAGGCTGACAAGTGGGCCCAGTCCTCCACCCAGACTCAGCTGCTCAGCACAGGCCCGGGAACAGCCTCGGCTGAGTTCCAAGAGAGCTCGAACTAGGGCTGAGGTCAATGCAGGGTCTGGGGCAGTAGCCAGGAGCTCAGCCAGTGGCCGAACTGCTCCCTGTTGTGCCAGGGCTAGGCGGTGCTGGGGTGAGTCTGCCAAGTTGCGGAGGGCACGGACTATGCTCTGTAAACATTGTGAGTCCTGGTAGGCCGTCAGGCTCTCAACAAGAAAGGGAACAGCACCTGGAGAAGAGAGAGGAAGTCAGATGATGCGGAAGGGTAAGCATGGAAGTCCTCCAAGTCCCAGCTAACCCCACTCTCACAGCCTTCTCACCAGCAGAGTGGATGTCCCTGCAGCTCTCGGGTTCCATGGCTAAGTTCCCCAGTGCACGAGCCGTTCGGTTCTGGATGCTGTCTGTCTTCACACACTGAAGGATGGTCACTGCAAGGACAGTTTGTCGTCTTGAAGGCTCTACCCCTTATTTGTTACTAGTTAATCAAGTCAAGAATGTCTAGGGATGAAGGCCAGTGGTAGAGTGCTCGTCTAGCTTGTATCAAGACCTGAGTCAGTCCCCAACAACCCAAACAGAGAGGGAGGAGAGGAGTGCTATGGAATATTCCTATACACGTAAATTATGCTCTGATTGGTTTAATAGAGGCACGGTAAAGTCAGGAGGAAAACCAAACTAGGAAGGGAAGAGGGGCAGAGTCAGGAGTCACCCAAGCCAGTCTTAGGGGAAGCAAGATGCTAGAGGGCCCGTAAAGCCACAAGCCACGTGGCAACACATAGATTTATAAAAATGGGTTAGTTTAAATATAAAAGCTAATTAATAATAAACCTCAACTATTGGCCAGCATTTGTAATTAATGTAAGCTTTTGTGTGTTTATTTGGGACCAGGTGGTCAGGACGAGAAAACTCTAAGGGAGAGAGAGAAGGAAAAAAACAAATGTGATTTGAGGATGTTAGGGAAACATCTTTAAAAAATGCTAAACAAGCCAAGCGGTGGTGGCGGACACCTTTAATCCCAGAACAAGGGAGGCAGAGGCAGGTGGATCTCTGTGAGTTCAAGGCCAGCCTGGTCTACAGAGTGAGTTCCAGGACAGCCTCTAAAGTCACAGAGAAACCCTGTCTCAAAAAACCAAAAAAAAAAAAAAAGAAGAAGAAGAAGAAGAAGCTAAATAGTGAGCAAGAGCTGGAGGACTGAATAGATATCTGCCAGAAGGATGGTAAATGGAAAGGCTAGAGTGTCTCAGATTTGGAAGCAGCTTTCCCAAATGCCTCAAGGTAATAGTGTCAAAACTGTCTAGAGGAGTCAAAGTTTAAATGTGAAGTTTAAATGTGAAGGCAACAGCAGCCACAAAAGGGTTCTAAGAAAGGCAGTGACCTCTACACTCCTGCAACTGCAGTGACGGGGTATTACAAGGAATAGGGCAGGAAGAATGCTTGACGTTGTCACAGTAGTGCAGGTAACTTGGCTTGAACCAAGTCAGCTTTCATTTCTGCCAAACAAAAGGTAATCCTGCCCAGTACAGAAATGTGGAAGCAAGGTTAGAGAGAACTAGGTATTTATGGGAGCTATTGTCAAGCCTCTTGTCAAACACTACTGTACTAGTGCATCCTAAGCAAGTTTTAAATATATAAATGTTTTACTTTAAAAATTAAGATTTTTAGCTGGTGGTGCACGCCTTTAATCCAGCACTTGGGAGGCAGAGGCAGACAGATCTCTGTGAGTTTGAGGCCAGCCTGGTCCAGGACAGGCTTCAAAGCAATACAGAGAAACCTTGTCTCAAAAACCTCCCCCCTCTCCCCCCAGCCAAAAAGAAAAAATTAAGTTTTTTGTCAAAACTGGCATACTATCAAAGGAAAAGCAACGTCACAACTTTGTTCCCATCATTACCATTAGGAGGCGCCAAATGAGCCAATACACGGAAAGGCTTATCCATTGCTGGAATTTACTGGTTACTGTGTGTTTTTAAGAACACAGCCTGAGCTGGGCGTTGGTGGTGCACACCTTTAATCCCAGCACTTGGGAGGCAGAGGCAGGCGGATCTCTGTGAGTTCGAGGTCGGGCTAGACCGACAGCCTGCCTCGTAAAACCAAAAAAAAAAAAAAAAAAGAAAAAGAGCCCAGCCTGAGCTTGGAGTCTGGGCATTCTATATTTGAATGTCATTTTATGCCCACTTCAATTTTGAATTCTAGATATGGAGGGGCTGGGTGATTTGCCTGGTATGTCTGACAGCACTACTTTCTAAGTCCATTCGCTGAACTTTTAAAACTACACTTTCTGACCTCCAGCTCATCCACGTGAAACCTTGCATGGGTACAGCAGTAAACACTGTCTGCTATAAACACCAAAATTAGAAAGTGGTGGCGCACGCCTTTAATCCTAGTACTCAGGAGGCAGAGGCAGGTGGATCTCTGTGAGTTCGAGACCAAGCCTGGTCTACCGAGTGAGTTCCAGGACAGGCTCCAAAACAACACAGAGAAACCCTGTCTCGAAAAAACCAAAAAAAAAAAAAAAAAAAGTACAAACCGTCCGCTCAAAAGTGAGGCAGGAGCTAATACCTAGTCCCGGTCTGGGCGGGTCCAGGTATAAGGCATAGAGAGCAGTGACGTCACACAGCATGACACCTGAGGTGAGTGGCGCGGCACCATCACAAAGTTCGTACTCAGAGACCTGACATAAAGAACTATGGATAGCACAGGTCCTATGGGTGGAACCTTTCCAAGAAATGGGGGCGGAGCACTTACCCAGAGGGAGAATGCCTCCAAGTCTACGCACTTCTGCTCGGCACGCCTCTTCTGTACAGCAGTTGGCTAGAATGCTGAGCGCCAAATCCAGCGTCTTGCGCAGGCGCACTGGCAACGAAGGCGTCAAAGGCGACTCAGCAGCGGGGGCGGGGCCAGGGGAAGAACCAGCTGACGCAATGGATGAGGGGGCGGAGCCAGAGCCTGCTTGGGACGGGGCGGAGCCCGCAGCAGCCGTTCGGCGTAGCAGGGCGAGAAGGGGGCGGAGCCCGCCGCGTGCCCGGAAGCGCTCAATTCCCTCTGCTGCCTTGATGTGGCGCGTGCGAAGAGCTAAGAGCGCGCGGCCCAGGGGTGTCTCGTTGGTAGCTGGGTCCTTTCCCCAACCCGGCCCCTCCCCGGCCGCCGCCGTGAGCTGCGCCAGGCAAAACGAGAGAGAGTCCGTAAGGGCCGGTCTCGCAGCCGCCATCTTGGCCCGGGGCTAAGGCTCCGCCCCGCGTCTCGCCGGTTCTCTGAGAGAGCGGAACTGGGGGAGAGGGGCGTGGCCAGGCTGCTCCTCTGAATAGCGCCGCCGCAGTTATCCTGCGAGTCGGAATTAGAAGTTCTAGAGTCTAGGACGTGGGTGCTAGCACTGTGGCAGAAGACATGGCGAGCAGGGTTTTTATCTGTCCGAAAGTAAGAGACGCCCCCGTGCGGTGCATGCTGGGATATGTAGTCGGCCCGAGTTTGACTCCTCCCAGGGCTTAAGAGTGAGATGTGGCTTCTAGAACCAGACGGCCCGCTATGGAGTCCGTGCTGCTCAACGCGACTTAGCTACTTCGCTCCGGGTACGTCCTTGTCAGCGACCGCCTTTCCTCATTCAGGTTTTATTGACATCCCCCAAGCGTGGTGGTCTAGGGTCCCGAAGTCAGAATGATCAGCTCAATAGAACGCCAAGCTCTCGTTAAGCGAATGAGAGAGTTAAACCTACCGAGAAAGTTCGCTGCTGCTTCCTAGAGCAGCTCGGGCTTGTAAACCTTTCCGTTTCCGGTGGTGGCCTCCAAACCCCCAATGCTGACGAGCTAAGCGGATGGCGAGCGCTCTTCGCCCGCAATGGAACTTGCGGCGCCAGAAGCTGCTAGGGAGAATCCAGATGGGGCGAAGCTGCTGGGGAACCGGACATCGAAATTCCCGGGAGCCCTCAAGTCGCCCCTCGGTCGCGAGGCTGAGTGGCATGAGCGCCCTCTCCCGGCGCTGCCGGAGCAACCAGCCGCCGGGGAAAAGTTGCTGGGCCAGCAGTACCTATGTAGGTCAGGCTGCGGCCCTGGGGAAGAAACCTTTGCCAAGACCAATGACCCTGCAGTTCACAAAGCTTTCAGGTGTCGGAATTGTGGGCTGGCTGTAGCCAGCCTCTCTGACCTCATTCACCATCAAAGCAGCCATGGGTGTGACCGGCCTTACAGCTGTCCAGAGTGTGACAAAAGCTTCCGGCGTGGCTCAGATCTGGTTAAGCACTACAGGGTGCACAGCGGTGAGAAGCCTTACCCCTGCCCAGAATGTGGCCGTCGCTTCAGCCTCAGCTCTAATCTCACCAAACACCGGCGTTCTCACTCAGGTTTCAGACCTCATAAGTGTTTGGAGTGCGGAGAGGCTTTCGGCCGCAGCGCAGACCTAGCAAAACACGTGCGGGTGCACACTGGGGAGAAGCCCTATGCTTGTGCCGAGTGTGGTAAGACTTTCAGGGTCAGCTCCAACCTGATCCAGCACCAGCGTACTCACACCGGCGAGAAACCCTACCGCTGCGGACTCTGTGGCAAGAGTTTCAGCCTGAGCTCTAATCTTTTACAGCACCAGCGCTGTCACACAGGTGAGAAACCCTACTTCTGCGCCTGGTGTGGAGACAGCTTTGGGCGCAGTTCCTATCTGCTGGAACACCAGCGTTCACACACAGGTGAGAAGCCCTACAATTGCTGTGAGTGTGGTAAGAACTTCACCAACAGCTCAAACTGCCTCAGGCACCAGCGCACGCACAATGGAGAACCACCTTTCAGGTGTCTTGAATGTGGACGTGGCTTTGCTGAGAACACCATGTTCATTGAACACCAGCGCATCCACTTGAGCAAATGACCGAATGTGGCAAAATCTTATACCACAGCTCCATTAATGTTCACACATGGGCAAAAAGCCCTGCAAGTTTCCTGGTTGCCGGTAGTATTTTGTGGACAACACCAGCATATCCACACAGGCCAAAGATACCTTACTCCTGTTGAGGAGTACAGTAGCAAGAGGATGAAGGTGAACCACAGGGGATCATACAAGAAGGCTTTGTTCTAGAGAAAGGACCAAGGAATTTGAATTTGTGGTTGTTACATAAGATCTGGGTGTAGGATCCCAGTCAGTACACTCTCACCACTTAATAACGGTCTTTACTGTTCACTCTAGGATGGTGGGGAATGAGGTGAAAGCAAAGAAACAGACTGAGTGCAGGATGTTTTATGGTATTTCTAGGCATGGGCAAAGGCCCAAGATTTGTCATCTGGCCCTTTCCTAGTCCTCAATTCCTTCCCTCAAAAAATTCCCCTGCCCCCCCCCCACAAACACTTCCTCACCCCCCCTCAGTGAAGGAATAGTGAAGACTTCTGGACTTTGGAGATTGTGGCCTTTTTGTCTGACATAGAGGCAGGTTGCCCACCCAAATATCTTTCTACTGCTAAAATCAGTGTATCTGAGAGCTGGGAGGTTTCCCAAAGCACCACAGTCTTTAGTCAGAGCACAGTCCAAGCAGGGGCTGCCTGGTGCCCTGAGAGGCATGGACTAAGCTTTTTAAGGTTGAGGATGGAGTTTTCTGTTTCAAAGACCTAATAAGCCCTTTGTGACAATCCTTCCATCCTTAACTGCAAACTCCTGTTCCCTGCCTTCCAGTTTTGCTGCCATTTATTTAACTTGTGGCATCTGGAACTGCCTATATAGAGTGAGAGGCTGAAGAGGAAGAATGTCAAGTTGCCCGGCCTCAGTTTCTAGGAGTCCAGGCTCGTCTCCTCCTAGCTTTGTGACCCTTTACCTCTTCTGGGTCTCCGTTGCTTCATCTGTGAAACATGCAGTATACCTCACCAGGCTGTGAAGACTCCATGAATATACCTACCTTCATGAAGTACCTGGTTAGGGGAATGGCTCAGTAAGCCTCAGTTCTGAATCTGGAGTCCTGTTGGTTGTATCATTCAGAAAGCATCATGGCAGCTCATGGGTCAGCTTCTAAGATTACAGAAATGAACTAGACACTCCTGCAGTATACTATTGTCCCATAAAGGCAGTGGGCCAGTAATAACAGATACAGGCATTGGAGAAGGGGTGTCACCTGGAGCAAATCTGAAAAGCATGACCAAGGTGACGTCTAGTGAACAGCTTTGCCTCCTCAAGCTGGGTAGGAGAAACTTACTCCAAGCAGGAGTAAGTAATTAAAGAAATGATTCTTGATGTATTCCCATCAACAGTACTTCAAAAAAACACAACTGAAGGTTTGAGTTGAATACCTGAGCATAGCACATACATAGTTGGCACTCAATAAATAGTTATGTTTGGGTTCTGTTTACACTTCTTACATGTCTTTGGCTCTGTTACAATGAGAGAATGTAAATGTTCTACCCATACCTCTGCGTGTGTGAAGCATATGGCACAGGTGAGAGCATGGAAGCAAAATTTCTTAGGGGAGCTAAAAGCTACCTTCTCACATTACAGCAGGTAATCCCCGAACCTACTCTCTTTACTGCAGAAAAGAAAAAAAAAAAAACTTCCCTGACCAAACATAGAAGCAGATTTCAGAAGCAGGAGAGATATTATCCAAGTATGTGACCAGCTTGTAGGCCAGAAATGCCAGTTGTCTGACTGTGTCTGTTTATGTTACAATTGATACAAAACTTCAATCAAACTGCACATTCAAATTTAGATTTCTGGTTTTTCTGTTTGTATAAAGAAGATTAATCCATCAATGTTTGACCTTTTTTCTTTTTAGAGTTAATTTTTATATGTCTATGCTGAGGTAAGTTTGTGTGTACCACATGCATGCAGGTGTCTCGTGGCCAGAGGGGACTGGATTCCTTGGAACTGGAGTTATAAGCATTAATATGCTGATGCTGGGAACCAAACTCAAGTCCCTTGCAAGAATGGTAGGCATTCTTAACTGCCAGCCCAGCATAAGATCCTAATAGAGCAATGATTTCTTTGGTAGTGGCTGTCCCATCATTCTTATTATATTTCTGGCTCAACATTAGGACTTTTTCTTACTGATCAGCCCTACAGAAGCCACAGGGAATAATACTCAAACACTACCATGAATGAGAAGGACCCTTCACAGACTAAAGCCAAAATGTCCCCTTTACCCATTTGTATCTGCATCCTACTACTTCCTTCCCCTCCCTGAACACTGCTCAGCGGCTGACCTGTCCTCCTCCTCCTGAATCCCAATATGCACAGCTCAGAAACCCTGTCATCAGAGAGCCCCAGGCTCCTTTTCTGGTCATGTCCAATGTAGCCGTCTTTCTTGGACCACTAGACCCCAAATCACTGAGACTTACTGTTAATTATGAATGCTGAACCTTAGCTTAGACTTATTTCTAACTAACTTTTTTTTCTTTAACTTAAATTAACCCATTTCTATTCATCTATGTGCTGCCCTGAGTGAGGCTCATTTACCTCCTCTACATACTGTTCATCGTGCTTTCCTGCTTCTTCCCTGGCAGGCTGGCTGTCTAGCCCCTGACTGGCTGACTCCCCTTTTCTCTCTGCCAACCAGCCCCACTTATTCCTCCTCTGCCTAGCTATTGGCCATTCAATTTTTTATTAAATTAACCAGGTACCTTAGGCAAGTAAGGTAAAACAGCAACACATCTTTACATCATTAAACAAATACAGCATAAACAAACACAACACACCTTTACATGGTTAAACAATTATTCTGCCACATGTCTTTACATAGTTAAACAAATATTCTATTCCACGAGAACCCTATCTAAAAAGGGGGGCAGTAGAAGGGGAAAAGGGTGAGACAATAGCTCATTCACAGTGCTTACCTTGCATATCCTAGTTTCAATCTCTAAAGTAAAAAAATAAATCTACAAACTCAAATAGTCTGGTGGTTTGGAACTGTTTAAAGACATTATATACCAAAAATTGCCACTGTATTAAAAGGTGACCTTAATGATTAGTAATGGATTACTCATTCATTTATAAGCATACTGTGATAAGTTCTGAGAATAAAATAATAGGTGAAATAAACATCTCAGCCCCCAAAGCTTTCTGTTTGCCAGAAGTATGAGTCTAGACAGCATTATATAAAGATAGTCTTGTTCAGCACCTTCTCTCCACCCTTGTTACTTTGGGGTAACAATGAACAAGGTTGGAAGTGAAGGAAGGGCCAATATAATAGTGTTGTGTGACATTCTTCCTGGGGAGACATGCAGTGTCTATTTGTCCTAGATAGGAAACGAACAACAGACCTAAGTAAATATATCAACAACATCAGATTTGAAACAATGAATTTATTTGGAGCTACAGGAATATGAGTAAAGGGTTATGTACAGGATCACCAAAAGTTCACCCCAGCATGGGTGATAATTCATGAAATTCAGAGCTCTCTGCTCCCTCCCTCCAAGAGGAGGGAACCCCAAATGAGAAAATGCCCCCATGAGATCAGGCTGTAGGCAAGCCTGTAGGGCATTCTCTTAATTAATGATTGATATAAGAGGACCCAGTCCATTGTGGATAGCAGCACCTCTGGGCTGGTGTTTCTTGCTTCTATAAGAAAGCAGTCTGAGCAAATCACGAGGAGCCAGTCAGGAAGCAGCACCCCGTTACGTCTTCTGCATCAGCTCCTGCCTCTAGGTTCCTGGTCTACTTGAGCTCTGTGCTTTCTCCAGTGATGTGGACACATAAACCAAATAAACCGGTTTTTCCCAAGTTGCTTTGGTCATGGTGTTCTATCACAGCGTAGTACCCTAAGTCACATCTGTCACAGCAATATCCCATGGCCCAGTACCAATTTCTACCTTAGTTATGATTTCCATTCTGTGGCAAAACACCATGGTCAAAAACAATTTGGGAAGTTAAGTGTCTATTCCAGCTGACAGTTCTCAGGTCCATCATCAAAGGAAGTCAGGGCAGGAACTTGAAGCAGGGACTATGGAGGAGTGCTATTGCAGGGGCTCTAGCTGGCCTGAGTATAGCAAGCATGGCTCTGGCAGGCCTTACCCTTCCTGCATTCCCTCTGCCTTGCTAAAAACTGTTAGATTACATTCTTAAAGTTGGATACCAAGGTCTGTTCCCCTATTCGGCCACTTCTTCCTCCTGAGGCTTGCAAGCCAGTGTTACAGCTCTGGAGGGAAAGATATCCTGACTTGTTGGGAAGTGAGGCCTGACTCATTGGAAAGTTAGGTGATACCTGGAGCTTGACAGCTCTGGACCTGCAAAGAGATGCCAGCACAGTCAGAAATAGTTCCTGAGCAGGGAGTGGGGATTTAAAAAAAGACAGAGACAAACAGCAGATAGATTTTGGAGGACTGCCTGTGAATACTGTAGCCCCAAGTTTATTTTTCAGAATGTTTATTACACAACCTTAAGGTAGAGGACGTAATATAAAATTTGCACTCAGAACAATGCTGACACTCACATGACATAGGCAGATGCTATCTTAAGACCACATTCCTGCTCCATCCTTGAGTCAGGGAACAGTCTCATTATCACTCACAATATACCTCCTGCTGGCATCAGCATCCTGGAATTGTGTGTTTGGTCTTAACATTACAATCTCATGGCACCCAAGAAAAAGACAGCTCTGAAGGGAAAGGTATCCTGACGTGTCAGGAAGTCAGGCTATACCTGATGCTGGGGTGCAGTGGGGGATGGTCTTCCCCCAGGAGGTAACAGTCCTGAGCTCTGCTTGGTTCCTCTAAGGGAATGTCCTAGCATAGCCATCTGCTGCTTCTGCTCTGCTCAGCTCCATCTGAAGATGTTACTTCTTTTGCTTCAGTCTGCTAAAGGGGAAGCCCCTGCAGAAAAGTAGCAATCTCCTCCTGCTCCAGTGAAAAGTTACTTTTTCTGCTCCCTCCTAAGGGAGTTCCCAGCAGATGTAACTGTTTCTTCTGATTTTTCTGCTCAGCCTCCTCCCCCCAGGGAACGTCTCAGGAAAGGTTCTGCTCCTAAGTTTGTTGGCTTAGTTGGTCAGGAGCAGCATTGGCTCTGGTTTCAGTTTTAGCCTTTTGGCTCTGTTTTCTCCTCATGGAGAAAGAGGGGCCTTCATGACCCTCTTCCCTGAAGTTAGACCAGAGCTAACCGACTAGGGGAGCTCCCTGCCCTCAGGCTTCTCTATAGTGTAGCTGCCAGGAAATCGTCTAAGGAACTCCTTAGTGCTGCAGTTTCTCTGGAGTCATCCGAGATGCAGGTGGCAAGTAGGACTTTCCGGGGTGCAACTGCATTTGACTGGCTCACACTCTGGTAAATAACCCAAGAAACTAATGGTTCTCCAAGATGGTTCTGCACAGAATACTCCATTCTGGAGAAGGATGTGACCTACTACCCAGAGTTATTGAAGGTCTGGCAAAGCTCAAACTTTATTGGGGATCTCTCTAGATGGAGTAGGACAGAGTCCTAAAGCCAAAGAGATCTGGAAAAGCCAGAAAAGAGGCAGTGGTCTTTAGTACAAAATTTATGGGGATCCCAAAACACTCTGCAGTCAAGGAAGATAATATTTAATGCAATTTGTTTTTTAAAAATCATCCAACTGCTGAGAATGGTGGTGCACACCTGTAAACCAGACACTTGTGCAATTTACAGCCAGCTACGCTGTGGAAGAGCCTGAGGGTTTGTTAGCTCTGGTCTAACTTCAGGGAAGAGGGTCATGAAGGCCCCTCTCTCTCCATGAAGAAGTGTTAATAGGTCCATCTGAGGGGTTCTTGTGAGTGAGTGACCACAACTGTTCTGCTTTAAGATGACAGCATGTTCAGTCCTGAGAGCCAAGACACATGATGGGAGGACTAAACCTGGACAGCCCACTGGATTCCACGATATTCCGATTCAGAAGTGGAGGAAGGGCTAGCCTAGGCTATCTCATTAGAGTATCTCAGAAAACCAAGTGCTAGGGATATATTTAGTGGTAGAGAACTTATCTAATATGTACAATTCCCAGCACTGGAGAAAAATAAGCAAAGTACAGCCTATGAAAGCCGCACGCTTTTGTTAACAACACTGCATTAGAGCCAGGGTCAGAGTTTGAGTATAGGCAGAAGAGAAAGGCAAGTAAGTGATGTGTGAAACATGGGATGGGAAGGAACCCTCACCCCCAGAAAGGAACCCTCACCCCCAGAAAGGAACCCTCACCCCCAGAAGTCTGGCTGAAGCCTCTCCCCGCTTGAAGCAAGGATTCCAGCACATTTACTGTGAAGGTTGCTTAGAGATAAAATCCCTTATCTGTATTATATATTATATATGATTATATATGAATAATGTTCAAAAAGCAATGAGCCAGGCTTAAGGCCTGAATGTATTTGACCGTGGTAGGGCCTCACTTCTCTCCCTAACATTTTCTGGGAAACTTTGTTTATGGTGGAGACCACCTAACTGTGGGGACACCAGACCTTGAGCAGAGACCCACTTCCCCATCAGCCTGGGAGTAGGCAGCTGTGAGACAATGTTTACTAAAAACATGTTTACTAAAAACAATACAATGCCTGGGGAATACGTTCCTGAAAAGGGCTTGCCCACAGGAACCGTCCTGTCCTCGACCTTTTCCAAAGACTAACCGAATCCTCAGACCCACCCACATCCACCTCTGGTGTCAGGGTATATAATAACCAGCCAGAATAGAAGTAGAGGAGAACCTTCTTGAGGAGCCTTCTGGTCTCTGTGTCATCAATCCCGACACCCTTGCCACATTCTCGGACACAGGCTGCGCATCAAACTCAGCAATTGGAGGTCCCACCGAGATGTGAAAGCGAGGTAAGTGGACAGGGTCGTCCCTTTTGCCAGCCAGGGACGGATGGGGGAAAATAGGAAAAGAAACGATGGGAAATAGTCCCTGGAAGTTTAAATTACAGTATCACGTAAAAAAGTTACTTGAACAGGGGACTACAACCATGAAAGGCTTTCTAAAATGGATTGAGCATGCGAGTCCATGGTTTATTACTGGGGGAGGCTTAAATGTCCCAGATTGGGAGGATGTTCACAATGATTTTCAGAGAGCCGGGTGTTGGTGGCACAAGCCTTTAATCCCAACACTCAGGAGGCAGAGGTAGGAAGGAATGAGGCCATCCTGGTCTATAGAGCGAGTTCCAGGCCAGCCTCCAAAAGGATAGAGAGAAACCCAGTCTCAAAAAAAAAAAAAAGGTAAAATAAATAAAATAAAAAAATCTCCAGTCTTTCGCCTGATCCACTGAGGTCAGGAAAGTAAAAGGGAACTGAGAGATCTAAAAGGCTGGCCAGTAAGGCTATGCGGATGTGTTAAAAAGGGGTACCAAGCTAGAGGTACCGGATTAAATCTCCAGGCCTTCGCCTGACAAAGGTCAGGAAAGTAAGGGGACCCTGAGAGATCGCCCTCAGTTGGAGGGTGGATTGTGTAAATCTTCAGGCTTTTTGCCTGAGGGAACGTCCTGGGTTGGAGGATGGATTGAAAATTGGTGAACAGGCAGGTGTTCCGTGGCCTTTAATCCCAGCCCGCCTTTAATCAATCCCAGCCCGCCTTTAATCAATCCCAGCCCGCCTTTAATCAGTCCCAGCCCGCCTTTAATCAGTCCCAGCCCGCCTTTAATCAGTCCCAGCCCGCCTTTAATCAGTCCCAGCCCGCCTTTAATCAGTCCCAGCCCGCCTTTAATCAGTCCCAGCCCGCCTTTAATCAGTCCCAGCACGCCTTTAATCCATCCCAGCACGCCTTTAATCCATCCCAGCACGCCTTTAATCCCAACATACTGGAGACACAAACAGGCAGATCTCTTGAGTTCAAGGCCAGAGCAAGGTCTACAGAGCAAGTTCCAGGACAGCCTCCAAACAATACAGAGAAACTCTGTCTCGAGGGAAAAAAAAAGGGTGAATCAAAAAAATTGGTAACAGTAAAGAGGTACTGGTATTAAGTAAAAAAAAAGAAAAAGAAAAAGATAAAGGTATATGGAATGGAAATTTTTGTTTGCATTTAAGGTCAATTTTGTGAGTCATCTCTAAAAACTTTTGGCCAAAAGCCTGACCTCTCCACCTACAGAGTTACAAGGAGTAGATACGGCTGCACCCCATGACTGTAGCTCAAATGGAGGAATGATGAAGAACATACAGGACTTTTTAACCCTTTTAGTTCAAGGATTGGCTGGAGTTGTTCTTTTACATAGATTTCAATTAAGGAAGTTTCATTTCAATAGACGAATCATGACCTAGTGAAAAAGGATGACTGAAAGATGCATGTATGTTCTGAATGTATGGTGTGGCCACACCGGTATATATGAAATGTGATTGTGAATGTGTGAGTGTGAACTGCTTATATGATTAAAAGGATACTTAAGCTGGGTGGTGATGGCGGCGGTGGCGCACGCCTTTAATCCCAGCACTCGGGAGTCAGAGGCAGGCGGATCTCTGTGAGTTCAAGGCCGGGCTGGACCGATAGCCTCCAAAACAATACAGAGAAACCCTGTCTCGTAAAAACCAAAAAAAAAAAAAAAAAGATACTTAAATCCCTTCAAAAATAGTTAAAAAGCTACCTAGATTGCTTTAGATATAGCCAAAAGGAACATCCAGCCAGTCTGTTAAGTCTTAACAGAAAAGTTAAGATGCAAATGAGGCCTTGTCAGCTAGTGAGAGCTCTACAGGTTAGATTGGGAAAGACTGCTCACAGACTTCAAATAATTTTCAAAAGTCATTTGGGACACAGTATAGTTTACAATCTTTGAGTGATTTTCAGAAGTTTTTGGGAAATACTTAATGGATATGTCCTTTTTAAAGAGCATCTACTAATAATCTAGATAGTGATCACAATTCACCTAGATAGTTAACTAAGGAGGGTAGACAAATCCTTCTACTGTTATGGTCCAGCTTCCATACAGTTCCAACAGTTCCAACAAAATTTAGAAAATAAAAAAGGGGGAGTAATGTCCCCAGTCCTCACATGACTCATCAAATAATACACTCCTCATTTAAAAATTTTAAAATGTGAATGCCAGTGAGCAATCTGCTTCAGACAGATTCTGGCATGATGGAACTTGAGCAACTATTGCTCAGGTCAAATGGAGACATCCATGCACTAGACAGTGGAGAAGACCCTAATTTGGGGTCAAGGGCATGTTTGTATTTTCTTGCAGGAAAAGAATAAAGTTTCAGCAGCTGTCAGACCATTTGGTGAGATGCATGGAGCAGAGAAAAACTGGACCTGAGACCATGGGAGCCTACCTAAGCCCGTTTGAGTGAGATCTCCTAAATCAGTGTTCCTGACCCTTGATGGCATCGAATCTACAGCCTGAGAAAGAAAGAAAACAGTCGTTCGAGATTTCCAGTTTCTCAACAGACCTGCTGCATCAACCTCCCGGACCCGTGAGTTTTCATCCCAACGCCAACAGAGAACTGTAAAGACTAACTGTCTACCCTTGACACACCTTAAAACAACAGAATTCATTTTGCCAGTTTTTCCCTTTGGGGGAAAAAGGACCCATTTAAAGCATTTGGACATTGGTATGGACTGTGATGAGTGGCAAAAGCCTCTTTTCAGTATTTGAATAGGACATGGTCACTTGAAATATCAGACTTGGTGGTTCCTGTTTCTGGAATCGTGCTTATGCCAGTGTATTTTTCGGGAGAAATGCAACTTTTCCTAATGCAACAAAAAGGAGACTTTGGCCCAAGTCCCATATTCAGCTGAGGCTACTGACGTTGAATCAACAAACTGCATCCCCACAGGAACAAATTGGTGCTCTGTGGATAGTGCAGCAAGCCTCTTGTTCATATTTTTTATAATGCTACATGTGTAACATCAATGATTGTGCCTAGTGTATCTGTGAAAGTACACTTTCTAAATGCTTTCCTGAGCAGATCTTAGAACGATTGTAAACTTTATCACTGTTTTGACCATCAAATTGTAAATGTAAATCACATGGGGGTTACCCTTGTAACAGAGGAAGGCTGGTAGAATGTTATGGCCCAGATCTGGTGATGGGTACGGTGATGGAGAGGCGCTATGTCAATGGGGGTCCTGGAAGTGGTGGCAGTGGCGGTAGACATTCTGGCTTTATGCCGAGCTCAAACGTGCCTTGTTCCAGAGGCAAGAAATCTGTAACCAAGTATTGCTTAGCTTAGCCCATGGCAATCCCAATAGCCATGAAGGTTGGTTACAGATGATTTAAAAATGAGGTTCTTCCGTTGACAGACGACCTGTGGGGAAGACCCCTCCCACCTAATACAGGGGTTCAAGGTTCCCCAAAGACGGCCAAGGGAGGGTGACCCTACTTGACCTAAGCCAGGAGTGCCTCATTAGAAAATAAAAAAGGGGGAATTGTGGGGACACCAGACCTTGAGCAGAGACCCACTTCCCCATCAGCCTGGGAGCAGGCAGCTGTGAAACAATGTTTACTAAAAACATGTTTACTAAAAACAATACAATGCCTGGGGAATAAGTTCCTGAAAAGGGCTTGACCACAGGAACCGCCCTGTCCTCGACCTTTTCCAAAGACTAGCCGCATCTTCAGACCCACCCACATCCACCTCTGGTGTCAGGGTATATTATAACCAGCCAGAATAGGAATAGAGGGGAGCCTTCTTGAGGAGCCTTCTGGTCTCTGTGTCGTCAATCCCGACACCCTTGCCACATTCTCGGAAACAGGCTGTGCAGCGGACGCCGCACCTAACTTCCTGCACTCTGATGATCTGGAGTTTCACTGTATCGACTGTAGACCCATTAAGTGTGTCGTTCCTGCCCGCCCCTGCAAAGATTCCTTAGGAATACTTTGAAGATATTGACTAGTGTAGCAACTAAGCTCTCTCCAAGAAGCCCACAACCAAACTCTCCAGTGTGTTCTCTGGTGCTTAAATCTGTATCATATTAGCCTTTAATGAACCCCAACTCTACATACTGGCTCATCCTGAAATTCTTCTCTTCATTGAAACCAAGAGTACACACCCTTTTGCGTTCCTCAGGGTGGCTCCTGGTAGGCTGGGGCCCTCTCCAGTGCTGCCAGCCTAGCCCGGTAAGGGCTGGGTCCTGTCTGGAGGCTGGAGGTGACTCCTGTGCTAGGTTGAATCTTTGGAAACCTTGCAGGGGTCGTGTAAATGTGGAATCTCACACCTCACATGGTACCACATGGAGAAAGTATGTTTTGAACATATTCCATTGCCTTACCCCACAATGTTTAGTGAGATATCACATTGTCTCCACAGAAACATTGGGTGGGACGGAACAAGCAACTGCACTGCCCCTGTTAGCTCTCCTTCTTCTGTTTCCTGGAACACCATTATCCCATTGGTTGGATCCTCCCCTCAGAATCTCAACCTCCTTCCTACAATGGTCCTAAGTTTTCCATGACCAAGGCTTTCCCCACACCACTGCCATTGCCACACACACACTGGCATAACCACACACACTGGCATAACCACACACACACACACACACACACACACACACACACACACACACACGTTTAGGGTCAACTTTTTGCCAGACCTTTTTACCACATTATTTTGACTACAAGTACAGTGATCCTAGTGGAGACACCCAGTTTTAATGACATTAGCATTTGTCATCTGCTCACTCGCTGAGAGCCAGGAACACCTTGGTTTAGGGTCTTGATCTTTGTTCATTAGTGTATTAACACCTGGGACCCCTTTCTCAGAAAAGAGCTGCAGTCAAATGATGGGTCTAGGAAGTTAGTGACAAAGACCGAGTCTTCAGCGTGAGTCTCTCAACATTGGCTAGCACAATTTTGTAAAGGTCCTGGGCAATTCTGTTACACAGTGGAGTTGAAGACCACTACTTTAATCCCTAGAGAAGTAGATGGGGTCCTCGTGGGAGGGGTAAAGACCTGACTAGAGGATTGTACTGCCCCAATTGTAACATTTTCTTACTCTCCCTTGCCACAAAACAGGAAGCATTGTCCTACGGTAACACATATGCCTCATAACCTGTGTAAGTAAGTGTAAGACTAAGAAAACAAACCCCACCCACAATAAAGGCCACATATGTAGAGAACTGTAATCTAGAGGTAAGATTAAAAATCCTGGGCTAGACTAGTGCCAGGGCTTATAGGAAGGTATGGCTGTGGTGGCACAGGGAGGACGAGCTGTTATGGTGAAAAAGAGAAGGGAAACAGCAAGCTTTAACATTAGTCAAACATAACTAAGATGAATCAGGAAATACTTGCTAGGTTGGTTGCATCAGAGTAAGGAAAGAGAGTAATAACGCCTCCCATCTGAGACAACAGTGCTGAAAATGACTGATGCCTGCTTTTCTAAACCTGCTATGTGTTCCTTCTTTTTCTGGAAAAGAGTATAGATAGCCAGTTATGTCTGCCAGATATAAAACTGCCATAACTAGAAACCTGCACTTTCAGCTTCTGTAAACTTGCTTAGATATGGGAAAGATTTTTCCCAGAGTCTTGGGTGGGATAAAAAAAGATAACCCTAGGATGGACAATGGCCACATAGACAAAATTATGGCAATGCCTAATTTTATATGAGCTAAGAAATATTTCTGGTTGGGCTGGGCCTCTTTAACAATAGGGAGAGGCTACAGTTGTGTGCTAATTAAAGAGCTGGGTTATCTCTGAGCACTGAGAATTGTCTCCCCCTTAACAAATGGAGGCCCCAGAAAGATTTCCTCCATGCTAGCCCTTTGCACTGCTGCTTATCCCAGTCTCCAAAAATGAGATGAGAAAGCTCCTGGACAGTATTTTTGGAAACTTCTTCTGAAAGGCTCTCTGACTCCCAGAATGGCTGACCTCCACACTGCCGCAGCCTGTATCCGAGAATGTGGTGAGGGTATCAGGATTGATGACACAGAGACCAGAAGGCTCCTCAAGAAGGCTCTCCTTTATTCCTACCCTGGCTGGTTATTATATACCCTGACACCAGAGGCAGCTGTGAGTGGGTCAGAAGATGCAGTTAGTCTTTGGAAAAGGTCGAGGTCACGGCATTCCCGTGGGAAGCCCTTTTCAGGAACTTATTGCCCCAGGCACTGTATTGTTTTTAGTAAACATATTTTTAATAAACATTGTCTTACAGCTGCCTACTCCCAGGCTGATGGGGAAGTGGGTCTCTGGCCAAGGTCTGTTGTCCCCACACCACACTACAATCTTTTGGAGAAAAAGACAAACTCACCAGGGAACCTGCAGGATTAGGTAAGGTGCCGAGACTGGACCTCAAGTCCCAATACAGCCCACCCCCACAGAGGTGGAAGAGGATCCTGGCCACATCCTATAGGAAGTGGTCTTCAAAAAGCCAACTGGTTTGGGGAAGGGCTTTCTCAGGACAGCCTGTCAAGGAGACCTTAGACCCATTAGGAGACTTTCTTTGGAAGGTCATTGTCATGTGACAGACTTTTTCTAGGGGAATACTTAAAGGGACACCCCAAGACCAAGTTCTCAGCACAAAGATTTATTTGTCCCAGAGGGACAGAGGGCAGGGAATAAGAGACAAAGATGGGAGAAAGAGGATGAGAGAGAAGGGGAAGAGAACAAGGAAAAGGGATGGGGTATTGTTCCAGAGGGACAAAGGACTGCCTCTGGATAGAGAGGAGACAGACATGGCTCATTGTAGGCATGAGTTTTCTGGCCCTGCAGGTCCCTTGGCCCTTGAGCCCCAAATGAACACACATGCTATGTTAGTTATAATACTGTTGGCCAGTGTCTTGGGCTTCTCATTGGTTAGCTTTGTTTTAACTACTAACCCATAACTACTAATCTATGTATTCTATATGGTCTTGACTTACCGGAGAATGCCTCATGTGTCCTCTCTTCCTTGGCTCACATCGTGACTCCTCTCTGCCTACACTTCCCATAATTCCCCTTGTCTGGTAGCCTTGCTTATCTTTCCCGCCTGGCTACTAACTACGGAGTGTTTTATTCATCAACCAATAAAGGAAACATATACATATAACATCTCCCACCATCTCCTCTTTTCTCTCTAAATAAAAAGAAAGGTTTTAACTTTAACATAGTCAAATTATATATAACAAAATAGTTATTAAGCAAGAACTATAATGATAATATTTAGTCCATTAACATTTGGCAAAATTATAGAAAATATCCTATCATCTATCCTATCTTTGTGAGTCTACAGTTTTATGTGTAACTTATCTTTTATCATAACTAATGTAACACTAACCATAACTATCTATCTTCAACTCCATCAAAGACCATAGAAGGATAATATGTAAACTCTAGAATTGACAGAGACATCTCGATGCCTGGATAGTCACCAGAAGTTCTTCTGTAACGTTGGAGCATCCATCTTCAGCCTACAGGCCTAGTGTGTCTGCCAGACTTCTCAGTGAAGCAGGAAATTTTTAACTTTCTGCCTGTATTGGCAGTTTGTCAGTCATTTTTCTGTGTCCTGCAGAATGTCAGGAAGACTATTCCATGAAGCCAGAACCCTAAGACTGTCCATCTTGTTTTTCAAATTTAGCAGTCACTTTCCTGCAGGTCCTGCATGTCCAGTTTATAGCATACAATCAAACAGTTCAGGCAAGAAGCGATTTCTTGCCCAAATGGCTAGTCTTGTTATATCAAAAGCAAACTCCATAACAAGTTTCTCTGATGCCCATCTTCCTCTCTGAAGTAATTGGTGTTGCCAGGAGCAGTTGTTTCTCATAGCCATGAAAAACCCTAAACCATTTTAAATGCCATATTCTGAAGGTCTTTGAAAGGTTTGAAGACTGTCTGTCCATCACAAATATATCTCTGTATATCTAGAAAACCTAACCAACACAACTATAAGAGTTTTTACTATTATAGGTGACTATATATAATCTGTATTTAATTGTACATTACATTTTTAAATGCGATATATAAACACAATACCTAAACTAGAGAAGAAATACACATATAACAAAATTGACCATAAATTTGTATCAATGAGCCAAAATCCATACCAATTTAAGGCATTCATTTCTATATCATATTCCTCCTTTTTCCTTTAGAAAGAGATTGGTTGTGACCACTAACCATTTATAAACAACCCCATTTAAATGAAAATAAACATTTATAAACACTTTTTGGGATTTTGGGTGTCATTCTCTCCAAACTACTTCTTGCTGTTTGGGAGTGCTGAAATACCACGGGATACTTAGAAAACACAAAAACCTGTCCAAGTCCTTGCTGTAGTAGTCTGCAAGGCTGCATCATCTCAGCTGTTGTAGATGTTGGATCACCTGGGCCACTGCTTCAGGGGGTTTTGTTTGATCAAACCATATTAGTCTGGAAGGAATTCACAGCTTTTCATTTTCTGTGGAAACAAAATGTCTTTTCCAAAGCAACCTGTACTTAGACTTAAATTTTAAAGTCAAAGCTTTCTTTGTTTTGTTTTGTTTTCTCTATTATTTTGGAGGCTGTCCTGGAACTCACTCTATAGACCAGGCTGTCCTTGAGCTGACAGAAATCCACCTGCCACTGCTTCCCGAGTTCTGGGATTAAAGGTGTGGACCACCAACACCAAGCTAAGTCAAAGCATTTTTAAAATATATAAATTGGATTAATCTAGCAGAATTTATAATCAAATATCTTTTAGCAGTTGTTGCTCCTTCCCCAGCAGTCAAACAATTTAAAGACAAGACAGTAACATACAGTGTCCAGATTCTCTGTGTATTTTCCATCTGTATGTGGCTTTTTTATTACTCTATTCCTTTTACTTTCATTTTCTTTCTTTCTTTTTTTTTTTTTTTGAGACAGGGTTTCTCTGTGTAACTTTGGCACCACCACCGCCTGGCTGGCCATGGGTCTTTTATCTGCTAAACAGCCTGGCTAAAATTAAAGCAGCAGCTACCATGCCATTTTTACCACTTATGGTGAATCAGGAAACCTCTCTTAAAGGAGCCTCAAGAGCCTCTGCTTGTCTCTAACAGAGACCACCTGAGAAAATGCTGCTACCAGGAAGCCATGCTCGACTTTGTTCTTTTGTTTCTAAAATTGCTTTTTAAGCTTTTGTCAGGTTTTAAGTGGAAATTTGTTCAAACCACGTTGGGCACCATTTTGTAAGCATGACTTTTCTGGCCCTGTAGGTCCCTCTGCCCTTGAACCCCAAATGAACTCACAGATGCTATATTAGTTATAATACTGTTAACTGGTGTCTTGGGCTTCTTATTGGCTAGCTCTGTTTTAATTATTAACCCATAACTACTAATCTATGTGTTTCTACATGGTCTTAGCTTACCAGAGAACACCTCATGCATCCTCTCTTTCTGGGCTCACATTGTAACTCTCTCTGCCTACATTTCCTATAATTCCCCTTGTCTGGTAGCCCTCCCTATTTTTTCCTGCCTGGCCATTAGCCACACAATGTTTCATTCATCAACCAATAAGAGAAACATATACAGAATAACATCTCCCATCATCCCATAGGAAAATCCTATGTTAGGATGAGGTGTTTAATTTTAATTGGGCATGTTAATTAGGGCAGCCAAAGTGGGGTTTTGATTTCTGGACTTCAATACTTTGAAAGCTAGACTTTGGTAGCCAACATTAGGAGGAGGAAGTGGCCAAATAAGAAAATAGGCCTTGGTGACTATCTTTAAGAATGTAGCCTAATGGTTTTTAGCAAGGCAGAGGGAATTGGAGGGAAGGGTGAGGCCTGACAGAGACATGTTTGCCATGTACAGTCTGGCTAGAGTCCCTTCAGATACTAATAAATATCTATTTATCCCAGACAGACCAATGATGGAGGACGTCCTGTATATATGTCAATAAAGCACTGTTGGCCAATAGGGAACAAAGATAGGTGGGACTAGGAGTCCAGGAGGACTCTGGGAAGGAGAAACACAGGGAGTCAAGAAGTAACACCATGGGGTAGGAAGCCCAGAAACTTCTCCAGTAAGAGAAATACTTAGATTAACAATTATGGGGTAAATACTTAAGTCAGAGCTAGCCAGTAAGAAACAAGCAAGGCCAACAGCTTCATAATTAATATAGTCTCCTGTGTGTTCATTTGGGACTGATGCGGCTCTGGAACCAGGCTGGCGGGAAGGCTTCCCTTTACAGACCAAGATCACCTGCCTTGGTTACTTTTCTACTACTGTGACAAAACACTATGGCCAAAGCACTTATAAAATAATTTTGGGGTCACAGTTCCATAGGTTAGGCCCGGTGACCATCATGTTTGAGATCATGGTGGCAGGCAGGCAGCAGGCAGGCAGGCAGGCAGCAGGCAGCAGGCAGCAGGCAGGCAGGCAGGCACACCTCCCAGTTTTCCCACAGTTCCACCAACTGGGGCCCAACTATTAAAAAAATGTTAGCCTGTCAGGGCCATCCTCATTCAAACCACCACAATCTAGCGTGGTGAACCAATGAGTTTAATTGGAATGTGGGGCAGGGGTTACTTACAGGAGCAGAAATAATGCAGATAGCTGCATCACCACAGGCTACCCCAGCATGGATGACAGTTCACACACGCTGGAAACCTGCAGCACAGTCACAGGCTACAAGCACCACAATAGGTTCCAGTGTTCTTTCCAGGTGGCTCAGCTGATCTGAGCCTCCTCCAAGCAAGTTCAGTGGTTCTCTGCTTCCTCCACGCAGCTAGGCTTATCTAAGAATGACTCTTGGCAGTCTTTACTGTTTTACTCTGGGAAGGGAGAGTAGTAAAACTAATCAGTTTCAGGGACTTCCTGAAGCTATTTTGAATTCTTTACTTCCTGTTTTAAAGAGCTTCCCTGCAGTATTTCACCTCCCCTTAGGACAGTGGCTCTCAACCTGTGGGTATCGACCCCTTTACTCTTTCACAGGGGTCACCTGTGACCTTTGGAAATCACAGATGTTTACATTGTGTTCATAACAGTAACAAAATTACAATTATGAGCAGCAATGAAAATAATTTTCTGGTTGGGGTAAGAAGCAAGGACATCCTGAAATTCTCAGGCACATGGACAGAACTAGAAAAAAAAACATCCTGAGTGAGGTAACCCAAAACCAGAAAGACAAATATAGTACGTGCTCACTCATAAGTGGATACCAGACATAAAGCAAATGATTCCCAACCTACAGTCCATAACTCCAGAGAAGCTAGAACTCTCTTCCAGAAATAGATGGAAGCAGATGCAGAAATCCACAACTAACCATTGGGCTAAGCTCCTGGAGTACAATCAAAATGAGGGAGGATCAAAGATATGAACAAAGGAGTCAACACCATGATGGGGAAACCCACAGAAACAGCTGACCCGAGCTAGTGAGAGATCACTGATTCAGGTCTGACAAATGGTGAACCAGTATAAGACCAAACTAGACTTCCTTAATATAGGTGACAATGGTGTGACTGGGACAATATATGAGGCCACTGGCAGTGGGTCCAAGATCTAACTCTAATGCACAAACTGACTTAGTGGAGCCCATTCTATATGGAGAGATACCTTGCCCAGCCTAGACACAGGGGTGTGGGGGTAGAGAGGTGCCTTGTTCCCGCCTCAATGAGATGATGGACAGACTTAGTAGACCTCCTAGGGGAGGCCATACCCTCTCTGTGGAGCAGATAGGAGGAGGGGGGAGTACAGGAAGCAGGAGGAGAGGAGGGAGGGGGAACTGGGATTGGAATGTAAAAGGTAATTTAAAACATGCAAAAAAAAAGAGAGAGAGAGAGTTGCTGAGGTTATGGTGTCTCTAATATTCCTGCACAGAAGGAAAAGATGGACAGGGTCATTGGCCTTCCATCTGTGTCCAGTTGCTCTTCCCAGTCAAGTATGTGAGTTAGGACCTAATTGCATACAGTCTCAAGGGATTTGAGGACAAACTAGGGTATATAGTCTAGGAAAGACCAAGAAAGGGGGTTTCCATGTATGTAGCTATGGGGAGCTGCCACACATACTGAATGAAGAAAGATTCCGATGGAAATTGATATTGTTTAAGCCACACTCTTAGGAAAATTTCTCACAACCTGTGGTAAACTCATTTGTTAGTTACATCTCATGGCATTAAAAAGTGTTTTTTAAAAGAACACATATAAAAATTAAGATGGCTGGGTGTTTCCAGAACTCAGAGAGATAATACTTCACGTGACTTTTAATGAGGAAAGAATAGCATATATGATACAATTACAGGGTTGACATATGTGATGGCTATTTTTGGTTGTCAACTTAACTACATCTGGAATGAACTAAAACCTGAGCAGCTAGGTACACCAGAGAGGGCTTTTCTTTTAAATTTTAAATTAAACTTTGGAAGACTCACCCTAAATCTGAGCCACACCTCAGAAGGAAGTTTTTGTTCTTTGCCTGCTTGCCCTCACTCTCACTGGCAAATTCATTCTTTTACTGGTTAGAGCCTGTTTCTTCGGGATTCCAGCATATACTGAAGACCATCTGAGACATCCAGTCTTGTGGACTGAACCACTATTGGATTCTTAGTCTCTCCATCTGGAGACAGCCATTGTTGGAATAGTTGGACCATAACCTGTAAGTCACTCTATTATATGTATGTATTCTACCAGTTGTTTCTCTAGAGAATCTGATACAGTCTATAAAGATCTTTAAGTATCTTTTCCTGGTAGTTCTTATTTATTTTTTATTTTATTTGTTTTTTTTTCTGACAAAGAGTTTCTCTGTGTAACTACCCTGGATGTCCTGGAACTCACTTTGTAGGCCAGGCTGGCAGGCCTCAAATTCACAGAGATCCGCCTGCCTCTGCCTCCCAAGTTTTGGGATTAAAGGCATGTGTCACATCACCACCACTCACTGATAAATTCTTATTTATAAAAAAATGTCCCTCATTCAAAATACATCTCTAGACCACAGGGGAAAAGTTAAAAGGATATAAAATTGCAAGAAGAAAAAGTTTACTTAAAATTTACAACAAATAAAAAGTTAAAATGGGGGGATGGGGGAGGACACGGGAGGAGGGGAGGGAAAGGGAGAGGGACCTCGAACTGACTTGTGAAGCAACCTTGTTTCTTATCTAAATTTAAAATGGAAAATAAAAAATAATAATAAAAAAAGTTAAAATGTTTTCAAAGGCTGTAACTATAAAGTTATGTCTTTAATAAAAATAATTTAAATATTTTAGATAAAAATGAATCATATATGGATACAATATATAAGCTTTGTCCTAAAAGTAAAAATATAATAATGGACAAAAACCATGAAAACATAAAGCTGAGTCACAAAAGGTCTGAATACCCAAGTAATTATGTAAGTAATATAAAGTTTATGAGGAATGGAACTTGATGTGCTCACTGATTAGAGTTTATTCATGTTCTAAGGTTGTAACAATCTATTCAAAAGAGTAAAAACTTACTAAAATGTGTGTCTAATCTCATGTTCTAAGGTTGTAACAATCTATTCATGAGAGTAAAAACTTACAATGTGTGTCTAGTCTCATGTTCTAAGGTTGTAACAATCTATTCATCATAGTAAAAACTTACAATGTGTGTCTAATCTCTTATGTCTTTGCTAAACTTTGTTACACTTTACCATTTGGGAAAACCCAGGCACAACAATAGTTATAGTAATGACTCATGGCACTCAACTTCATTGCTATGAACGTCTACCTATGAAAACCAATCTGACCCTCTCTCCTGAATTATAGCCTTTATGATGAAAATGAGCTTGCTTGATATAAGAGATAATGTCAGATGTTGACATCCCAGGAAACCTCACTTCAGAAATGAGGATTCCAAAGTAAAAGAAAATGCCACTTGGGGGGAAAACAAATGCTGTAAAGGGATAAAACCACCTTTCAGCTTTTGAATATAATGAGAATGGAAATCACTTTAAGACCAGCTGAAGAGGCTTTTATTATGGAAATTAATAGCATAAATGGATATAATTAAAGAAAATGATCTAAATACCTAAGCGACTGCCAGGCTGGTATGGGGCTGCATGCTAATTGGCACATCCTTTAACTTGGCATTCAGTTCTCTTCTTAGCAAAAATAATCCCAGGGCTGAGAGGCCAATAGCTGATTTTATACGGAGTCCCCAGGGCAGATTCAAGTGAATACAATGCAGATGCTCTGCCATAGCGCCAGCCAGCACAACAGGCTGAACTCGGGACACTTCATGAAAACACTAAGTTGCAAGTGTCTTCCTGTGGATCCACCATGCCCGGGTAAAGACAGAACCCCAACTGAGGAAAAGGAGACCTGCACTGTAAACACCCACTCAACCAGCCCCTCCAGGTCACCATCCAATGACAAAGGCAGACTTATCCTCCCCAACCAGAAGCTAGTTGGTCAGTGCATGGCAGAACTTGGAAGACCTCCACAGCCGTGCTCCTGTAGCAAACCCAGAAGCCAATGGGTCTGTACATGGCAGAATCTTGAGGAATTCAACAGGGACATTTGGAGGTGGTGATCACAGTGCCTTCTGTTCCCTTTGGACTCACGGTACTGTTGACCTTAGTGTTTCCTGTAGGCCTAGCCATCATGCCTCCAAGGTGTGAGTCTAGCCTGAAGGATTGTGTCAACCCTGCTATACCTGTGAATGACAGATATTCTGGGGGAAATTATCTACCTGCATTAATGATTTATTCCTGGCTATACATCCCACATGTCCTTATAGATGGACATTCTCTAAAAATGAAAGGAACAGGTCCCTTCTACACCACATTCACCCTTTCTTCTGAGTCTGATTTCCCCAGTGACGTGGTGACTTGGGCAGGAACTCACAAAACTTCTGCTTACACGTAGTGTCGTGGGAAACGAGCATGAGAAAGACTGACATGAGCTGGCGAGGCATAGCCATTGGTGAGTTTGTCTTCTTCTCTGTCTGAAGCAAAGGACAAACTGGACTTCTGGGAACGGGACTCTAACTAACGAATAACACAAGGGAGAGCTTAGAGTCGGTGGTGGGTGCAGATGCCACAGTTTCCACACAGAAGCAGTTACGATGAAACCCGGTTGCAAGCGGAAGCAAGCACCTCGCCCGCCCCTCGAAATACAGCAACAAGGAGGACTTAAGTTCCATGCCAGACAGGGGTGTTCAGTGAGAGCTTGTCTCAAAAAACCATACGAGAAAAAGAAACAAAAGGTGGGCTGGGAGTGTGGATTTGCCTAGTATGCCCACCCTCTAGGTTCAGTCCCAAGCCACACAAAAATCAACATAGTACTCAAGTTAAAAATTTTCAGGTACTTGGGCAGGTGCACCACACGATGGCGGCAGAGGACAGTAGCGACCTTTGCAGCAGTCACCAAGTCACAGCAAGCAAAACTCTTAGAGTTTCCAGGCCTAGATGGCAGGGATGAGAATCCTTAGCAGACCTCTGAGTGGCTGCTTAGGAAGGAAGGGAGACCTAGGCTCTTTGTAAGTAAAATGTCCCTCTTTCTGTTTTCTTCAGTAACCATAGTGGTACAAAATAGGGAGAGGGTCAGAGGGAACTGTGCATACTGGGAGGTGACAGGTAAAATTCAACTCCCATCTCCACAGCAGTCCTAATCTCCAACGGGATGAAAGTGACTCCTGGAGGAATTCATTAGAGTTCAGTGAGGAGTTACCAAAGACAATGAGCTGAAGGAGGAACCTCTGTAGGTAGAAACGATTCCATTTCTACTACATTTAATTGTTTGCTTATTTGTGGGGGAGCGGGGCTTGAAGATGTGCAGAGGCTCTCCTACCTTACCTGCTGGTCCAGCTCACCAGCCCCAGTTTAAAGTAAATAAGAGGAATGGTGTAGAGCCCTTTTCGGAAAATGTGCCTTACTCACTTTTATAAATTGAGTTCAGATTAGACACATCAAACTTTGCTCCAAGCTGTGGGCAAGCCTGTTGGACTGCGGGTCTGAGCACAGTGGAATTCACACCCGTTCGAAACCAATGCAGGAAGTCACGAGTTTGATTCCTGCCTAGCCTATAGAGTGAGTGCCTTTCTCGGAGAGAAAGAGCAAACGTTCAGTGGTTGAGGATACAGCTCTGTCTACAGGACTTGAAGATGACGTTTCCTTGGCGTCATTCTCCACCTCTAGCTCTTTCAATCTTTTCTCCCCCTCTGCCTCAGATGGATCAGTGGGCAAAGGTGCTCACTCTACAAGTCTGGTGACCTGCGCTTGGTTCCCAGAATCCACCTAAAGGTAGAAGGGGAGAGCAAACCCCACAAAGTTGTCCGTCCTCTGAACTCTACACAGTGCTATGCCACATGTGCACACACACTAGTAATACAAAGTAAAATGAAGCAAGCACACGGACTGAGCTCAGTGAAGTGGATCAGTGTCGGCTCAGGGCCCCAGGGCCGGGTTCTCAGCACAGATCTATTTGCTCAGAGGGCAGGGAATAAGAGACAAAGACAGGAGACAGAGGATGAGGGAGGGGACAAGGGAGAGGCAGGAGAGACAAAGGACTGCCTCTGGATAGAGAGGGCACAGACAGCAGTTTATAAAAGTGCAAGGGGAAGCCCTGTGGTAGGATGAGGTGTTTTTACTTGGGCATGTTAATTAGATGAACAAAAGGGGGCTTTTGATTACTGGACTACAGTACTTTGATACTGGACCTTGGTAGTCAGCCCCAGGCCAGAAAGTGACCAAATAAGAGAATAGACCTCGGCGGCCAGCTTTAGGAATGTAATCTAAGGGTGCTTACCAAGGCAGAGGGGATGGGGAAGGGTAAGGCCTGCCAGAGCCATGTTTGCCGTCCTCGAGCTAGCCAGAGTCCTTTCAGGAAGAACATTTGGTTAGCATGCACACAGTCCTGATGAACAGTTTTTAAATGGGCACTCCAATAATGTTATGCATATTTCATGCCTACCGTGTGCTAGCCACACAGAATATTAAGTAAAATCACTCCCCCACTACCATGAACATGAATGATATATTTTTATTGATTTATTTAGAGAGTCTAGTATAGCCCAGGCTAGCTTTAATTTGGTATGTAGTCTAGGATGGCCTTAAACTCCTGATCCTCCTACCTTCATATCCCAAGTGCTAGCATTAAAGATATGGGCCACCACACTAGGCTTTTGCAGCACTGGGAGAGAACGCAGGGCATTGTGGGTACTAGGTAGGCAGACGACTAAACTACATTCTCATCGCCCTCCCATCACCCATTTGTTGTTGTTTTGTTTTGTTTTTCTCAAGACAGGTTTTCTCTGTGTAGCTCTGGCTGTCCTGGAACTTGCTGTGCAGACTAGGCTGGCCTTGAACTCAGAGATCTGCCTGCCTCTGCCTCCCTGACCCTGAATGCTGAGATTAAGGGTGAGCACCACCACGGGGAGAGGGGGTTCTTACGTAGCCCAAGCTATGCTCAGACTCACTAAGGCCTTGAACTCCGATTCTCCTGCCTACACAGCTCAAGTGCTGTGATGCCGGGCTCGCTTTGCCAAGCCAGGGTGCATATCTCACTCTAAATGGTCTCTTGCCAAAATGGAAGGCACATTGCATCAGCTGACTGGAGAGGATCTCCTGCCAGTCAAGTCCCACTGAAGATAGAGAAAGCCCCTAAAAATAGCCATCTGTGCTCCAGCTCAACAGGTGATTGGCTCAGAGAGGGGAGGAGGTCCTCTAGGCTGGGTGAAGGAGAGAGAAAAGGACAGCACCATTCTTAGCTTCTCCTCAGCAATGGCTCTGCCTCTCAAGGTCTTGAGTCGGGGCTTGGCCAGTGCAGCCAAAGGAGACCATGGAGGGGCCGGAGGTAAGTGGGCCTAGCCCATCTGTTCTCTTGTCTCCTCTTTCCCCTCCCTCTCCTGGCGACCTCCACGACCCACCCGCACTGATCTTTCAGGCCTCGAGGCCCGGCGATAGCTTGTCTCTCACCCTCACCTTTGCTCCTCCAGCCAACACCTGGCGCTTCCTGACCTTTGTGCTAGCTCTCCCCAGCGTGGCCCTCTGCACCCTCAACTGTTGGATGCACGCTGGCCACCGGGAGCGCCCAGAGTTCATCCCTTACCACCACCTCCGCATCCGCACCAAGGTAAGTATGCCTGAGGCTGAGTGAGGGCAGGCGGGGAATCCCAGAGGGGACCGATTGGAGCCATCTGTCTGCCTTCTCTCCACAGCCCTTCTCCTGGGGGGGACGGCAACCACACATTTTTCCACAATCCTCACGTCAATCCTTTGCCTACCGGCTATGAGACCCCCTAAAGTCTTCCACGGTCTCCAAACTGATCTGTGTACCAGCTATGAGAGCCCCCGAAATTCCAGTGGGCAGTTCCAAGTGCAATAAAAGTATGAAACTTTTGTGTCTCCGGTTCTTTGGGAACAGCATTGCGGTGGGGGGGGGGGGGGAGGCTAGGCAGACTCCAAAGGCATAGTTGGTATCTGGGTTCAAGCTCTTCCATAGAAGGAAAATGTGAAATTTCCCCTGGCATTTTCATTTTATTTAATTTTTTATTTAAAAAACATTTCAGTCAAGCAATACATTTTTATGTTGAGCGTATTCTCCTCACTCTGTGTTGCAAGGTCATTCTTATCCAATTGAAAATGTTTGCTGACCCCATGCCTGCTCTTACTCCCAGATCAGCACTGGAGTCTTACATGGGCAAAAGCATAAAATCTTCCAGCTCAGGAAGTAAGGCATGGAACCTGGGAAGTTGTCCAGGCTCGTCCTGAGCTGGAGAGAGCTTGTTCCCATGCCAGTCAATTCATAGGCAGAAACAAGGCCAACTCCTCCTGGTGGAGATACACAGGAGAGCAGATTCCTAGGACTGAAGCAGGCATGGAGTCTCACCGCTGAAATGGGCCTCAGCGGCTGTGGCAGGAGCCGCAGGCTTGTCATCCAACATTTCTTTGTACCGACGTTTGAAGAAGCCAAGCTGTGAAATGTGGTAAGTCAGAAACACTGGGTAAGAGGGTAGGGAAGAAAGTCCGGAAGAGGAATTGAAGATAGAGAACTAACTTCCAGCTGTGTGCGAGAACATGCATGGGAACAGCTGTCACTAATGAGATAGACTGTGTGCCAAGCAGCTGCAGGAGAAAAGCGTAGCTTTACGTCATGCAGATTTCCACGCCATTTCTGTTTCACTTCAGCCAATCTATGATGTAAGTCTTACTGTTATTTCAAAAACAAGAAGCAAAAAGAGACCCCCAAAGGAGAGGCAACTTCCTAAAATTAAAGTGTAAGTGACCGAGATGGGACATGTTCCCAAGCCTGCCCCACAACCAGGATCTGAGTTTTCACTCTCCTATCTTGTGCCTGGCAGAGCTGGTGGTGAACACTGGGAGTGTTAGGAAAACGATTTGAAAACGACAACTCACCTTGTACAGAGCAGCTGTGATGAGAGCCAGCACCAACAGACCTCCCACCGAGCTGCCCACTATGAGGGGGATGGGCTCGTAGACTTCATACTCTTGTAGCACTGTCTCTACCTGATGTGAAAACCAAGGAGTGCTCTCTCTCTCTCTCTCTCTCTCTCTCTCTCTCTCTCTCTCTCTCTCTCTCTCTCTCTCTCTCTCTCTCTCTCTCTCCCTCCCTCCCTCTCCCCCTCTCTTTCCCTCTCCCCCTCTCTGTCCCTCCCTCTCTCTCCCCCCTTTCTTTCCCTCTCTCTCTCCCTCCCTCTCTCTCTCCCTCTCCCTCTCTTCCTCTCTCTCCCTCTCACTCTCTCCCTCTTTCTCTCCCTGTCCCTCTCTCTCTCCCTCTCTCTTTCCCTCTCTCCCCCTCTCCCTCCCTGTCTCTCTGTTTCTCTGTCTCTCTCTCACACACACACTCACTGACACACTCACTGACACACACATTCATGCATGTTCTCACACACACACACACACACACACACACACACACACACACACACACACCAGGCTCCCAGCCTTTAACATTCCCCCCTCCTGGCCAATGCTCTATTCCAAGCATTGAGCTACAGAAGCACTTGTGCACTGAATGCCTAAGGACCTTCATTCATCCTCCCTCCAGGCTGGCAACTGCCCCAGCCTGCACTGCACACTGAGCATCAGGAGCCCTCTCACCAGCCCGGCCACAGCCGGCCACACAGCCACTACCTGAGCTCTCAGAAATGCCTCCTGTCCCGGCAGCTGGGAATACACAGAGGTGTTGAATGTGATCTCAGCCACACTCATGACCACCACCTTTTTCTGCAGTGTCTGCAAAAGAGAGGGTGGGACAGGGCTGGGAACTGGACCTGGGAGTTGTTCAGGGTTCAAGAACTGCCCTGACCCAAGGATGCTCCAGACCCATCAGGCATGCATGGACCAGGGGAGGGTCTCTGCTTCTGGCCACGCACCTGACTGACCCAGCTGAAGCTCAGGTTGCCCTTCAGGATGAAGTCAAGCTCGTCCTGGATGCCCAACGAGGGGACGTCACAGCGGAAGTGCAGACAGTCAGCAATGGAGCAGTCCTGGGAGGGGAATAAAGTTGAAGAAGGTCTTTACTTAGGGAAAACAGAGTAACTAAAGGCTGGGCAACATGGGTAGAGGACATAAAACCCCAGGTGACTACACAACTCTGATCCATCAGTATGTATCGGTATATTCCTGTGTCGTCATCATCATCCTCCCACCCCCACCCCCACCCCCACCCCCACCCCCGTTCATGGGCTTCTCTCACCAGCACAGGACGCCTTTGAATCTGGGCCAGAAAGTCAGATTGCTGAGGAGGATCCCTCTGGGACGTACAGGAGACACTCTGGGGGTGAGGGAACGTTTTCCTAGTAAGCGCATGGTGTTGTTATAGAAAGGGATTCTGGAGCGAGAGAAACTTCAGGCTGGTACCTGTGCCGAGGTCTGCACAGCCACCTCCCACACCGTCACACCATTCAGTAGGACGGGAACCCAGAAGTTCACGCTGATGGCCAGTTTCCACGGACTCAAGTTATTCACCTGCAGGAAATGAAGACCTGATGTTAGCATTGTCAGGGGAGCACCTCCATTTATTTCTGACCCAGAGCTCTCCAGTCTTCCCCGTCCCTAGCTGAGACCAACACTGTGTATCCATCCCCTAGCTTCTCACACGATAGCGATGCTCGGCCTCTTTCCTTCTTTCCCCATCGGAAGCTGAAAAGTTGAAATGCTTGGTGGAATCCTCCTGCCTGGAGAAAATGGCTTGTTGGTGAAAAACAGCTCTGATGCCATCCCCATTTGATCCATAGCTTGCTGCAGAGTGCTGAGCCCAGCAGATGACCCAGGAAAGTAACAATGGTCTCCATGTGCACCTGCAGCCTCGGTGCCCACGCCACGCCTCTCCCTACAGTGTTCTTTGCCAGGTACCAGAATTACCTACCAGCTCTTCCCTGGGTGCCCTGGCTTCTTTATACCTCCACAGATTTGTGCCAGCTCTTTCTTTGGCATAAAATGTTGTTAGTCAAGTTCCAGGAATTTTCACTTACAAACCCAACTTCTTCATGTCTCTTGTAATGTTCAGCATTTCCCAGTGGAGAGAAAGCATTTATATGTTTCCTAAAGCAGATAGAGTCTAGCAGATAGGGAGTAGCCTCAGGAACTCCTACAAAGTCTTCTGCCAGAATAAATAAGTCTGTCTATGAAGTGAAGGCTAGATTGCTTGGGACAAATGGAGCAAGAGCCTGTCCCTGGTGGCAGTGATGAAAACAGAGATGGTCATGTTGGGACAAGTGAGCACATGTGAAAGGGGATGGTCCAGGAGCCAAAGCCAAGAGGTCCCTATAGGCTGACAGCTTTTTGTCTACTGGTCCCTTGTTTTTGTATTTGTGACAAGGCCTCAAACAGTGTCCCAGACCAGCCTTAGATTTACAGCAATCTTCCTGCCCCCGCCTTCCCAATGCAAGGATTACAGCTGTGAGCCAACTCATCTGGCTCATCCATGGCTTTCATGATGTGGAAGTCCTGTGTATATGTCAATAAAGCACTGTTGGCCAATAGGGAAGCAAGATAGGTGGGACTAGGAGTCCAGGAGGACTCTGGGAAGGAGAAACACAGAGAGTCAAGATGTAACCACCATAGGGGTAAGAAGCCTGGAAACCTTTCTCCGGTTAGAAAAATACTTAGATTAACAATTATGGGGTAAATACTTAAGCCAGAGCCAGCCAGTAAGAAACAAGCAGGGCCAACAGCTTCATAATTAATACAGTGTCTTGTGTGTTATTTGGGGACTACAATGCGGCAGAGCCCAGGCGACTGGTCAGGAAAAACCAAAGGGGCAGACAAGGAAAACGCTTCTCTCTACAAGTAGACATTTACTGTTACAAACAAGAGGAGGGAGGGCCACAGGAGGAATGGGAAGGAGGAGAGAAAGGAATGGAGGGTATATAAATACATGAAATTATAAAAAATAAAAATTTAAATGAAAAAATAAAGAACACATACTTACTTTTGAAAAAGTGATAACATATACCAATGCTGATTATAAGTAAAAGCATCCACACAAGAGTTTCTTTCCAGGGTATTTGGATTGTCCTGATGACTTCATTAGTTAAGTTGTAATTCCTGCCTTCTCAATGCTGGATGTCTCTGATCTCAACAGAATTAAGCAGACTAGGCATAGTGGTGCCCATCTATAATCCCAGTACTTGGGAGACAGAGGCAGTTAGATCTCTGTGAGTCTGAGACCAGCCCGGGCTACATAAAGAGTTACAGAACAGCCAGGACCACATAGTGAGAGCCTGATTTAAAAAAAATAAAGAAGAGAAGGAGAAGGAAAGGAGAAAGAAGAAGAGGAGGAGGAAGATTAAAGGGGAGGAGGAGGAGGAATAAGAAGGGCCAACATGCTTCACCAGCATCCAGAAGCCAGATCATCTACCCAGAACCTCTGCATACCCCAACAGATTTCACGCTGTCAATGTGATGTTTAAGAGCACATGGGATTGACTAAGGGTGTGGCTCTGTGGCAGGACACTTGCTTAGCAAGTACTAGGCCCCAGGCGTAAGCCTCAGAACTGAGGCACTGGTGACAAATCACACGAGTTCACATCTCAGACACACCACTTCCTACCCAACGAAGTAACTTGAAATGTAAGTCATTAACTTCTCTACAGTCTGGCAGTTTTCTCCCTAACGAGGGCCATAGCAGCACCCAGCACACATGAGCTCTCCATAAATGTTGGGGTTTCCTCTTGGTACACTAGCTGAGATTCCTCTGTACTTTGCAAACCTCTTCTCTGTGCTTCCATTTTCTTACTCTAAAATCTCCAGTTTAAATGTCTTTTCTTTGAAAAATATTGTTTTACATTTACTGGTTTATCTGGGAGAGTGTGTGTGTGCCACCATGCTCATTTAGAGGTCAAAGGGCAGCATGCAGAACTCTCTTCTCTGCCTTTACCATGTGGATCCAGACATCAGACTTGGCAATTGGTGACTTTACCCACCAAGACATCTCCCTGGCCTTAAACCTCTTTTCAAATGTAAGTCAAACGCACAGCCTCCCTTGGCCTTGAGAGGTGTGTGACAATTAGCATGGGTACAAAGCCACTCTGCAGAGGCCTGGGGCTCTCATGTTTGCTTTCAACTACAGCTTGTTAAGCAAGCTGGCCTTGTAGGAGACATGCACTGTGGCTTACCTGGTGAATAGAGGGGCAAGTTATTTAACCTCCTGATTTTTTTTAAGTTGGTAAAAATAGGGACAGCAATATGGTTGTTCAGAGGATTAAATGGGTATAATAATTAAAAAAAGAAACCTGGAGCCTGCTGAGAGAGCCGGTCTACTCCTGCCCACTTTCAGGGCAGAGGGCAGAGGATAGAGAGCAGAGGCCAGAGAGTATTGAATTTGCTTACACTCACTAAAAGGGAATCCTGGTCCCCTACCCACCAGGAGAGGAAGAGGCTCTTCCTACACCCGCTGGAAGAAGGGATGGGAAAGAGACAATATAAAACCACACTCAGCAACAGAAAAACAAATATGACACCACCAGAGTCTAGAGACTCCACATCAGCAAGACCTGAACACTCCAATGCAGATGAAGCAGAAGAGAATGACCTTAATAACAATTTCATGAAAATGATAGAGGCCCTCAAAGAGGATATGAGAAAATCCCTTAAAGAAATATAAGGGGGAAAAATGCAAGAAATGGAAGAAAAAACAAGCCAAAAATGCAAGAAAAGGAGGAAAAGACAAAACAAAAATTGCAAGAAACAATTCAAGCAGTGCAAGTGTTGAAATCTGAAATAGAAACAATAAAAAAAACACAGTCTGAAGGAATGCTGGAAATAGAAAAGCTGGGGAAATAGTCAGATACTACAGATGCAAGCATAACCAACAGAATACAAGAGATGGAAGACAGAATCTCAGGTGTTGAAGATACACTAGGAGAAACAGATTCATCGACCAAAGAAAATCTTAAGTCCAACAAATCCCTAACACAAAATATTCAGGAAATATGGGACACCATGAAAAGACCAAACATAAGAATAATATGTATAGAAGGAGAAGAAACCCACCTCAAAGGGGCAGAAAACATATTCAACAAAATCATAGAAGAAAACTTTCCCAACCTTAAGAAAGACATGCCAATGAAGGTACAAGAAGCTTACAGAACACCAAATAGAGTGAACCACAAAAAAAGTCCCCATGCCACATAATAAATACCCCAAGCATATAGAATAAAGAAAGAATATTAAGAGCAGCTAAGAAAAAAGGTGAAGTAACATATAAAGGCAAACCTATCAGAATTATACCTGACTTCTCCATGGAAACTCTGAAAGCCTGGATAGATAGATATTCTACCAACACTAAGAGACCATGGATGCCAGCCTAGACTACCATACCCAGCAAAGCTTTCAATCAATATAGATGGAGAAAGCAAGATATTCCATGACAAAACCAGATTTAAACAATACATATCCACCAACCCAGCACTACAGAAAGTTCTGGAAGGAAAACTCCAACCCAAGGAAGTTAACTACAACCAGAAAAACATTAACGATAGATAATCCTACTTTATCAACAGCCAAAAGAAAAAAGGGGTGGAAATCCACATACAATTCTACTACCAACAACCATTCCAAAACAAGAATGAGCAATCAATTGTCATTAATATCCCTCAATATTAATGGTCTTAACTCACCCATAAAAAGACACAGGCTAACAGAATGGATTTGAAGACAGAATCCATCCTTCTGCTGCATACAAGAAACACACCTCAGTTTCAAAGACAGACATTACCTCATAGTTAAGGGTTGGGAAAAGATTTTCCAATGAAATGAACCCAAGAAACAAGCAGGAGTAGCAATCCTAATACCTAACAAACTAGACGTTAAACTGAAATCAATCAAAAGAGATAAAGGAAGTCATTTCATACTAATCACAGGAGAAATCCACCAAGATGAAGTCTCAATCCTGAACATCTATGACCCAAATACAAAAGGATCCACTCTTGTAAAAGAAACATTACTAAAACTCAAACCACACATAAAACCTCACACACTTATAGTGGGAGACTTCAACACCCCACTCTCACCACTAGACAGGACTATCAAACAGAAACTTAACAAAGAAACAAAGGAACTAATAGAAGTTATGACCCAATTGGGTTTAGCAGACATCTATAGAACATTCCATCCAAACACAAAAGAATATACCTTCTTCTCAGCACCACATGCGACTTTCTCTAAAATCAACCACATACTTGGGCAACATAGCAAACCTCAACAGGTACAAAAAAATTGGAATAACTCCATGTATCTTATCAGACCACCATGCTCTAAAGTTAGAATTCAACAACACCACAAATTGCAGAAACTCTACAAACTCATGGAAATTGAATAATGCACAATCATATCACTCCTGGGTCAAAGAAGAAATAAAAAAAGAAGACACAACATACCCAAACTTGTGGGGCACTTTGAAAGCAGTGCTAAGAGGAAAGTTCATAGCACTAAGTGCCCACATGAGAAAACTGGAGAATAGTCACATTAGAGAATTAACAGCACAGCTGAAAGCTCTAGAACAAAAAGAAGCAAACTCACCCCAGAGGAGTAGACACCAGGAAATAATCAAATTGAGGGCTGAAATCAATAAAG
The DNA here is from genome assembly GCF_017639785.1 of Mesocricetus auratus. Classification (NCBI taxonomy): domain Eukaryota; kingdom Metazoa; phylum Chordata; class Mammalia; order Rodentia; family Cricetidae; genus Mesocricetus; species Mesocricetus auratus. The sequence goes on from NW_024429182.1 coordinate 71,156,140, forward strand.
TAGAAACTAGAAAAACAATACAAAGAATCAATGTAATGAAGAGTTGGTTCTTTGAGAGAATCAACAAGATAGACAAACCTTTATGCAAACTTACCAAACAGCGGAGTGTGAACATGCAAATTAACAAAATCAGAAATGAAAAGGAGGACATAACAAGGGACACTGAGGAAATCCAGAGAATCATCAGGTCATACTTTGAAAACCTATACCACAAAAGTCAAAAATTTAAAGGAAATGAACAATTTTCTGAATAGATATCACTTGCCAAAATTAAATCAAGAACAGATAAGCAATTTAAATAGACCTATAACCTCTAAGGAAATAGAAACAGGCATCAAAAGTCTCCCAACCAAAAAAAGCCCAGGTCCAGATGGCCTCAGTGCAGAATTCTACCAGAAATTCAAAGATCAGCTTATACCAATTCTCCTCAAAGTATTCCACACAATAGAAGCAAAAGGGTCTTTGTCAAACTCTTTCTATGAGGCTTCAATAACCTTGATCCCCAAGCCACACAAAGACACAACTAGGAAAGAGAACTTCAGACTAATTTCCCTCATGAACATTGATGCAAAAATACTCCCTGGGGAATGGAGTGGGGATTGGACAGGGGGCTGAGGGGAGCAGGGGAGGAAGGGAAGGAGAGGGAGCTGGGATTAACATGTGAAGCAAGCTTGTTTCTAATTTAAATAAGAAATATAAAAAAGAAACCTTCCCAACCCCCACAATAACAAAAAAAAAAGCTTGAACTATCCCCAGTACATTTAACTATAAGCTGTGCTGTAAGGTTGTAAGTGGTTTCCTAGGGACAAAAGAAGAAACTCATGCATGCAGTGCATGGGTCATGTCATTGACAGTGACACATATGATCCTGACACCCTCCACCCCTCCCTCCTTCCCCCACCCCCCGAAGTTCTACATACTCAGCAGCCACGGCCCCAAACCCTGTCCACGGTATTCTCACAGCTTCCACGGGTTTCCACCACCTGGAGCACAGCCCCTTGCCTGCTTCCAGCCTGCCCTGCCCCTGCTCACCTACACACCTTCAAAACCCATAGCAGCAGCTTTACATCCTCCTCTGACCTTGTCTGGCCTCTGCATGGTGACAGACCTGTCCTGCTAGGTCAAGCTCCCAGAACACAAAGCCCAGAAAAGGCTTGACCTCAACCTAGTAGCTTCACTTGGTGTGCTCATGTCTAGCACCAAGGAGAGGTTTGTGTGATAGGAAGACGGAATACTGGAGGAAGAAGAGGTTAACAATGGTGAAGAGGTGTGCATGTCCGCCAGCAGGCCCTTTGATCGGAGAATTATACAGCTTTTCTTTGCAGGATCCTGCCTCAGTCGACTCCCATAAAACAAGCTGATTCAGACTCTCATTCCAAGGAGAACCAGTTGAGTAAGAAGTACCGGGCTCAGAGGAAGGTGGAAGGGGCCAGAGAAAGGCCAAGGATTCAGTACCTGTGGATCACTGTGTACACTGTGTGCTTCACTGGGAGCTCCAGCTGGAAGGCAGTCTTGTTGGTTCCAGGCTTATTGTTCTCACTGGAGGGAAAGAGTGGAAGACCATGGTGGAGGAGTAAACAATACCCAGCCGGGGTGTAGGATTGGAGGAGTGATACCACAGCTCGCCTGGGCTCACCTGCTTGCGTTGGCCCTCATAAGCAACCTGTCTCCCAAGAAGGCCTTGTAGGAGACATCAAATGTGATTATGAAGGTGCTCTGAGGGGGAGAAAAATGGAAATGGAGAAGGTTGTTGGAAAGTAAGGGAAGGGAATGTGTTAGGACAAGGAGGTCAGTGCTGAGGACGTGGGGGGTGGATAACACTGACCTTCGCACCTTCTCGGAAGATGGGGTGATTGATGCTGCAGCTGCTGCTCCTCAGGCTCTCCTTGTCAGTGAGCTCAGCCTCACATGCCACGCGTAGTGGGTATTGGTGAGGTTGCTTATAGGAGAGCAGATGAATTCAAGTTACCATATTGGTTACTTTCCTGTGGCTGTGATAAAACACCGTGGCCAAGGCAGCTTGAATATAGAAGAGTTAATTTGGCTTACAGCTCTAAGGGATAAGAGTCCATCAAGGTAGGGCAGCCAGAACAGGAAACTGAGGGCCCACACCCTCAACCACAGTGTTAAGCAGAAAGTCTAAGCTGCAAGCCGCCCAAAGTTTTCACTCTTGACCCCAACCCAGCAGTGACGTATTTCCTCCAGCAAGGCTGCAGTCCCTAAACCTTCTAGACAGTGCCACCAGCTGAGGACCAAGTGTTAAAGTTCTTAAGAGTGCGAGGCACATTTTTCTCCCAAGCTACCACAGTTATCCATGTCTCTATCTATGGGACTGACATATGATGATAGTGGTACTGCTCAGAGCAGTAGAAGGACAGACTTTTCAATCAGTGATACCAGAAAAATCATCCCACACTGAAAGTACAGAGAGAAAAATGAAGTTGGATCCCTACCTCATTTTATACATTAAAATAGACTTAAAGATTTTCATGCACAAAAGTAAAACTATAAAGATTTTTGAAGGGAATATAGTTTCTCATAACTTTGGGGTAGAGAACCTTGCTCATGCATGTTAAGCAAATTTTATACTGCTGAGTTACAATTCTCTCTCTCTCTCTCTCTCTCTCTCTCTCTCTCTCTCTCTCTCTCTCTCTCTCTCTCTCTGTCTCTCTCTCTCTGTCTGTAGTCAGGGGACACTCCCTCCACCATGTCAGTCTTGAGATTGAGCACAGGCCATCAGTCTTGGTGGCAAATGTCCTTAACCACCTTTTCCAGGTAAGGATGTCATAGTTGTTTTATGCTTGATTCCTAGGACCTCATAAATTGGACATGATGGCACATGCCTGTAACCCTTGAATTCAGAAGTTCAAGGCCAACCTGTGTCCATGACACCTTCTCAGTAGTGAGTATGGTTTCCTTACATCCTGATCTTGCTGGAGTTGAATGTAACATCACCTCAGGAGTTGGAAGGAAGTGGGGACACATCGAGTGACTGTAGGAAGGGAGACAGTGACCCTTGGTGTACAAGTCTGAGAGACAATGTGGATGGAGAGGGGGAAAAGAGCAAAGGTGGACATAAATTCTGGAGCATTAGGATATGAGGAAGTCTTCCTTTCTTCCTTCCTTCCTTCCTTTCCTTTCCTTTCTTTTTTTTTTTTTTTGTTTGTTTTGTTTTGTTTTTTCAAGGCAGAGTTTCTCTGTGTAGCTTTGGAGCCTGGCCTGGAACTCTCTCTATAGACCAGGCTGGCCTCGAACTCACAGAGATCCATCTGCCTCTGCCTCCGGAGTGCTGGGATTAAAGGTGTGCACCACCACCACCCAATGAGGAAGAATTTCTTAAACAAGATTCACATACAAAAAATACTAAGAGTAGATCAACTCAATCACAATTGAATTAACACATCCTTTATAGTGCAAAGACTAAAAAGACTAATCACTAGAATAGGATCATTGGAGTATGTAAAGAACTGTTGTAAGTCAATGTTTGAGACTGGGTCTCCCTAAGTTGTCCTTAATGACCTAGAAGTCACATAGACCAGGCTAGCCTCAAAGTCACAGAGATCCTCCCTCCTCTGCTCCCCTCCCCAAGAGTTCTGGTATTAAAGGTGTATGCCACCACACCCAGGTGTTTTTTTTTGTCTCTTTTGTTTTTTGTTTTTCGAGATGGGGTTTCTCTGTGTGGCACTGGCTATCCTGGAACTCACTCTGTAGACCAGGTTGGCCTTGAGCTCACAGAGATCTGCCTGCCTCTGCCTCCTGAGTGCTGAGATTAAAGGCATGTGCTGCTGTGCTAACCAATTTTTAAAATACAAGCAAGAACATAAAAAAATTAGTAGATAGATACACACACATCCAAAAAAGACCCAAAGAACCACAAAATGTATGTGAAGTTGCACAACTTCTCTAGAATATCCCAAACAAAAACTGCAAGGAAATGCGTGATCATATTGACAGTTGCAAAGTCTGCTGGAATCAAAGAGCAGACAGACAGGCACAGGAACTCTCACGAGCTCCTTACAGAAATGTAAGCAGACAAAGAACATGAAATGTTCTGAAAATGTTCACTTTATAGAATTGATGTGTGGTATAAATCTTCCGAAATATTATGCTCAAGAACAGTCATGGCCTGCCGTTGGTGGTGCATGCCTTTATTCTCAGCACTCGGGAGGCAGAGGCAGGTGGATCCCTATGAGTTCGAGGCCAGCCTGGTCTACCGAGCGAGTTCCAGGACAGCTTCCAAAACAATACAGAGAAACCCTGTCTCAAAAAAAAAAAAAAAAAAAGCAGTCATGGCTCAAATCAGGAAAGCAACCATCAGTGACAGAACAGATCAACTGTGGCATATTCATATAGAAATCTCACATAGTACTGTAATGTTAGGGTTTGAATAAGGAAGCGTGCTAGCCGGCTAGTATACTTTGTCCTCAGTGTGGTGCTGTTTGTAGGGACAGGGGACTGTAGAACTCTGGGGAGGTACAGCCTAGCTGGGTGATCCGGCCGGCTCTGAGCAGGTCTTGAGGCACAGAGCAGCCTGCTTGAGCTCCGTTCTTGGCTGATGAGGATAGTCAGCCTCTTACACTACAGAGGCCATGCTACAGCCCCTGTGCCTCTCCTACCATGATGGACCTCACCTTAGGTGATGGCTGCTAATCGTGGTTGTCAACTAACCCCCAGGCTCATGGACTCCTCTTATTAGTTTGATTATTTGAGGTGGGAAGACCCACCCTAAATCTGGGCCACAGCTCTGGTGGCAGTCTACAGCAAAGGACATGAAAGAAGAAAACTTTGTTCTTTGCTCCCCCTGCAGTGTAACAGGCCCTGAGACAACATTCTGACCTTAGAACCCTGCACATAGGCTCCAACACCTGCCAAAATGGGAGCCAAGACCTCATCCGTAGTTTCAGGGCCCAGAAGAGTCCCCAATGGACTCCCCTTACTTTACAGCTCCCGTAGCTTTGCTTCTTTGCTAACTGCTCCTGCTAACCAAAGTGTTAGCCAGGATGTGTTTTTTGTTCATAAAAGACAAAAAAATGGTTAAGCACATGGCTGTGTGATTTGGTCAAGTCCCCCATGCAGCCATCAGCCAGAAATACAGCCTGGCTTTAAGGACGTCCATGCGTTCTCTGGTAGCATTATCTCACAACACTAGCTGGCAAGTTCGTCTCTCCTGTTGCTGTGGCCAGTATTAAATCCATCTTTTTCAGGACTCCAACACAGGCTGAAGACCAGTGGTTCTCCGAGGGTTCCCCCAGGACCCCAGCATCAGATTGAGAGTGCTGAGCTGTCAGTTTCATGGCTGACAGCTACCAGTCCTGAGTACCGCTGCAACTACAGCTACAGCCTTCTGGTCCTCAATCAGCCATTGCGGGACGGTCCTGACAGCATCCTATAAGGTAGCCTAAGCCATTCCCTTTTAATATGTATTCATTGCATCAGTTCCATTCCTTTCAAAAACCCTCCCAGACACACCTTCTAAACTGCGCCTCACCTTTAGTATGTATCCACCGGACAGTTCTGTCCCCTAGCAGACCTGACCAGGACAGCTAAAATGTCCCTCTTTTAGGTTGTTTCTGGCAGATATTTGGTCACAATGGTGTAGCCACATGCAGCAATATGGAGGGATCTCACAAATATCACTAAAGGCAGTGTGATTTAAGGACACACTCGTGGATGGCAAACCTACAAACACCTGGAAATGATTCTTGTGATTAAAAATCTGATTATTATAGGCGAGAGATAGGGAAAGATAGAGTTGGGGGGACTTGGAGGATACTAGTAGTTGTTCACTTTTGACTAGTTATTGATGTTATGGATATTTGTTCAGCATTATTTATTAATTGACACTTAGGCTTAATATACCTTTATCTGTGTAGTTTTCTATTATCTATGATGATACATAATATCTAGATACATACATGATAGAAGGATTACAAAACAGGAGGTTATAGGGCAGGGTTTTGAAAATGTCTAATCCCCATTGTAAGATCTTAAGGAAGTAGAAACTTAACCAGACATTTAGAAATAGGACCTTGGGAAGTGATTAAAATTTGATAAGTTCATTAATGTGGGATCCCATGGTAGAAGAGGAGGGAACACACACACACACACACACACACACACACGTAGCACAAATGATAGTTGGTTTTAATAATCTGAAGTTAGATATTGAGGGGGGGGACTGAAAGATCAGATAAACAAAACGGCCAGACACTAGCTACCTCAGACCACAGGGGAGACCCTGTCCTCAGACTGCATCTCCAGATCCCACTGCTCCTCAGACCACAGGGGAGACCCTGTCCTCAGACTGCATCTCCAGACCTCTCTGCTCCTTGACTACACTGTTCCCCACCAAACCCTAGGCTGCTAGACTGCTATGAGCTCCTTTCTCCATTCCTCTCTCTGCCCAGCCATATCACTCAGGTCTCCACCTCCCTAGTGCTGGGATCAAAGGTGTGAACTCTCTTCCTCTTTTAGATTAATTCACTCTCAAGTAGCCCAGGTGGCCTTGAACTCACAGAGCTCCGTCGGCCTCTGTCTCCTGAGTGCTGGGATTAAGGGTGTGTTCTACCACTGCCTGGCCTCTGTGACTGTGACTAGCTTTGCTCTCTGATCGTCAGCTTTATTTGTTATATCATAAAGTACCACCACACTACACACCTTTGCCATGTTATTCCTTGAACTGCCTTGAGACTCTCCTAGCAAGGCCACTACCAGATGCACCCCTTAAGTTTGTACTTCCAGAATTATTATATCATTTCTTTATAATTTGTCCAGCCTGTAGTATTTTGGTATCAGGGACAGAAAAGTCCCTAGCTTTCTAGTAGAGTCCAAGGGGCCCGCTTACCTGTATTTCCATTACCCGTCGATAAGACAGCCCTGCTGGGTAGTAGAATTTGACTAAAGTTCCGTAGCTGTCCTCACCCTCGTTCCACACAGTTACTGTCACGGTGAGCTCCAGGGAGCTTCCCACCACCAAGATCTGCAGGCTGAGGAGGAAGGTCAAGCCTGAAGGAGGGACTCCTTTGGAGGTGAGTTGAAAGTGGATCAAGGGCAGAGGCAGGATGGTGGGAACTCATGAATTTTGAGCTGATAGCATTCCAACTGAATTCTTTTTTTTAGAAAGGGGTTCTTCATATGGAAGGAGACAGCACTCACCCTGAGAAGTTAAAGCTGATGCCCAGGTCCCCTTCACACAGGAGTTCTTGCTTACAGTTCTTCTCAAATGGGAGCTGCAACAAAATGGTTTGCTCCTCTCTCAGCCATGGCCGAATCAGCCTCAAACCCCCTTATTGGACTATTAGCAAGCCTCTGCCTCCCAGTATCCTGATAGACAGGAGCAAGGAATGGCTGGAGGTTGGAATGTGAAATAATGATAACTTAAGATCTTTGCTTCAGCACAACAAAGTCTAATTGAATCAAGTCCAACATGCACCAAACCATGAGCAGACATTACTAAATGCTAGCAATAGGACAGGATTTTTCGACTGGCAGGAAGTTTGGGGAAGGAAAAACTACTGGTGAATTAGATGAGGCTACAATGCTCAAGAATGTGTGATCTGGGGCAGTCACTCTGATAGGATGGTCATAGCAGACTTAGGAGCCAGAGGACAAGTGGGAACTGGGAGGTCCTGAGTGTGCTCAGAGGAGATCAGGTGGTCACTGTCTTTGGACAGAAAGAAGGAAATGTTTTTCAAGTGAAAATTACAGCAGATGAAAGGAGAAAAGAGGTACAGTGTGCAGTTATGTGCAAGGGGACCAGCTGGGCCAGGCGTAAGTAGCTAAGGGGATGCATTTTGGATTTGTTGCCAGTGGTGAACAATTAGGATCTGTTGTGGGTTCAAAAGCACAGAAAAGCATAATTAAACTGGGATTTTATTGGACAACTACTCACAGAAGCCGTCATGTGGTCTTGTGAGCCTGCAGCCAGCACAGGACGAAGATTCCTGGAAGAGTCGGCCACCAGGGAGAAGTTGAGACGCAGGATGATAGGGCTTACCACGTCCTCCACACAGTCCTGAGAAAGAGGGAACTTTGAAAAACCACCACCCTTTTCCTTCCCATCACTGGGCTCCCCCTCTGCACCCAGGCAGTGCCACATCCGGGCTGAGGGGCCAGGATGCACTCCCAGCCCTTCTCTCCGGTTTTGATACCCTGTCTCTGCCCACTTCACACAGTAGAGATCAAGGACCCGACAAGCTAGTCTTGGCTCTTTTCCCCTTCCCCCAAACCCCTCTCCCTCACCCTTCCCCACGCCCTCCCGCACTTTCCCTCACTGAAAACCCTCACTGGCAAAAGCAGCTTCATCATTTCACAGTGATCACCAAGCCCCAGAGTCTTTCTTCGAGACAAAGTCCAGCTCTTGGTCTCATCAAAAACAGCACGAGAAATCTGACGGCCTGGATCCAAGACCAAATCATACCTCACAGAGCTTTGGATATCACCTGAAGTGAAAAGGAAAAGAAAAATGCAAAAGCAAAGAAACTCAATTTCCGCTTCCATTTCGTTGTTTACAAGTGTTGAGCACTTCCATGACATCACCAAGCCTGGGAAATACACATGGAGACAAGGATGGATGGATGGATAGATGATGATGATAGACAGACAGACAGACAGACAGACAGACAGACAGGCAGGCAGGCAGGCAGGCAGGCAGGCAGGCAGGCAGGCAGGCAGGCAGACAGACCCACTCTTCACTTATGAATCTCAATCTAGTAAAGGAGCTAAACTCATGGACTGTGAATGAAACCTGGAGGAAAAGAAAAGAATGTCTCCAAGTTTTGGTATTCCTACGACTTGGGGAGATAGAGGTCGGCACACTCATAGAAGTACATGGGGGACAACGGGTGGAATGAGGTGTGACAGAAGATTCAAGGGGAACCAAAGCAGAATGGAGTTGCAGGAAAGGATTGGAGTCTCCATAATTTTAAGATGAAGCAGTTTAATGGTGTTAGGGGTTGCTGTGAGGAGCCTAGTTTCGAATTTTGGGATCCATCAAGTATAGTTTCTCACTGGACAATGGGTGAGGGTGAATAGGGATAGGTGTGAGGTTCAATGAGAGAGTCTTTGCTTCGGTGTAGGTATCAGAGATGTGGTATCTTAAGCAGGGACAGAGGCTAAGGTAGGGAGGAGAGGAGACGGCCTGGGTGCATGAAGAAGAGAAAGGAAAGAACTCAGTCAGGTCTCTGACTCAGGAAGCTCAGGAAAGATCAAGAGATTTATGTTCCTGGGATTGCTCTGCCTCTGATGGAGCGTTTCTGCTCCCAATTTTAGAAAAACACTCACCTAACTGGTCATGGGAGCCTTTGTGGATAGTGAGACAGACGGTGGCCTCCCCAGCTTCAAGGGCAGTGGGATTCCTTTTCCAGCATTGGTACACAGCCTTTGCCACCTTCACAGGGACAAATCTTATGGCAATCCCCACTTTCAGCAAAGGCAGGCTCCTGGGGACATAGACAAGGGTTAAGGACCTGACACTGATCTCTGGGAGAAGGACCAGCACAAGTGACTTGGACAACATGGACAAGGGTGGGATGTGGGTGAGTTCTCACCTAAGCAACAGCACGTGTCCCTGGGCTCCCACAGCCAGGTCCACCAGGCCGTCCTGGGTAAGGTCCTGACCCCCACTTAGTGACTGCCCAAAATATTGGAGCCTCAGGCAGAGCTGGGAGCCAGTGATCCGCTGATCAGGAAGAGAAAAGAAAAGAAAAACCAATAGATGGTGATATTCAGGGATTGTGAAAGGGGAAATGGAGAGTTAGGAGTTGAAAGTTAGCAGTGTGAGGGTCTTAGGAGACTCTCAGAAAGAGAGAAGGGACCCCTTCCAAGTCCAGCTTGCCCCGACAATATGCACAGCAGTGAAGTAAAAACAGAGCCATAGGATTAAAACAGACTTATTTGTTCATCATTTGTGTGATCATCTGGAAAATTAGTGGTACATGGAGTACTTCGGGCACTCTCTGTTTTATTTTTACAGGGAGGAGTTGTCTTGATCATTTCTGTTTCATGGGGGAAAAAAAACTAAAGCTGGAAGAATCTAGGTCAGCCATTTAGACAAAGAACACAAAGCAAATGATGGCTGCTGCTGTTGCGGGGATTTGACTCAAGAGTTTAAGTTCCATGCTTAGTCTCTTAGTGGGAAAGCTATCCACAACAGAGCAGAGGCTGTGTTGATGCACCTGTGCTTGGTGCTTAGTTCAGAGGGACAATAGACTACTCAGAAGCTGTGAAAAGCAGCAGCTGCCATAGCCAGCAACCGGAGGCTGCATTTACCCAACGAAAGACATGGAAAGGGGAAGGAACTAGAAGAGACTGACGGCAAGGCCTCACCTGGCTGGGCGAGGGGCTGATGTCCAGTTTTGAGGCTCCATGAAATACATACACAGCACCCCTGTTCTCTTCCTCTCCAGGTGCACCAATAGCCACATCTGTCACACTGTCCCCATTCACGTCACCTAGCACTGTCAGGGCCACCCCAAAGCGGCCCCAAGGATGGCCCTGCTCCCCGTGCAGAGTGGCCTCACACTGCCACCTGATTCTCTGCAGAGCAAAGTCAGTGTCAGACCCACCCTGGGCGGCCCTCCACCCGTACCCACAAACCGCCAGCCAGGACCCTTCACCACTTACCCCACTGGGCATGGGGCACACAGACACCTGCCCCCCTCGGGTCTGCTCATAGTAATGGGGGGCCCCGACCAGGACCAGGTCAGTGCTGCCATCTCCATCCATGTCCACAGAGCAGAGGGAGGCCCCAAAGTACGAGCCGATCTGGTGGGCCGAGTTTGAAGTCATCTTATAGATGCCCCTCTGCCTCTCTCCCAGTACCACAGCCTCCCCTATGGGTCCCAAAGCCCCTTCATCTCCTCCTTCTCCATCCTGACCACACTGCTCACTCTCAAACTCCACTCTGGCTTCTTCCATACCAACCTGAGTTCCACTGACTTCAAACTTGGGCTTCCATTGCCTGGATTCCTGGGTAAAGATGACAACCTTCCCTGTGTGCTGGTGTCGAGGGGCCCCCAGGACCAGGCTGTAGACCCCCTTCCAAAAGGCCAGTGCGGTGGAGTAACCTGAGGGACCCAGACCTCAGCACCAAGCCTCTTCCTGTCTTCGGGCAGCTCTTCCCGCCCCTTCTCCTCCCACAGCCTCTTCTTACCCAGGTAAGCATCCCTCATGTCCACATTCTCCTGAGACATGTTGATGAAGGTGGGTCTCGTATTTGGGGGGTATAAGAAGGCACCTCCAGACCAGCCGAAGCTTCCCACAGCTCCCAGAACTGGTCCATCCTGGGAGGAAAGGATGCCAGGGTTGAGCAGACTGGAGCAGGCTGGCAGTCTGATCCAAAGAAGCCTGCTCCCAAACACCATCTCGACTTCCCTTCCTCCTAGTTTTCAGTAGCTGTCTCTGCACCTTAGCCTCTGGGTCTCTGGATACATTGCCCTTGCCCTTGTCAGCTCTGCTTCCTTCCTGCCTGTTCTGCCTCTGAGGTCCCTGCATCGGTCTCTACCTTCTTCCATCCCAGCACCAGGCCTCCTCAAACCTAACATGTAGGTGGCACTGTGCTAGGAACCATCACTGGTCCCTTGGAATGTTCATCTGGGTCACTTCTCAATTGAACCCGGGCAGTTAATCTCTGCTCCCAAACACAGGGGACCTTTCTTCTGGCCACCTCTCAGCTCCTGTATGACAAAGGCAATCTTGTCACATCCTTGTGAGGTCTTTGTCCGTACCCTCAGGCAGCAATACTTCATGCACCCCTGCATGCCTTATTTGTCTTTATACTTTTACACTTCTGATTGTGCAGAATGGTAGAGATATAGAAACACCAAAAGAAATGTTTAATGACCCTCCAAGGAGAACCGTTGACACAGATCCAGTGACCAGTTCAAACCCAGTCTGGTCATTTCTTCCACACCCTACTCAGCCCCCAGTTATCAGAAGAAAATCTCTGTAGATGCTCTGGGCATACAACAGCTTTCAAACAGGTCCCGCTGCACTGTTTTTCCCCCTCTGGCCCCTGTGGTCTGGGCCCTCCTACCCCTCCAGCTGCTCATTGTCCCGCTCACTCTGCCCCTGCTGTGTCCACCTTATTTTTCTCTTTTTCTAGCACCACGGTTTTATTCCTTCCCCAGAACCATTTCAGTAGCGTTTTCCTCTAACCGCGGTAATGGTTCTTCAGATTTCCCCGGGGCCGCCCTTCCTCATCACCACCTTCTGACCATCTTCCTTTTTCTATCCCGATGGCCATGGGAGTCAGAGGATGCTTTGTGTGAGATCTCTACCCACTGGGATGCATGCTCCATGGAAGTTCAAGCTTTGGCCGTCACCTGCTCTTCTTTGTCCCCAGCACCCTAAGAATCATGGGTGACACTCCTCACTCAGTTAGAGGACTTAAGAACAAATCTGCTCCTGGTCCCTTCTGAGCCTTACCCCGCCCACAGCAGGCCCAGAGTTGATGTCTGTTGATCAAGGGTACGTTCCACCCACCATTGTGAGAGCCGAACTGAAACCTTCTTGCGACATCTCGTGCTGAAAGGAAGTACTTGTCCCTGATTGAGTTCCTGTGGGAAAACATGTCACTTAAATTCTCCAAAGCTATGAGACCATGGGGACTCAGAACAGAGGGAATGGGGTCTGGGCCCTGAGCTCTAGGGGGCATTTTTGGGGTGGCTTGTGAATAAGGATGAACATCAAGACTACAGGGGACAACTTGTAGCAATCCCTTAAACTCCAAGGCAGGAGCTTCTTCCCACTTACCCTCGATGGCAAAGATTTTCTCCTGAAGCTGTTTCTGGATGCTACCAAGCGCTACAAAGTTGTCCACCTTGAAAACGTGGTCCTGTGGGGGAGCTGAGCCAATGGTGTTCAGCTCCTGCAGTGCACTGGGTTCCTGGAAGGCATCTCCCACCTGCGGCAGAGTAGAAATCCACTGAACCTTCACTGGAGGGAGAGAAGGCTGGATCTGAGGGGCAAGGAGGAAGGAACTGTACCCCAATAGCATAGCGAGTGATGTTAGCTTTCTCTGCCTGGGGGATGACATCACTGTACGTCAGGGGGTCTCTATATTTCTGCCCATCTGTGATGACAATTAGGATCTTCTTGGCATTTTTGCGAGCCCCATTCTTGCTATGAAACAGCTCTTCCCTGTCAGAGAATAAAGAGAAATGACTTTTGAGACATAAGTGACTCTGGAAAGACAATTTGCAAAGGCTGAAACTCATCTGGATATGTTAGAAAGACCATATTGGGGATGCTATAGGATTATCCAGAGTTGGTAATGGTGATGCAGGTCCACAGTCCCAGGCTAAAGGAGAGGAAGGAGCATGAGTTCTGGCCTGGCTAGGCTACATCGTGAGATCTTGGACACACACACCCTCACCCTGCCTCTCACACCTATCCCTTTATCTCTTACCCATGCCTCTAACACCCCCACCCAATAAAAGGGAAGAAAGGAAGGAAAAGATAAAGGTCTCCCTTTTGGAGTGCTATCCTAGAGCACAGAAAATAACAAAGGTGTTCATATTAGGTATTTACTAAAGTCTCTCTACCACTGAACTTCACTCCTAGGAGGCAGTATGGTCGGGCAGCTTTGGAGTCAGATATCCCTTGTATGTGCAGCCTGGCCTCTCTGAGCCTCCGATTCTCTCAAGTAAACTGATAGTGACTGTGCTGTAACCATGTTCTAAAAATGGCTCAGATGGCTCTTCTCCTGGCCTGGCCTGTGACTCACTTTCATCCATAGCAATGCAGTGGCTTATTTTTTGTTTGTTTTTGGGTTTTTGTTTGTTTGTTTGTTTTTTCCGAGACAGGGTTTCTCTGTATTGTTTTGGAGGCTGTTGGTCCAGCCCAGCCTTGAACTCACAGAGATCCGCCTGCCTCTACCTCCCGAGTGCCGGGAATAAAGGTGTGCGCCACCAACGCCTGGCTCAATGGCTTATTTTTGCACTGTCATCTCTCATCACAGATTTAGATGCATGGCTACACTTTCAAGCCACAGTGAGAGAAGCCTGGCTACTCTGCTAGAGGTACCAGGAGCAGTCCATGGAAAGAGACCACGTGTAGACACAAGTCTAACCATCCCAGCTGAGCCCATTCCCTCCAGCCAGTCCTCATGAGCACCAGGTGTATGAAGGAACTCTCTGGGTTCTGACTATATGAAGGACATCTACAAAAACAGCTGGATCTGCCATCCTCCCCTGGATTAGGAAAAAAGAGTATATGTTGTTGAAGCCACCAGATTTGATGACTGAATCAAATGGGACTTGGTTATTGGAAAGATTCCACGGCAGTGAATGGCCTGTGGGTGAGTGCTTGTCAGGTGGTAGCTCTAACAAATGCTTAAGATGTATATAACTGTGTACCCTCAACACTCAAGTCCAGAACATACCAAACACCTGCCAAATATAATTGCCCAACATTAGGGAGGGAATTCAACGAATCTAACTCAGCTTCATCAGCTCCTTTGTTGAAAAGTAAAAGTCAAAACTATAGCAAAATATGGAAGATGCTGTAAATTTAAGATTTCCTTCAGAAATAGAGAAAAATCTATGTTTGCCCTGTTGTGACCATATACCATCAGTCTGCAAAAAGGCAAGTGATAGAATTTGGACTGTGTCGGGCAGGTTGAATTTATTGATTCATTTGAATGTACCACTTTTCCTTTCTAATATTATATATGGTAGAATGTCTAGAGGGGTTATGGGTAACCCTTAATCCTGTAATGTTCCCACTGTTTTGGGCCTTGTGAGTTGTTGTTTGACATAAGATCTTATGAATTACAAGCTGAACTTGTCTCAGGTAACCCAAGCTGATCTCAAAATCAGCCTAGGATAACTGTGATCTTTTCTCCCAAGTGCTAGGACTAGAGGGGTTTCACTCCCTATTAAACACTAAGACTAAGACACATCACCTGCCTTGCCATTTTGTCTTTTTAAAATGAAATGTCTTAAGGGAAAGAAGGAGGAAGGGAAGGAGGAGGAGGTGGCAGAAGAAAGAGAAGAAATTTAACTCAGCACTGGAAGAACCAAGCAGCAGCTGAGTCCAGTGCTAAGATGAGCTTGGCTCCAAGGATACTGGCGACTGGAGAGACACAGTGCATTCTGGTATATGCGGGGTGGGCCACTGTCACTCTGCTTCATGTACTTTCTCTTCCAAGGCTCTTCCAGTGGAAAAGCATTGAGTTCCTGAGGAAGGGCTCCAGGAGGGGGGCGTGTGTGGTTTCGAACCCTTCGGGGTTTCTATCTTGTGTCCAAGGTACAAGAGAAGCCACAAAGTAGAGTGAGTGCATTTAGCCAGAGGATCTCTTGTTTGGGATGATCCTATCCCATTTTAGCACAGCTCAGTGAGTTCTGTAGTGACCATCTGGCTCCAGTGCTGACCAGACATGTAGAAGAAAGCCTAGAGGTTCCTAGAGCCAGGCAAAAAGAAAGTAACTGCAGAGGAGTCGAGCCTCGCACATGGGAACTGGGCCCAGGGAAGCATTCTGCCTACAGCCGATCCTCTCCAGAGGAGAGCTAAGAACTACGCTGTGCAGCGTCATGAAGAAGCAGCGTGGGTATCTCATCTGACACAGCAGCGGGCAGGAGGGACTCACACCACTTCCCGGATGCCTGTGGCTGTGTACGTCAGGCCCTGCAGCTGGACGATGGAATCCACCAGGCTCTGGGGGTTCAAGCTGCTCCGGAATTTGGTGAAGGTGAAATGGGTCTTCAGGATGTTTGAATACTGCATCAGGGAGAACTGCGAAAGCCAGGGGCTCGGGATCAGAGCTCTCCACAGTCCTTCCCTCCTCTCACCCTCCATGTCCCCCTCCCTCCCTTCTCCTTTTCCCTCACCCCTTCTCTGTGGTGTGTGTGTGTGTGTGTGTGTGTGTGTGTGTGTGTGTGTGTAGTGTGTGTATGTGTGTGTATGTGGTGTGTGGTTGTGTGTACGTGTGCATCTGTGTATATGTATGTGGTGTGGGGGGCGCACATGTGCATGCGTGCGTGCACACGCGCATGCATGTGTGCCATGATGTGCATTTGGAGGTCAGAGAACAACTTTCAGGAGTTGGTTCTCTCCTTCCACTGTAGGTTCCAGATCCCGGGCATCAGGCTTGTGCAGCAAGCACCTTTACCCACTGAGCCATCTCACCAATGGTCCTAGTATTTTCAATTAGCTTTTTCTTTCGGAATAATTTTGGACTTATAATTCATTTCATATTGTGGATTATACAGAAAATACAATAAAGAAATCATTCACTTGCTTGAGTTACCTACAGTGAGGTTTCACAGCTAAATTATCTTAAAATCCTTTGCTGTTATTGCATGTTTACTTGTTGAATTGGTTGCTTTTTGTCTGGAAAAGGTCATGTTTTATGGTCCAGCTGAACCTGAACTCATGTGATCCTGATGCCTCAATCCCCCAAGTGCTGGAGTACCAGGCATGCAGGGTCACCTTCAGCTCTTTCAATGTTTTTAAACAGCGTGGAACATCTGGAAGCATATTAAACGCCATAGGAGAACCTCTTGGGTTGGGGCTTACATGAGCCCTGAACCAGCACCTTGCCCTTGTCTCCTGGCCCTGCCATGAGCTCTTCCACTGGACCCCCTCCCCCACCAGCTGTGTGAGAACTCCTTCCTACATCTGTGTCACCCTTCCACAGGCCACCGTGTCCAGTACTCACCAAGGAGTTGGTGCTTGCAAACTGGCCCATCAAAGCTTTGACAAAGGCCTTCATCTGGCTAAAATCACTTTTCTCGATGCTGCCGGAGCCGTCAATCAGGAAAGCGATGTCCATCTCTTGTACTGGACAGTCTGCCGCAAAGGAGAGAGGGATCAGATGTATGTGTGGGCCTCAACCATCTCATGGGGCCCAGAATTCCTTCTTACTCAACAGAGCCAGAAGCCGGGTCTTGGATTTACCAGGCAGTTTCTAGCCCTCCACAGAGAGGGCCCTTGCCTCTTCTTCCTGAAACAGAAACCAGGGTGCTGTCCTCACTCACCCCCAAAGAGGCCAGAAAGTAGGCTCTGCAGTCAAATTCTCATTAAACACGTGCCTTCTCTAGGCTTGCAGAGCACACCTGCAGTGAGTAATGGGTGTGCCACCCTGGTCCAGCCTATTCCTGTGCTGAGGCACTCACTTCTGACTACATGCAGCTGGCCAGCAATCTCTCTCCGCTTCCCAAGAATCCCCCTGGACGGAAGGTGTGCTGCTTAGGGCTACAACCTACATATGGGGCCAACTATTGTCCAGGCTCCCAGGGCAGGGAAGCATCGATAAGGAACTGCCTCACGGGTCACCTTGCTGTGACAGACTTCCTAATGGAGTACACAGAATCACCCCAGAAAGTGAACCCCAAACAGACCAAAGTAACAGTTGCATCCAAGTCCAATTTAGGGTTAATGACAGGAGTATGGTGAGGGGTGACTGACAGGAGCAGTGGCAACTGTGACTCAAAGGCCACTTCTGTCACCAGCACCGGTGACAGCATGGGAAAGCTGCATTCCTGGAGCTCTCTACACAGCTTCAGGCAGCTCAACAGAGCCAACACGTCTCTCCCAGAAATTCGGCTTTCCTCTCTAGCAGTTTTCTAAGCTTGCATAGCCCTAGGGAGGGTTCCCGGGGGATCGTGGACGTTTCTGCTTTCTCACTTTCTCGGATGGTGAAGTCTGGTTGCTTCCTCAGCCTTGGGAGCCTCTCACTCCTTCCCAGAGAGAATGCTTCCCTCGCCAGGGATGCACTCGCCAGCACTTGCCTTCTGGCCAGATCACCTTCCTCTTGCTCACCAGCATTGCTCTCAAGAACATTATCTCACTTCAGAATCTGTTTCCGGCAAAATCTGGCCGCATAGGCCTAACTTTCAAAAAGAGACCACCTCTGGCTTCACGGAGGTCACACCATAAGAGGAAAGACATACCACATGCATGCAGACAAATAGGGCCCTTCAGACTGCCCCCACACTCACGCTGGGGTTGTGGGCTATGTGCAGGACCTCAGCTGCCTCCCCCAGCACCCACATCCTGTTACCCACAGGTGGAGAGTGAGCTGACCAGCATAACCAGCATAACCTCACACCAACACAGCAGACCTACAAATTGCCTCCCACACACCATTAAAATAAAAGGGCTTTTTCCTCTCTCCACTCTCCTCCCCCACTTCATCTGCTCCACTCACCAGGGCTTCAAGGTGCTTGTTGGGAACCATGGGGCCTAGTTTCAGAACAGTTTATAAGTGCTTGTCCAACCGTTCTGCAGATGAGGCTGGGACTTCAGGGGGTGGGTGGGGGGCACTGTGTTCAGTCTCGCTCGGCAAGGACCAGTGCACTACCGGGAGCACAGAACACTGCTGGGACAGCGCAGTCAGCACCCGCTCTTCTCTCTCATAATATTGACGATGCTCTTGGTGGCTTTTAGTGCCACTTCATCAGTCATGCATGGGACAGATGGGAATCTTTCCTGAAAATCTATTTTTTTCTCAAATATTTTTCCCTAAAATTCGATGGGAGCTGATGCTTCTCGGGTTTCTAATCTGGGGATGCCAGCTGTCACTCCAGACCCTGGGAGATGTTCTGATTCAGTGCTGACAGGATCGGAGGCAGCTGACCCCCAATTTCTGTAAATATGCTTTGTTAAGTTTTGAGCAATATTGTTGTTCTTGAAAACTTGTGCCTATGCTTATCACCTTTTAGTTTTGTAAAGACAGGATGTTCCTGACTCAATATTTGACCAAGCTAGCAAAATGATAAGCATTGCTTTTGGTTTAAAGGATGTTGTGATGTAAAAGTTGTGAAAAACATAGTTGTCATTTGCTTTTGCTGGAAGTTAACATTAGAGGGTGGGGAAAACATGTTTGTTAGTATGGAAAAACATGCTTGTTTTTGAAGTATAAATAAAAGATGGCCCAAGCTATTCGGGGCTGGCCACTTGTGTGAAACTCATCTGGTGGTCAGACACTACTTCATTTCTTCACGCCGATACCCCTTACTGGTCTCAAGACCTGAACCAGAGTTGTGGTGGGACCATGGCAGGTGCTGGAAGAAGTGGAAAATCACCACTTCCCTTTCTACTTCTGCGGTGACCACAAAGTCTAGCCTTCTGTACAGCAGGCTAAGCCTCAAGTATCCTGTGTTCTGCAGACCTAGAGATGTCTGGTGCAAGGGACGATGGTGACCACAGCTAACCGTCACAAAGTGGAAGACAGACCCTGTGTTCATCGCCTTATGCACATACCAATTGATTTTTATTGTTGCAACACCTAATGCAGAAGGCACGACTGCTACCCTCATTGCCCTGCGCACACCTGAGTAGTTGCCATCCTGTATTTTGTCCATGTTTTCTATCCTTATTTTCTATCAAGCCATGTCTACTACAAGGTCTATCAAAGGTCTCCTGTTTCTCTTTTTATTTTGTCCACCAGGCTTCCAACAGCAAGTTTCTGAATAGAGGTGAGTATCTCACAGAAAGGTTGGCTGAGCTCTGTGGCCTCTTTTTATCCATGGGGCCACTCTGATCATGGTTTTCTCAACAGTAAAAAAGAAATAATCCTGCCCACAGCCCAGAGGTCTAATAGAGCACTGGTCCTCAGATGGTAGACAGTGAACCCTAGTTCTTTCTACCTCTGCCAAACCTGCTTCTCTTGTACCTAGTTTATGCATGTACCTATGTTCTTTACCTTCGGGCATCCAATCTGTGACTTCCAGGGACAATGTGAGGAGACATCCCTCCTCAGGCTGGACACAATCTCCCCAACACCTAAAGTCCTAGAAACTACTTCTCTGTTCTTTCTGCTCCCTAGAGATACTCTGATCTCACAGTTTAGTCTAGGGGTGTTATTGCTGTTGTGTGAACATGGACTAAATGTTCACTGCTAGTGGCATCATGGCCTCTCCAATCTAAAGCATTGCTCTCAGTTAGCATCCTGTGTGACCCCTAGCTTCATTGGTAGGCTACAGATGAGGACGTTAACTGAGCCCTCCCCATAATGCAAATACAGTCATCTGACAGAATGTTACTAATAAGGGTTGTCACATGTTATGTGCCAGACAGGGGTCTAATCACTTTGTATACCTTAAATCCTTTAATCTTTATAACTACATAAATATTAACCCCATTTTACCAATGAGGAAGCTAAAGTCCAGAGGAAGGTGTTATTACCTGAATACATGAAAACACTTAAACCTAGATATACCGCCATTATGCAGTCTGACTCTCAATGAGACAACGCCCAGGTCCCCCCTCCATGGGCAGCACTGACATTCACACAACTGTGCGCCACACTTTCTGCAGTTCTGTCCTTTGTCCCCTTAGAGAGAGAGCTTGGAGAACCCCGGCAGCTTGGTCATAAGCCATCCACACTGTCTCCCCCATGGGTTTCTCTTCCTTCAGACGCGTTTTTGCCATCAAAGGAAAACCAAGGAGTGTCTAGACACCTGTAGCAACTGTGAGACCTCCACACCCCGCTTGGCCAGCACTCAGGCTCTCCTCTGATCCAGTCATAACCAACTGAGTGTTGTTGTCCTCATTGCCAGGCCAAAGTGAGCTCTCACCCACCTCTTTGGCTTACCAAAGCTCCTGCTCAGCCACATACTGCCCTCCAGAAGGGGATGGGAGAAGAAGGCTTCATTCTCTGACCACATAATGCAAGCTGTGCTCCCCAGAAACCTTGTCTCCAGCAAACCCACCTGGCAGGGTAGCAGGGACTGCCTGGATGAACTGCAAACTTGAGCCAAGAAGGAGGCAGGAACCCTTTGCATACATGTTCTTCTCACAAGCTCTCTGCACAGTTGGACCGCAGGCCTGAAGACAGAGAGCACCTCTATGAGCATTGCTTCCCAGGCGTACTCTTTCACCCCAACTCCCATCCCTATCCCCGCCCAGCCTCCTCCAGTCCCTGATATGCCTCTCATGCCCCTCCTGTGACCCAGAGAACTCACCAGCAACTGGGAGTGATTGGTAGCAGCCACCAGAGACAGGCCCAGGGACATGTTCACAGCCTCTAGGGGAACTGAGAAGGCAGACACATGTAGTCACACTCAACCACACAAATTCATTGAGGGGTTTAGTCTTAGCTGGGATCCACTGAAAGGAACACATTAGGAGAGCTGGGAGTGTTCATTCCTGGCTCAGTCACTCACGGGGCAGTACGACGGGTTGGCATATGCCAGTGGCAGGTGCACAGTCATACAACTGTCCTGTTTGGTTGACTGCTACCACCTCCAGAGGGGCTCCCACGATGAGTCTAGAAGAGCAACCAAAACACACAGTCAGAGAAGGAACAGGAGCACTTTGGGGACAAGGAACTACCTTGCCATGAGGAAGTAAGACTTTGTAGACGAGTTTTGGGTGTTTTCTACTTGAGAGACCATTTAAAAATCAGTTCTGTGTTTTCCCCATGCATGTAAGGGATGCTCACTGCCTTACTCTTCATACATGTATGTTTATGTAGAAATGTGTATAGCTGGTGTGAATAAATAATTTATATTTTTTCCCAAAAAATTGTACCAAAAATGACATTTCTTGGTCATGGGAACACATTATGAGTCTGCCATTCTAAGCCACCTGAGAAATAGTCACCTTAAGTTCAATGGAACAACTTTCTGAGGTCATAAGCTTTCCAAACAAAGGTGATTATAGTTGACTGGAAACTTTTCAATATAGCATAAGCATTTTAAACTGGACAATTTAACACAATTACATCAGATTTGCATCTAATCCTCATAGTAAAAATGTAAATAGTTTTCTTGCAAAATACCTCAAGGATTTTTTTAATTGGAAACATTTTATCACTACTACCCGGACAAGAGAAACAAATAAATATTGGTATCTTTGCACCAGCCAGACCAGCCTTAATTCAATGGACTTCTAAAGGTTCTAGCTCAAGAGGTTACTTTAGAGAAGTTACAGTTCTGTGTGTCATGCCTGATTCAATGGGCAGCCAAGAGCTTCCTGAGGGGTTGGAACTTGATGGCAACAATGAAGAACCAACTTGACTTTTCTTTACCAAACTCATTCTTTCTACAGAAATTCAATTTTTTTAGTGTTTCCCTTATGACTTAAAAAGTTTTCAGGGCAAACTGTAGCGTTGTAGACATCAGGAAATCACCAATGGAACCTAAAAACAAACTTCCGGTGAGTGATGTGTGGACAATGGCTACCTTGTGATTCATTGGGCGATGGCGCCCAGAAAAGGTGGGATGGATCTCCGGGCACAGAACTGCGAGCTGATCTAAAGAACAGCCACCCTGGCAAATGAGTTGGATCCTTCAGATTCATGTACCAGTCTATGTGTTACATTTTTTAACAAATAAAAAAATCCCCAAGACCTTGGAACTTAGAATCTGTAGCTGATGTTTTTCCCATCTCCCCAACTCACTAGCTGATTGAAGGGGGCGGGGCAGAATATCTAATTCGTGGCTATCAATGCAAAATAAAACTGTGGGGCCTCGGGGTTGGGAAGAGATTTTCCCCTGTCTCTTAGTCTCTTGATGGTTTCTAAGACCCCCTCAATCCCTCAAGCTCTTGGGGTGACTTCATCAACCTTGACCATGCCCAGCTCGTGCCAGGAGAGGACAGCGTAGTGGCCACTGGGCAGAAATGGAGCATCTCTGCAGAGAGATGCTGAGAGCTAAGTGTGTTTGTGGGCCCAGACCCCCAACTCCCAGCATGCTTCTCTGCTTCCATCCTTCCTTGCTTACAAAACACAAATGCAAGGTAAAACCACCAACAATCCAGGAGCCTCAGGGTAGAACAGTAAACTGCAAGTTCAGTGGTTGTAGATTTGGGGCAGTTACACGGGCCACACAGACAAAAGCAGGTTCAGAGGCTCCTGGGCAAAGCCGGGCCTTACCTCCAGTTCTGTCGTTCTCTCTGGGCCCATTAGTAACACATGGTGCCAGGGACCTCAGAAGAGACATTAAAGGACTCCTCTCTCACCCAAGGCACAGCAGTTACCCGCCATCAGGACCTGAAAGGGGTTGGCATAGGAGAACAGGCAGGGCCTTCTTACCGAGATCCACCAAACTGGACCACAGTCTGCCCAAAGCCGGCTGCATCCTCTCTGAACACAGTGGGCTTCTCCACATCCAGGTTGAAGCCATCACAGAAAGCCAGGACTAAGGAATCCAGTGGGTAGAAGGGTTGGAAGTCATCCAAAAGGTCAAACCCCCATGACCTCCCAGTCTCTTGGTACTCCACCCCATCCCAGTTTGGGCTGTCACCTGCCCTGGAGAGCCAAGCCCCCTCCTCCCACTGTGACTCCAGGATAGCTATCTGGGTGGTCCTCATCCTTCTTCCTCCCTCAGAAATAACCAAACCCAGGCCAATGAGGCGGCTCAGCTGGCCTGCCACCAAGCCTGCTGACCTGAATCCAATTCCGGGGATTCCCATAGTGGAAGGAATAAACTAACTCCTGTAAGCTGTCCTCTGATCCTCACCTGTACACCATGGTATTCCCACACCCCCAACACAAACATGCACACAAAATAAATAAAGATGTAACACTCCAGAAAATAAAAAAACAACAACAAAACCTAACAGATGTGGTGGTGCATCCCTCTGTTCTCAACACTTGGGAGGCAGAGCCATGAAGACACTATAAATTTCATCCTGGCCTGGTCTACAGCACAGTGAGTTCCAGGCCAGCCAGGGTGACATGCAGATCTCTGAGCCATTAAAGGCTAGGCTCACGACCAAAAATGTAAGAAAGAAACAATACAAAGGGCAAACCCAATGCAAATACAACAGTGCAGGGAAATGTCCCCTCCAAGCCATTGCAAATACAACAGTGCAGGGAAATGTCCCCCCCAAGCCATTTCAAAGGACATCTGGGACCTGGAATTAGGCATCTACTGCGTTAGCTCCAGAATACCTTATTTCCCATTTTTAGTACTGGAGTTTAAGTTTAGGACCTTGGACTTTCCTGAGCTATGTCCCCAGCTCCCCTCACAGTAGAGTCACTTGTTATTGCAGGCAGGATCCCAGCATGTTCTCCCAACCCTTATTAGGTCACATTCCCCTTGCAGACTAAACCCAAGCCTCAGGGAGTCCCTACCTTGCAAAAACTTTTCTGCTCCCTCATATTCCTAAACAACCATCTTTCTTCCCCACCCCACTAGAGTTCCCAGTTGTCCCCAAAACGGTTATTTGTCTGAGTCCATGACAGAGAGTCATTTGAACTTGGAGTTCAGATAGTCAGAGAGCTGGAACCCTGCGGCCACATGCTCAGGCACCTCACACACTTAGCTTCCTGCCTTAAGTGACTCCCCTTCTTAGCAGGCTCAAACCCTCATGGACAATAGAGGGGTAGCACAAAGTGATATGACGAAGTCTGAAGGCACCAGGGAATGGAGAACCCACAGAGCTTCCTATGAGGGCAGCCATGAGCAGGCTTGGTGCCCAGACCTGCCATCTCTAAAGAGAAGCTACAAGTCTAGGCTTTTGTATGAGTCTGATGCATGAATGAGGTCCCAGTACAGACTCCAAATTGTGGACTATTCTCTTGATAGCAATGGGACCTGCCTACCAGAAATCAAGACTTGGAGAACACCTGGGCCCAGAGAGGCAGAACCCAGCCTTTCCTCCTACCTGGTGGTGTCTGCAGCCTCCTCTCTACACCACTGTACATGGGCCTCTGTAAATGGGTAGCCTTGGGGAATGTGACTCTCTAGAAAGGCAGTTGGCTCTGCACACAGGCATCGTTTACGAAGTCCCCTATCCTCCCTCCCTTCAGTCCAAACCCCTGCCCTGCCTTTGGCTCTTCCTAGATAACCAACAGTCTCCAGTTAACCTGCCAGGTAGAGGAAGAGATGACCCACAGACCAAGCCTTACCCCAGCTGCACAGGAAGATCACAACTCCACAAGCCATCTTTGAGCAGTGCACTGGGAAGTAGAGAGCTATAGAGCCTAGGGTGCTTAGCCTCCTTGGGGGTAATTAAAATAATGACTCAGGACCTCAAGGGGCGGGGAGAAAGCCTCAGTTGGGCAAAGGGCTTTGGTTAATAGAGCAGATATGCAAAAGACACTCCATGAAGAAAGGCCTAATGCTTTTTTGCCCATCCCCTACTGGAAGCTGGCTTCCCTCCCCAGGAAACTACCCTTTTCCTAGTTAGTCAGATGATAGTAAGGGTTGGTACTAAGTGGGTTATAAGTCCCGGGGCCTTTGGGGTTCTCTGAGGCTGCGTAAGAGTAGAAAGGGAAGGAGCTGGACAGACAGACATAGAGGCTATGCATCCCATGAGTTGAGTGGGAACTGGGAGATCTTGGAGAGTTAAGGGGTAAGGGATGGAGGGAGTCTGCCCTGAGTCCAGGAGTTCATTAAAGAAGCACACAGCATCCTTTGCTACATGTGGTGGCCCAGCCTGTAATCCCAGCACTTGGGAAGCTGGGGGAGAGAATCACTTCTTAGAGCTCAACCTGGTTACAGAACAGAACCTAGGTCAACCTGGACCACGCAAGAGTTTGACTTAAAAAAAAAAAAGCAAATAAGTAAGTGAACAGCAAGGAAGGAGATAATGAAAATGTAAATTGATGGTCACAAGCATAACGATCTTCAGCGGCAGATGGACCCAATTCTATCCGAAATGGAAGGAGCCAGACACTCCATTGATGTGGGATTCCTTTTGTTCAAAGATAAAGAGCAGGGGAAACTAACCACTAGAGTAGGAAATCTGGTGACATAAGAAGGGGGTAACATTTGTTAAATTCAGCAATCGGCACTTAATATTTTAACTTTTGTTAATTGGTGGAGAAGCCTGGCAGGTAGATAAACGCATGACTGCTCTTCATTCTCTTAAATTCTCTCCACGTTTGAGCTGCTCTACAAACAAGCACAAGTTATCATTTTACAGAAACAAGTCATAAATGGAGAAGCTGGGGCCAGACTTGGATGGCTAAAGCACATGGCAAAGCCTGGCCTGTAGCACGTGTTACTTTTTGTGCGCATGCGTGACACTTAAGTGTCAAGTGTGAACAGCGGAAGATAGTCTTCTTTTGGGTTGCTTCTTGTTTTGCAGTGTTGGAGACTGAGCCCAGGTCCTCAGGAATGGGAGCCAAGTATTCCACCAACAGAACAAACATCCAGCCCCTGAAATAATTTTCCTTTTTTTAAAATAAGCGTATTTTATCTATTGTCAATATGTGCAATGTCTGGGAAGTGGTGCCTGGGCCACTGCACACCCGTGGAGGTCAGAGGATAACTGTGGGGTCCGTTCTCTCCTTCCACCTTTCCATGGCCGCTGGGATTGAACTCGGGTCATCAGGTTTGCACGGCAAGCACCTGAGCCGTCTCACTGGCCTCCTAAAATCATGTCCTAAACACAAATTGACGTTACGTTACGCCAATTGACGTTACGTTATGCCAATTGACATGAACTGATGTGAACCTCCCAGGAGGCGGATCGTTTTACTGTGTGGGTGGTCCCCTTCAGGGAC
Source organism: Mesocricetus auratus (assembly GCF_017639785.1). Taxonomy (NCBI): domain Eukaryota; kingdom Metazoa; phylum Chordata; class Mammalia; order Rodentia; family Cricetidae; genus Mesocricetus; species Mesocricetus auratus. Next base: position 71,182,544 of record NW_024429182.1, read on the forward strand.
CGGTGGCTGATGGCCATGAGGCCCCTATCCAGTCAAAGCATCAGGACTCTCCCCTCCTCACGCTAGGTCTCCACAACAGCCACGGCACCTCGTCATCGGTTCCGCCGGTCACTGAACGTCTGTGTTTGGAACTACAAAATATTTTTTTATTGACCCCGCCCCTTTTCTTGAGATTGGGTCTCTCTGTGTAGCCCTGCGTGGCCTGGAATGTGCTATGTAGACCAAGCTGGCCTCAAACTCACAGAGTTCCACCTGCCTCTGCCTCCCAAGTGCTGGTGCTAAAGGCATGAGCCACCACACCAGGTCAATCATCCCTTGGATGTAAAACTGTAAAGAGCTCTTAATCACCCCCTTTCAGACACAGTCTGGAGTGCTGCTCATCTCACACGCCGTATTTCATCCTGCACTCCCTTCTATGAACAGCACTTGAGGCCCCCATTTTGCTGACTTCAACAACTGTACAAATTTCCAACTTTGCCTTGGTTATATTATCACCTGCCTCAGCAAAAGTGTTTTGTTTTCTAGCATTTTTAGAGAACAAGAAGAGTGCCTTAGCGTTTCTATTGCTGTGATAATCGCCATGACTAAAAGCCACTTGGGGAGGAGAGGGTTTACTTCAGTTCCACGTCTCACTACATCACTGAGGGAAGTCAACGCAGGAACTATGGAACTATGGGCCGGACAGAAGTCGAGGCCATAGGGGACTGCTGCTTACTGAGTTGCTTTTCATGCCTTGATCAGCCTCCTTTCTTACACAACTCAGGACCACCAGCCCAGGAGTGACACCACCAACAGTGAGCTGGGCCATCCCACATCATCCATTGAAAAAGACAACGCACCATAGATTCACCCACAGGCCAGTCTGGTGAGGACATTATCTCAATTGAGGTTCCCGCTTCCAGATGACTCTACTTTGTGCCAAGTCTACAAAAAACTAGCAGTGAAATATACTGTTCAAATACTGTCAGGTACCACATCCTGCTATGACAATGTCTCCCTCTCAGACCCAGCACAGAAGCTGCCAGGACTCTGACTCCTACCATGGCTGCAGCGTTATTCCTCCAACTCAGCATCCTCAGGGGACTGCAGGGGGTGCCTTAACTATGAGAGCCACCAACTTCGCGGGGTAAGCGGCACATACCTGTAATCCCAGCACTCAGAAGCTGAAGCAGGAAGATGGCAAATTCAAGGCTAGCCCGAGTTACACAGAACACTTCACAGAGAAACCAAGCAATGAATGTAACTTGGTGGTACGGCACCTGGCATTGATAAGGCCCTGAGTCCGAGCTCCAGGGCACAAATTTTTGTTTTCGTTATTTTGTTTGGTTTTTTTTTTTTTTTTGGCTTGTTTGTTTGATTAGTTGGTTGGTTGTTTGATTAGTTGACTGATTTACTGTTTTTTTTTTCTTTTTGGTTTTTGTTTTGTTCTTTTTGTTTTCCCAGACAAGGTTTCTCTGAGTAAAGGGTCTGGTTATACTGGAACTCACTTTGTAGGCCAAGCTGGCCTCAAACTCACAGAGGCCTCTGCTTCCTGAGTGCAGGGATTAAAGGCCTGTGCCACAACTGCCCAGACACAAAAATTATTTTAATAGTACACTACATATTTAATACTCTTTGGGAGTGTTTTTGTGACCTTTCACGAGAACCACCTAACAATGGGAAGTCTGACTCGGGAGTTTCCCAGAGCTCAAGCACCACGTTCAGAGCTTTGTTTCTTCTCTCTCATTTGTTCACTTTTGCTTGGATTCTGACACATAATATTCATACAGCATGTACACAACATGCACCCATCAAGTTAGGGTAATCAATTGACCCAGTAAAGCTAAGCTTTCACATCAGTGGTTCAGGTCTCATTGTTAATCACAGCTGAATCTTCAGTCCCAGCTAACCAGAATCACAGATTCCTAATTCAAATAGACCACACAAAAGAAAACAAACAAAAAGGATGAGTAACATATGATTCCACTCGCTTTAAATGGTATTTTGTCCAGGTTCAGCAGAGACAGATTTTGGCCGGCTGGCCTTTAACGGCACCAGTCACTCGCAGTAAGAGACGCTGGACTGTGGAGATCCAGCAGCAAGAACAACACAGAGCCCTGAGGTTCATGGACTTCAGAAGCTGGGGTGTAGAGAAGGGCCTGTGAGCTCGGCAAGTTAGTGAAGGAAATAAATAAAGTGTTAGACAGTCCCTTAGAGAATTCATCTTGCTCTACTCTACCTTGAGGCTGCTACATGATAGGAGTTTATCGGCTTATAGAAGGTTCTAAATAAGGTATGGCTGACTCCCTCTGCTAGAATAGTGATCTAAAACCACTAATGAAATTTCTGAAACAATGAACATTAATAGAGAGCAGCACTTCTCAGCCTGCAGATCATATCAGATATTTACCTTATGATTCATAACAATAATTGCAAAACTACAGTCATGAAGAAGCAGTGAAATAATTCTGTGGTTGGGGGTCACCACAGCATGAGGAACTGTATTAAGGGGTCACAGCTTTAGGAAGGTTGAGAAGCACTGAGCTAGAGGACACATTAGTTGCCTGGGTGTATGGAGTTAGAGACAAGATTGAAAAGCTGGGCATCCATATGAAATATTAAAGTTGGATCCTTGCCTTACACCATACAGAAAAAATTCCTTCAAGGCAGATCAAAGATTTAAACACAACAAGATAAACTTTTAAAAAGCTCAGAAATTCCTCAGAATTTTGGATATGATAATAATTTCACAGCTAATACAACAAAAAAGTATTAAAAGAAAAACTAGATAAATTAGAATACGTCAAAATCTGTTTTAAAAGCTATAATCAACAGAACGAGTGAAATATTTGCAAATTATATATTTGATAGGGTTTTCACATACAGAGCATTTCAAGAAACCTAACAATACAACAATTTAACAAAAATGACATGATTTAAAAATGGACAAAAGAGCTGGGCAGTAGTGGCACACACCTTTAATCCCAGCACTTGGGAGACAGGTGGATCTATGAGTTTGAGACAAACCTAGTTTACAGAGAAAGTTCCAGGATTACACAGAGAACCCTGTATTGGAAGAAAAGGGAAAATTACTTAGGCATTTCAAGAAAATATACGAATAGCCAACAAGCATACAGAAAGGTACTCTGAAGGGGGATGTCATTCTGTATATATGTTTCTCTTATTGGTTGATAAAACACTGATTGGCCAGTATCCAGGCAGGAAGTATAGGCAGGGATACCAGACGAGGAGAATTCTGGGGAGAGGACACATAGAGAAGCCAAGGGAAATGCCATGTAGCTACTGGGAAGATAGGATGCCGGGCATTCTCTGGTAAGATAAGACCATGTAGAAATACATGGATTAATAGTCATGGGTTAATAATTAAGAGAGAGCTAGCCAATAATGAAGCCTAAGTCATTGGCCAAACCATTTATAATTAATATAAGCCTCTGTGTGTTTATTTGGGACTAAGGGCAGTGAGACCAGGTGGAAAAGAAACAGTCCTCATCTTCATAAATCACTAGAGAACTACAGATCAAAACCACAGTAGTGTTCATTCCACTCGCTAAGATGACGGCCCTCAAGGCATCAGAAAGGCAGTAAATAAGTATTATTGAGCAGGCAGAGGAACACAAGCACTGTGAAAGAGAATGTAAAATACTGCAGCCTTTATGAAAAACAGTGTGGTGTTTTCTTCTGTCTAATCTTCAAAAGAAGTTTAACACACTGCTCAGCAATGCTACTGCTGGATATAATGATATACCCCATACTCATAACAGTATTGACAACATATACAGAGTAGTTAATACAGGCTCCAGTCCCACCACGTCTGGGTAGGAATTTAAGTTAGCATACCACGACGATACCCACATTCATGTTAACTGTGGCTCTTTACGCAGTAGCCAAGGTACAGACCAGCAGACGAGCGAAGACTGTGTGGCGAACACACACAGTGCCATGAAGAAGAACAACATTATGCCATTTGCTGGAAATGAATGGAACTGGAGACTGTCTGTTAAGCAAAATAAGCCAGGCTGAGAAAGATAAGCATTGCATGTTTTCTCTCATATGTGGAGCCTTCTGTAACCCAGGACGCCCTCAAACTTGCTATATAGCCAAGGTTGGCCCTGAAGTCCTAATGCTCTTGCCTCCATATATAATGAATCGTAGAAGAGGAACTAGTTCGGGGAAGGAAGGGGCCTTCTGGGAAAAGGAAAGAGACACAACACATGCGGTCTTTCACATGTGGCATCTAGACGTGATATATATTTACACATATGAGTCATCAGCTCAGAGGCCAGAAAGGCGACCAACAGAAGGGAGGGGGTGAGAGGGCAGCCGGTGTGAGTGTGGCCAGGTGTAAGCACTGCACACATTTGTGACAATATCGTCATGGAACCATCGTTTTCCAATCTAACTAAAATATTAATAAAATGAGACATGAAGCAAACTGAAAGTGGCCACCTTTCTCTTTGACATTAATGTGAAAAGCAATTGTTTATTTCCCCATGAAAACACTGAAAATGTGACCACTCAATGACCGCAACTTTAACTCCTCCCACATTTTGCCATGACAGAAAGCTTTAAGAGATTCAGACTTTGGCATAAAGTGAGACATTTACTTACTGTCTCCCACACAAGAGTCAGTCATTGCTGTTTGACTAACACAAGCCTTTCCTGGTGAAGGATAGGGTGCTTTTCCTCAAGCGTATTTGTAATAGCAGCACCATCGGCTCAACCACCTTTTTCCTGCCTGAAACAGCTTCCTCTCTATTGGGTGTTGTGTGTGTGTGTGTGTGTGTGTGTGTGTGTGTGTGTGTGTGTGTCTGTGTCTGTGTGTGTGTGTGTCTGTGTGTCTGTGTCTGTGTGTGTGTGTGTCTGCGTGTACAGTTGCATGTGTGTTCACGTTAGGAGGATACACATATGTGTATTATGCAGAGGACAGAAGTCAGCCCCTGGCATGGTTTCACCAGGAGCCCTGAGACAGGGTCTCTCACAGGGACGTGGAGGGCACTAAGGTCAGGCTACTGCGCCAGTAAATGCAAGATATTCACCGAACCACAGTCTCTTGAGCAGCTGGTGAGCAGCTGGGTTTTTCCTTTTTACTCTTTGGGGGGTGGGGTGTTGTCACCCAGCTCATAAATAAATATGCAGAAGTTTATTCTTTCTTATGAATGCCTGGCCTTAACTTGGCTTATTTCTAGCCAGCTTTTCTTAACTTAAATTTTCCTGTCTACCTTTTGCCTCTGGTACATCTCTCTTTCCTCCTTACTCTGCGGCTGGCTAGGTGGCTGGGGGTGGACCCTGGCATCCTCCTCTTCATCTCCTTTTGTTGATGGTTTTTCTTTTTTGCTCCTTCTTCCTCTCTTCCTCTCTTATTTCTTTCTTGAGCCTAGATTTCTCCTCCTATTATTCTGTCTGCCTGACAGCCCAGCCTATCCTTTCTCCTACCTAGCTGTTAGCTGTTCAGCTCTGTATTAGACCAATCAAATGTTTTAGGGAGGCTGCAACACATCTTTGCATCATTGGACAAATATTCCACATCATAAAAGAATGTAACACATCTTTTTTTGTTGTTGTTTTGGTTTGTGTTTTTGTTTGTTTTTTGTTTGCTTGTTTCTCTGTGACTTTGGAGCCTGTCCTGGAACTAACTCTTGTAGACCAGGCTGGTCTTGAACTCACAGACATCTGCCTGCCTCTGCCTCCCGAGTGCTGGGATTAAAGGCGTGCGCCACCCACACCCTGCCAGTGTAACACATCTTTAACTGACGTTCCACAACAATATTATACCGGGATTAGTACATGATGCTGGGGATCAAACGCAGATCCTTGTGTTTGCACAGCAAGCAAGTTACCAACACGGGCTTCTGTCCAAGTCCCTCCTCTAAGTATTACAGAAAGTAGCCGGTTACCTTCTTACCACTCCACTTAGTAAGAGAATCAAATTACTACTGGTCAAGAGGATATGAGAATAAAGGCAAACAAATTACCTCTTTGACATAAGGGGTAACAGGAAAAATTGCTCTTCTTGCCTGCGGTACAGTTTTCTGAGAACAACTGCCTGGAACCATGGCAGTCCTTGTGCAACCGTGAGGGAGCGGGGAGGACAGAAGCACACAAAGGAAAGTGGTTAGAATGTTGGGAATGGGACCAGAGAGGTGGCTCAGCGCTTAAGAGCACCGGCTGCTCTTCCAGAGGTCCAAGTTCAGTTCCCAGCACTCACATGGTGGCTCACAACCGTCTGTAACTCCAGTTCCAGGGGATCTGACGCCCTTTCTGGCCTCTGTGGGCAGTGAGCACATGTGGTGCACAGAGATGCATGTAGGCAAAACACTCAAACACAAGCAATAATTAAAATTCAATATTTTAAAGTTTAAATAATGTGTTTTGTGTGTGTGTGTAGGAGAGAGAGAGAGAGAGAGAGAGAGAGAGAGAGAGAGAGAGAGAGAGAGAGAGAGAGAGAGGAGAGAGAAGGGGGCAGGCAATAGGGTTTCCAGGGGTGCCCAGCCTGGCCCTATAACCTGAACTGAAGCAACCTTCCTGCCTTAGCCTTAGTCTGGAATGGCAGACACCCAGCACAGCCTGCATTTTAATGTCATTCTTGAGTCGATGCATTAACAGACCTCTGTGTAGAACAGTTGTGTACTCTTCTCTACTTCCTCCTGTCCCTTGTAGCTACAGCCAGTCTTTCTAAGCATCTTGAGATGCCTGTGACCTTTTCTGCTTTGCTGCAGGAACATATCCACTTCGGGCTGCTGTGGTCCCTTCCATGCCTCCTGCTAATGCAACTTAGCTCAGTGGAAAAGTTTTGTGCTGTCCTGTTTTTAACACATTTCTGTTTCTTTCCCTGAGAGATAATTTCTCTTATTTTGAAATTACTCAAAAGTTCTACAGCTTCATGCTACAGTCAGCCTGGGCAAAAGAGTCAAAAATACACACAGGGGTAAGATTAAACCTCAAAGTAGCTTTTAATTTACATTTTCTTGTTGGGTAAAGATGTTGAACATTTCTTTAAGTGTTTCTCAGCCATTTGTGTTTCATCTTTTGAGAATTCTTTGTTTGGTTATAGACCCTGCTTTTAATTGAGTTGTTTTCTTGATGTTCAGTTTTTTTTAGTTCTTTGTATGTTTTAGACACTAACCCTCTGTCGGTTGTATAATTTATGAAGATCTTTTCACATTCTGTAGAGTGCCTTTTTGCCTGAATGGTGGTATCCTTTGCTGTACAGAAGTTTTTCAGGTTCATGGGGTCCCTTTTATTAACTGTTCATCTTGGTGCCTGTGCTATGAGTGTCCTGCTCATAAAGTCTTTTCCTGTGCCAATGAATTCAAGCCTATCCCCCACTTTCTGTTCTAACAGCTGCAGGGCATCTGGTCTTACGTTGAGGTCCTTGATCCACTTGGAGTTGAGTCTTGTGTAGGGAATAGACATGGATTCATTTGCATTCTTCTGTGTACAGACTTCCAGCTTGAACAGCACCATTTGTTGAAGATGCTCTTTTCTCCAGTGTGTATTTTTGGCGTCCATGTATGTGTGGACTTCTGTCTGGTTCTTCAATTCCATTGATCAACATGTCTGCTTTTATTCCAACACCATGCTGTTATCATTATATAGCTCTGTAGTAAAACTTGAAATCAGGAATGGCAACACTTGCAGCAGTTTTTGTTTTGTTTTTTGTTTGCTTTTTGAAATGGTTTTAGCTATCCTGGGTTCTTTGTGTTTCCATATGAAGTTAAAGGTTGATAATTTTTCAATTTCTGTGAAGAATTGTGTTGGAATTTTGGTAAGGATTGCGTTGAATCTATAGATTGCTTTTGGTAAGATGGCAATTTTCACTATATTAATCTGATGACTCCATGAACATGTGAGATCCATCTTCTTATATCTTCAATTTTTTCAATGTCTTAAAGTTATTATTACACAAGTCTTTCACTTGCTTTGTTAGAGGTGATAGGTTTTTATTGTTGTTTGTTTTTGAGGTTAGATTTTTTTTGTTTGGTTGGTTAGTTTTAGGGTTTTGGGGGGAGGCGTGGGTTTCAAGACAGAGTTTCTCTGTGTAACAATCCTGGCTGTTCTGGAATTTGTTTTGTAGACCAGGCTGGCCTTGAACTCACAGGGATGTGCCTGCCTCTGGCACTCCAGTGCTAGGATTAAAGGTGTGTTCCACCACTGCCCATCAAGGTTAGATTTTTTTAGGCTATTGTACTATTTCTATGATTCCTTTCACAGTGTGTTTATCATTTGTATATAAGAAGGATACTGATTTTTGTGTATTAATTTTGCATCCTGATACTTTGTTGAAAGTGTTTATCAACTGTAGAAAGTTTCCTGGTGGAGTTTTTAGGGTCTTTAAGCATAAAACTATATCATCTGCAAATAAAGGTACTGTTGTGGAATATTTGTTTAATTAGGCAAGGATGTGTTACATTTCTTTATGTTGCAGCTATTGTTTCAACTATGTGAAAGTGTGTTACCTTTGTTTCTGCTACTTTGTTAACAACACAAAGATGTCGTACATTTGTTTATGCTGCATTTGTTTAATTATGTAAAGACACGTTACATTTGTTTCACCTTGCCTGCCTAAGGTACCTGATGGTTCTAATAAAAAGCTGAATTGACATAGCTAGGCAAAAGAGGGATAGGCAGGACTGGTGGGCAGAGAAAAAATAAATAGGAGAGAGTGAGAGAATAAAGACAGAAGAGAATGAGGGACAAAGAGTGGGACATGTCTGGGGCCAGAAGCTACACAAGCCAGACATGAAAAACAGGAAATAGGACATACAAAAAGAAAGAAAGGTAAAAAGCCCAAAGGAAAAACATAGATAAAGAGAAGCAGATTAAAATAAGAGCTAAGATTGAAAGACCCCTACCCAGGACCTCCTAGGAAAAGAAAAGCAAGGCCAGGCCGTTGCCTAATGAAAAAACCCAGACCAGGTGCCTCGCCCAGCTGGCAGGATGTCAAACAGGATCTGTGGTCACCAGAACAGTCATGGGACCCGGATAATAATTGCTGAAGCGTGCCAGGGTCTTTTATGTGGCAATACCAGGACACCTAGTCCTTGGCAACTACCCCTGCCCCCAGTTGTGTCTATGATCACCATAGTAGTCATGGGACCCAGATAATAATTGCTGAAGTGTGCCGGGGTCTTTCATGAGGTAATACCAGGAAACTTAGTCCGTGGGAACTACCCCTGCCCCCAAGATGAGCCAATGAAATGCTGTTGCTATGCTGATACTTATGCAACCATTAAAACTCTATAAATATTGTACTCCCTACAAGCCCGGTGTGCTCTGCACCCGAGTTGTAGTAGCATCCACGGGCGCTTGTGTACTCAATAAATCACCTCTTGCATTTGCAGCCAGTGGTCTGGCCCCGGTTCTTGGGCAGAGGGTTCGGTTCAGTGCCCGGTGCTTTGATGCTGAGGTCTTTCAAGATAAGGCCAAGCATTTATAGCTAATAATAAGTCTCCATGTCCATATTTGGGAGCTGGTTGGTGGCATAAAATAAAGCCTGTTACAAGTTACTTTGATATCTCCCTTTTCTATTTGTATCCCCTTGATCACCTTCAGTTGTCTTACCATTCTAAGACTGTAGCTTATACATAGGTATGGAGAGAATGAACATCTTTGTCTTGTTCCCAATTTTAATAAAAATGTTTTTAGTTTCTCTCCATTTAGGTTGATATTGGCTGTGATCTCACTGTAAACTGTGTAGTCTCTTCTGGGCTTTTATCATGAAGGGATATTGAATTTTTCAAAGGCCTATATGGAATCTAATGAGGTGATCATATGTTTTGTTTAGTTTTGCTTTGCTTTGTTTTTGTCTTTTGGTCTGTTTATGTGGTAGATTATGTTTATTGATTTATGTATGTTGAGTCATCCCTGCATCTCTGGGATGAAGCCAAACTGATAACGATGGATAATCTTTTTGATGTGTTCTTGGATTCAATTTGCAAGTATTTTATTAAGAATTTTTACATCTATATTCATGGGGATACTGGTCTATAAATTTCTCTATTGTCAGGTCTTTGTACAATTTTGGTATCAGAGCAATAGTGACTTGGTAAAATACTAATGAACCAATGTTTCTTCATTTTCTATCTTGTGGAATAATTTGAGGAGTATTGGTATTCTTTATCAAAAACTTTAAAGGACTTGCCTCTAAAGCTTTTACTCAGGGTTCAAAAAAGATGCTACAATAATCAGAGGAACTAAAATCTGAGGGTTAAAGAAAAAGAACCTACTCACAATATGTTCTTTCTATCCATGTCTCTTTATTGTTCTAATGCAAGTTCTTGGGGGTGCCAATCAATATATTACAACAGTAATTCTTTTGGCAATGCAATGTGAAGCTTGAGTTTCTCAGGGTCACCAAAGCAGATAAGATTTACACAAAGAGCAGTAACTGTCAGCTGTCATTTATGGCACTAGGTAGGAGTGGTGTGGTTAGTAAAGGTACCTCGATGGGGTCAACTAAGGATTAAATCAGCAAGGGAGTCTAAAAGGGAGACATCATGTGCTTATTTGAATTCTTTTAGTGTGACTAAGTATTAAGCTAAAATCCTATTTATCAGCAGATTTCATGAATAAGGTAAAAACTGTCTTTTCTCCATACCCTACTTCCAAGCGTCTCTCGATGCTTTTCCATCAGGCAGGGTAGGCCACCAGTGGTAGCTAGGCAACTTGTGTAAACAACAGAGGAATACTGTAGCTTTTGGTCTGCTGTTGCACTTTCACTGCAGTCAGCTGCTATAGCACCTATTGCTTAAGACTGTAGGACAAAAAGGACTTAATCTTAATTTGCATGAGAAATGGAACCTGGCACCTTCCAGCGCCTCTGGCCACAGTAGCATAGGTCTTCAGGGAGCTTACTTTTCCCTGAGGATGAGCAAATGGGCTGATCAGCTTTGTCATTATCCTCTCAGGGAAAACATGAGCAGTAAATCTCTAAGCCAGAATCTTGGGTTAATAAACTGAGATGAAGGTTAGTGCAAGAAACTTGAAAATCTTTTAGAGCAGGGTTAGTTTAGGTTGTTGTTTTTCTTGTCTACCAGTGAGGTAAAACCAGAGGATGTTTATTTCCTATCAAGTGGCTATGAATCACCAGCTTTAGGCATGTAGTAATTCCTTGTCTTTGAATATTTGGGAATGTCTTAAATGAAATACTTTTGCCTGGACACTTAACGCTGACCAAATGTCTGACAATAAAGATAATTTCAAGAAGACAGATCTCTACATTTACGTGGGATAGATGAACAAGGACCTGATAGCGGGAATCAGGGTTTTTATTTGTTTGGTTGGTTTTGTTTTTTTGTTTTGTTTTTTATTCTGTGACTGTTTTAACATATAACAAGGGAATGTTATTGATATACCGCAAATGCATAGGGGAAATTGTGCCCAATAAGTAATCAAATAGTGCTGAACTGTGGGAAATAAATCCCAAGTTTGTAACAGATGGGAATAAGCTACAGCAAGAAATCTTACAAAAAGAAACAGCCACTTTATTCACAGGGCTGTAATTCCAACACACCTTGCATTTTTGTTTAATCCTCCATACAGAATCCTTGACTCTAATGGATTGACCTTGTGAAATAAGGCTGCTTAATTGCTGAATAATCCTGTGACTCATAACAATTCTTCTTTGAAAGTCTGGTAGAATTCTGTACTGAATTCATCTTGTTAATCTTACTGATTTTCTTAAAGAAAAGTTTGATTAGTTCTTTCTGTCTACTCTTTCTGTTTTTTTTTTCCTACTTGTTGCCTTTCAGGTGTGCTGTTAAGTTACTAATATGAAATTTCTCCCATTTTTTTTTGATGCAGGCATTTAGAGCGATGAACTTGCCTCTCAGAACCACCTTCATTGTGTCCCATAAGTTTGGGTTCGTTGTGTTCTCATTTTCATTCAATTATTATAAGTTTTTTATTTCCTTCTTGATTACTGTCTTGACCTATTTTTTTATTCAGTAATGAGTTGTTCAGTTTCCATGAGTTTGCATGCTTTGTATTGTTCCTGTTATTGATATTCAACTTTAATTCATGATGGCAAGATAGGATGCAGGGTGTCATTTCAATCTTCTTATATCTATTCAGAACTTGCTTTGTGTCCAAGTACATGGTCAATCTTGGAGAAAGTTCCATGAGCTGCTGAGAAGAAAATATGTTCTTTTGTGTTTAAGTGAACTGTTCTGTAGATATCTACTAGGTCCATTTGATTTTTGATTATATTTAACTCCAGCATTTCTCTGTTTAATTTTTGTCTGAATGACCTGTTTATTGGTGGGAGTGGGGTATTGAAGTCACCTGCTATCACTGTGTGAAGGTCAATGCCTGATTTTAGCTGTAGTAATGTTTCTTCTGTGAACTTAGGTGCCTTTGTGTGATGGGGGAAGTCCTTCTGTGTATATGTTGTCTTATTGGTTGATAAATAAAGTACTGTTGGCCAGTAGGGAAGCAAGATAGGTGGAACTAGGAGTCGAGGGGGATTCTGGAAAATGTAGTCAAGAAGAGGGTCACCATGTGATCCCTGGAAGAGAGATAATATTTCTGCTTTATTTGTGTTTGATGAATAATGTTTAGAATTACAATACCTTCTTTGTGAATTTTTCATTTAACAATTATGTAGTATCCTTCCCTGTTTCTTCTGACTATTTTTCATTTGAAGTCAGGTTTGTCAGATATTAAAATGGATATATTTGCTTGCTTCTTGGGCTTATTTTCTTGAAATACCCTGAAGTAATATCTAACCTTGATGGTGAGGTGTGTTTCTTGGATGTGGCAGAAAGGTGGATCCTGTTTTATAATACAATCTATTAGTCTGTGTCTTTTTATTGAGGAATTGAGACCATTTACATTTGGGAGTTATCAGTGAGAAGTGTTTCTTGATTTCTGTTATTTTGTTATGTTATGAGTTTTTCCCCTCTTTTGATTTACTGCTCTGGGGTTATTTATTCCTGTGTCTTCTTGGGTATGGTTAACCTCTTCAGAATGAAGCTTTCCTTCTAATGCCTTTTGTAGAACTGCATTGGTAGAGAGATACTATTTATATTTAGTTTTATCATGGAATGTTTCTCTTTCTCTATCAATTGTGATTGATAATTTTACTGAGTATAATAGAGTGAGGTCTCTCAGAGTTTGTAGACTACCTGTAGACCACCCTCTGGCTTTTAAAATCTCTATTGAGGGGTCTAATGGGTCTGCCTTTATATGTGACTTGGCCTTTTTTTTCTTGAAGTTTTTAATACCAACATATAGTATTTTAATTAGTATGTGTGATGGAGACTTTCTTTTTTGGTCCTGTCTATTTGGTCTTCTGGTCCTTGATAGGCAACTCCTTCTTTAAGTTAGGGAAATTTTCTTCTATGTTTTTGCTAAAAATATTTTCTGTGCCTTTGACCTGGGTTTCTTCTCTTTCCTCCATCTCTCTTATTTATAGATTTGGTCTTCTTGGAGTGTCCCGGATTTCCTGGATATTGTGTGCCTGTTTTGTTTTCTTTAATTTAACACTCTTTTTGGCTGATCTATTCATTCCTTCTACCTTGTCTTTAAGACCAGAGGCCCTTTGTCCCATGTCTTGTAATCTGTTGGTGAGGTTTACCTTTGAGGTTTTGGTTTGACATCCTAAGTTTTTCATTTCCAGTTTTATTTCAGTTCGGGTTTTCTTCAGTGATTCTAATTCTTTGTTATTCTACTTAAAATGTCTTAGGCTGTTTTCATTATTTCATTTAACTGTTAGTGTTTTCACGATCTTCATTAAGAGATTTATTCATATCCTCTTTATGGTCCTTGAACATATTCATAATTCTATTTTGAGGTCATTTGTCTTGTGCTTCATCTACATTCCATTTTTCAGGGCCTACTGTAATAGGGTTCTAGGGTTCTGGTGGAGGCATATTGTCTTGGCTGTTCATGCTTGTTTTTGGTGTGTGTGTGTGTGTGTGTATGTGTATGTGTGTGTGTACATGTGCACTGTGGTCTAGTGTGAAAGTCTCTGCAAACATTAGGGCCAGCAGAGTAATGACCCATGTGAGGCAAGAAGGAAGTCCAATTCAACACAACTCAATAACCATGTTGGTTCAAGTTCCTAGAGTCTGACATTGGGCAGTTTATTTTAGGCATATGTAAGTACAGTACAATTTGGAAAAAATGTTTCCTGGTGTAAGACAATTCCATGTTACAATGATTCCTAATTGCATCAAAATGCTTCTTAAAGTACATGCCACTTCTTTCGTGAAGGTAGGTTCTATGGATAGGCTACCTGTGTTATCTCAAGGGCCTAGGGGAGGATCTGGTCTGGGCTCAGTCATACAGATAGCGCAAAGGTTGCTTACCTAGGCTATTAACCATCTTCAGTCCAGTTTGTGGGAACTTGGGGGAGCCAGGTGAGGCTTTGCCCTACAGATAGTACAAAGGTCACTAGGGTATTGACCATCTCCACTCCCAGGCTTCTGGGAGGAAAACAGGTTATACATCTCTTCCTTTGAAGAGACAGCCCTGTATGATTAGCATTCCTGGTTTCCCTAGTGCTGATTTGTGAGGGAACACAAAGACCTTTGTGCTTCTAATAGTGGGAGCCTCTGGAATTACAATGATTGAAGTATTTCTTCCAAGCTCCAGCCAGGGAGGCATCTGCCCACTTGGGGCCTCTCATGCCAAGTCTGCCCATGCGTGGAGCCCTGCTCTCTGGGAACTCACCTCCCCACTCAGGAGGGCCAGGTTAGGGCCACAGGAGGCCCCAGTCTCAGACCTTCCCAGGGGCCGGGGAGTGATGAGCACTCAACACGTGGTCTCCCTGATGAGCTTCCTCTGCCCGGGGTATTTCTTGATATTGATATCTGGTCTTGCCTTCGTTAGGCAGATATTCTGTCCTTTGGTTGGTGTTGCCCAGTGTGGTGGCTGTGGTGTCCCTGGTAGGGAGTACCTCTGCAGGGTGGTGAGTGGATGTGGTGCTTTGAAAGAAAATGCCCCCATAGGGAGTGGCACTGTTAGGAGGTGTGGCCTTGTTGGAAGAGGTGTGTCACTATGGGGGTGGGCTTTGAGGTCTCCTATGCTCAAGCTATGCCCAGTGTCTCAGTTTACTTCCTGTTGTCTGTAGATCAAGATACAGAACTTTTAGCTCTTCCTCCAGTACCATGTCTGCCTGCATGTCACCATGCCCTGCCTTGATGATAATGGACTAAACTGAAACTGTAAGCCACCCCGATTAAATGTTTTCTTTTATAAGAGTTGCCATGGTCATGGTGTCTCTTCACAGCAGCAAAACTAAGACAGTGAACCAGGAGAAAGGTTAAGAGGGCTGTAGGAAAGCTAGGGAGATAGGATCACACCAAGAGGCAGAATTCTCAGGGATTAGAGGCGTGGTGAGAGGTGTGGCTCCTGCAAGCACACTTCAGTGTACAAGAGCAAGTCTGGAGGGACCAGAATGAAAGGGTTAGGAAGACCCCAGGTCTGCACAGAGATGGACTCTCCAGCGAATGGATTTAGGGCAGGTGGAGAGGCTCCTGCAAGAAAGCTGTTACAGAAGTGAGAGTAAGTCTGAACAGAGACTAACGTAGAGCAGGGAAGATAATGAGAGTCTCCTACCTGAGGCCCAGCCTGCTGTAGCTACTGTAATTCCTGGTAGAAAGTGCATGCGTGGGAACCAGCCACTGACACAAAGGAGTGGAGATGAGCTAGAAGGGAAGGCTGAGGGTTCAGTGGAAAAAGACTATTCTGGGCCTGCACCAAGAGGTGGCAAGCCCAGGGACTGTTCTGATTTTATTATCCCTTATCATCTACGGGATTTGGATCTTGTTTATTATTGCTTTCCAAATTCTTTTGTTTTCTGAATATGAGTGTTTTGTGGCATAAATGAATGTATGTTACCACATGCATGCCTAATGCCCGTAGAGTCCAGAAAAGGGCATCAGGTCTCTGGATATGGAGTTATGGATGGTTGTGAACTGTTGTTTGGTTACTGCAAAGCAAACCCAGGTCCTCTGAAAGAGCAGCAAGTACTCTTAGCCACTGAGTCATCACTCTAGCCCCCTCCCCCCTTTTGTTTTACAGATCCATGGGGTAAATCAAGCCATTTACTCATGCTTGTTCTGATTTTTTTTTTAATGCAGGAGTTTGACATTATAAACTTCCCTCTGAGAACTGCTTTTAATGTGTCTTGGAGATTTTGTTGTAATGTGTTTTCATTCTTATTTTGTTCCAGGATTTAAAAGACATCTTCCCTGGACTAGAGAGATGCCTCAGCAGTTAAAAGTGCTTGTTGACCTTCCAGACCATCCAATTTCAGTTCCAGCACCCATATCAGGTGGACCATAACATCTGTAACCCAAGTTCCAGAGGATCCAATGACATCCTCTAGATCTTACACATATGGTACACATATGCACATAAACATAAGTAAAAATATACTTAAAAACATAAGTCTTTCCTAATGTCTTCTTTGACCCATTCACCATTAAGGCATATGCTGTTTAATCTCCATGTGCCTGGGAAATTACTCGATATTTGTTCACTCTTTTTTTGTTTGTTTGTTTTTTGTTTTTACTACACAGGGTTTCTCTGTATTGTTTTGGAGGCTATCGGTCCAGCCCGGCCTCGAACTCACAGAGATCTGCCTGCCTCTGCCTCCCGAGTGCTGGGATTAAAGGCATGTGCCACCACCGCCCGGCTCTCGATATTTGTTCACTCTTGACTTTAACTTTTATTGCATTGTGGTTGGATAGAATACAAAAAAAAGTTATTTCAATGTTTTGTGCCTTCTTTAAAACCCCTTGAAATTATTTAGTAATATTCATGATTGTCCTTTTACATTCTGTGTCCTAGAGTTCATCTAAGTAATTTTCACTGGAGAACATTTCTGTAGGACTAGTGGGTTTGAGTGGGGGCACACTGTCTTGTCTTTCTTACAGTTCCTGTTGTTGCAATGACACCTCGTCATATGGACTTCTTTCTTGGATTTCATGTCTGGCTGAGACTCCAGCCTGCCTTAGGTTGGGTTGGTATAGAAGCTGCATGACTAGATCCCGGTTGGGGACAGCAAGGACATGAGCAGCTTGATTGGACTTAGGTTTGCAAATGTAATGATGTCACAAGTGCAGATGAGGGTCCAGGGAATTGAACACACAATATTGGTGTGCCAGCTGCATGAGCTAGGCCTTCAAGTGGGGATGTGTGCAGTGGTAGGTGAGGGGTCACATTGCAATCTTACCCATCCCTTCACCCTCTTTTATTCTCTTCCCACACCAACCAACCCACCAATTCCACAAGTCCCATTCTACTTTGATGTGTTTTTACTTTGCTTTTGGGTTTTGTGCTGTGACTCACTGGTTTATCCAAGGCAAGTACGTGGGCATGGGTATGGGGCTATCCACTGAAACATGAAGACATCACTTCTCCTCCAGCAACCTTTGAGTTCTTTTAGCGCCCTGGACATGGCGGGGCCCCTTCTCTATGACTGAATATTTACTATCTCGGTTTTGCAGACAATTGTAATTGTTCATAAACATCACAAGCCAACATTTCACAACTGTCTTCCTATTGCTTGGCTCTTTCTGAGATGTTCTCTGGGCCCTGAGAAGGGTGGTGTAAGTGTCCCAATTAATACTGAGCACTCACCAGTCTCCTGGTCTTAGCACTGAAACCAGCCATGAGTCTACATTAACCACCATTCACTGCAAAGACAGGCTGGGGAAAGCCAGGGAAAGTACTGTATGATATAATGCTAATCCTCGATGCCTTTAGACTTGGGGAAGAATCTGAAAGAACAGTGAAACAGCATTAAAGAGTTTGAATGAAGGCACACTGCATTTGTGGGAAAAGGCATTCTTAGGAGCCATAAGGTGGATTGCTTCCCTATTACTAGTCAAAGAGGTCCATGATGGCCCAAAGCCATTAAAAAATATCTTTTGACACTGTTGTTGGTTGCATGTTAGAATTTGATCGCAAATTCCTACTACTGAAGCTGCCACATGTTGACTGTAAGATAGGGAAAACCAAGCTGGAAGTGAGCTGTGAGCTCCTTCATTTGTTTGCTAGACAAGATTGCATGGGGCAGTTTGGTCTTTCGTCAGTGCTCTATCTTGGGTAAACAGATGTTTGCTTATGTCATCCCAGGAAAAGTCACACAGCAAGTGGCATAGGGCTCGATTGACCTTCTACAGAAGAGCCATGTCCCTCCTGAGAGGACAGGACAGCCTTCTCCCAGCTAACAGCAATGGCACTAGAAGCCAGCTCATCAATTGCGCTGCACAGGTGTTTCCCTGCCAGTTCAGAGAAAGCTGGATTAGGAGTCTCAGAGAAACGCTGCAAACTGATGCTAACAGTATTTTACTAGAAATGAGGATGGTGTGGAAGCACAGAGCTCCCAGGCTGTCTGGAGCGCGCCTCCTGGAGACAGAACTCAATTCTAACATCCTGGAAGCAGATGGGAAGAACTGGAAATAGGCAAGGGTGGGTGACTACTTCCACTCTTCATCATAGAAAGCTCATTAGTGGTCAGTGGAGGAGGGACCGCTGAACTGCCCATGTACTCCGAGGTAGAAATTCCTGGTCGTGTTCTCTGAGCCATAGCAGAGAATGGGTCCTCAGAGTTTCCAGGTAAAGTTTTGACCAGACAAATGTCCCTTCCCAAACAAGACACAAAGAGCAAAGTTGGCCTGGTCCCAGTATTCCTGATGCAGAATGCTTCTTTGCCCTTGAGCCTGACCTAGGGGAGAGTAAGATCTGGGAAAAGTCTCAGGAGGGTAAGTTCGAAGAAGAGAAAAGTTCTCACTGGGCAACTTGGGGGTCTGATGTCCCATTTTCTGAGACAATCTGTCCATTAGCTTCCTCCATCATTTCCTTATATTGACGTTTAAAGAAACCAGCCTGTAGGAAGGAAGAAGAAAATCAGAATGAAGAAGTAATGGAAAGAAGGAAGAGAAGAGCTAAGGAGTTCAGTATGTAAAATTCTTGCTGACAAGTGTGAGAACTGCAGTTCAAATCCCCAGAGCCCGCACAGAGGCATGGTGCCCTGCCTTTAATCCCCGAACTCAGAAGGTGCAAACAGGATCCCTGGAGCAAGGTAGCCAGCTAAACTAGTCAATTGATCTCTGTGTTCAAACAAGAGGCTCCGCTTCAATATATATGGTAGGGTACAATGGAGACAGATACTCAACATCTATGACTAGCCTTCACATGAATACATGCACATGTACCCACATGTGTGCCTACACATGCATTCATACACACACCCATACACGTATATGCATGTATGCACACACATGCTAAAAAAAGAAAAGAAATATAAAGTAGAGTAAGGGTAACCATTTCTGAAGCCTCTACTACTTTCAAATAATCTGGTACATGTTGTATCATTTAGATGCAGGCAAGATTATGTGGCTTAAATCACCCTTGCATTGATACCAAAATACCAAGACCCAGCCTAGTCCTGGTGCTTGTGTCAACATTCAGGTCCATGTCTGGGCTTACATTCTATTCTTCTGTAAAGGGAAACATAAAGAGAAGTGGGGGGGAAAAGGAGAGAGAGGAGAGGGGTCTCAGAGACAGGGAGGCACAAACGAGAGACGACCTGGTAGAGGGGGTTTCTCACATGATGTGTCCTGGTGATGATATACCTCAGACTCCAGCATGAGCTCTTGCTTACCCTGTAGCAGGAGCAGGATCAAATCTTGCCATAGGAAGGACCAATCACTCACCTTGTACAGAGCAGCTGTGATGAGAGCCAGCAGCAGCAGACCTCCCACCGAGCTGCCCACTATGAGAGGGACCGGGTTGTGAACTTCGTACATCTCCAACACTGTCTTCGTCTGGTGGAGATGGACCCGTTGGAAAGCATCATATTTCATGCTGCCTCACACTGTCCCCGGGATCCTGCCCTTTAACTCCCTCTCCTTGCTCAACCTCTGTTCCAAGGGGTGAAATACAGAAGCACCTGTGCACTGAATGCCTAAGGACCTTCATTCATCCTCCCTCCAGGCTGGCAACTGCCCCAGACTGCACTGCACACTGAGCATCAGGAGCCCTCTCACCAGCCCGGCCACAGCCGGCCACACAGCCACTACCTGGACTCTCAGAAATGCCTCCTGTCCCGGCAGCTGGGAATACACAGAGGTGTTGAATGTGATCTCAGCCACACTCATGACCACCACCTTTTTCTGCAGTGTCTGCAAAAGAGAGGGTGGGACAGGGCTGGGAACTGGACCTGGGAGTTGTTCAGGGTTCAAGAACTGCCCTGACCCAAGGATGCTCCAGACCCATCAGGCATGCATGGACCAGGGGAGGGTCTCTGCTTCTGGCCACGCACCTGACTGACCCAGCTGAAGCTCAGGTTGCCCTTCAGGATGAAGTCAAGCTCGTCCTGGATGCCCAACGAGGGGACGTCACAGCGGAAGTGCAGACAGTCAGCAATGGAGCAGTCCTGGGGTCAGAGAAATAGTATCAGACCAGCAGAAGGCAAGTCTGAGAATAGGAGACAGGACTAAGCTATGGGACTTGACAGAAGCAGCCCCTTCTAAATACACCTAGTCGTTCAGCAGGTGCCATTTGGCATTCAGAAAGTGAACTCAAGCCCTCTGATGTGTGGTACAAGGTGTTGGAACATCCCAGTCTTCCTCACCAGCACAGGACTCCTCTGCATGTGAGTCAGGAGGTCAGACTGTGTTGGCTCTAGTCTGTTCTGATAGCACTGGATGGGCAGGTTCTAGAAGACAAGTAGAGAACAGTGCTCTGGCTGCAGTGTCAGGGATTCGTAAGTGACACGGGTGATGGAAATCAAGGGCAGCGGTTGAGCAGCCACAGCCAGTTTGGAATACCTGGAGGTGGGAGACCATCACAGTCCACACAGCTTCTCCCTTCAGCTCTACAGGCACCCACAAGTGGATGCTGACTGGAATGTCCCTCTGTCCCAGATTATTCACCTGCACAGAAGCACTGAGGGTAGAGTCTGCGCCCAGCTCCTCTGTCCCTTCTTACCAGTTTCCTGCTCCTAACTCCCCACACTTGCCTGGTATCTGTGTTCCGCTATACTGCTCTCCTTTCCTGAGGCCGAGAAGTTGAGATACTTGGTAGACCGGTCGTGGCTGGAGAGAGAAGAGTCATGAAGTCCCACCTGGCCTTGTGGCACTAGCATGGTGACACAGTAGTCAGCTGGGCCTTGGGGTAGCACAGAGTGAGCTGTGTGGCAGGGGTGGAATAAGGAAGGCTTGGGGGGTGGGGCTGGCTTCAGGGTGGATGTGAGGGACATGCAGGGGCCACCCAGAGGAGATGGCTGGGGAAAGAGCAGGCTGAGGAGCAGGGGAAAGACTTGAGCCTCACCACTGACTCACTGGGATAGCAGGGGCCACCGCCCGCCGCATTTCTGCACCTCAGATTTCGTTTCGGTCCTTCATGGGCTGACCATGTGCCCATGTTCATCCTCGACTCCTAGCCCCCCATTCTGTCTCCTTGCCTTTTATCACCATGAAGCTTTGAAGGAGCCAACAACAGACTCATCCACAGGTCTCAACTTAACAAACTTCATGAGACTTTCTTGGGTCCAAGCCTGGAAGTGTAGTGGCCACAAGGTCCCTCGCACACCAGCTGATTCTACCTCTGCCCCTTACCACTCTATTCCTCAGATACCTGGCCTTTGCCTAGACACCCCAAATTCTAGCCCACCACTCCTACTCCCGAGGCAAGCTAGCAAGGCACAGAGGAGGGACACCTTGCATGTTACTTGAGACTGATGTAACTGCAGAGTTACACTATGGCACAGCCCCATGTGCCTGCTCAAGCAGTAGGCAAGACCATCCCAAGCCAACTAGGACTGAAGTGATCATAATCAACTTTTCTTCATTAGAATGCCATCTCCATGCCATTAGCATGCAAGACTAGCTGTTCCCATCATGCATCTGAAGACAGCCCCATATAAGGATAGACAAAATGAGTAAACCCTATAAGGAGGATTTTCTCTACTGCAGTTGGCCAACTAGACAAGCCCTCCAGAATCCTGAGCGACACCACTCTTTCATGAGTGTGAGCTTGCACTCCCTCTCAAATGTGTGCATCTGCTCTGTAGTAACTCCTCCTTATTGTCTCAGGTCTGAATTCTTTCTCTGATGGTGACCTGGATGCACTCGGTAGAGGCCTCAATCTGCTCTGTCTCTGACACTTCCTCAGCCTTCTCCCCTCCTAAATTTCATTTCTTCTCTACTCAAAGGGCTTTTCCCAAATGCTCCATACTGCCCTGGAGACCCCTCTGGGTGTGACTGACCTGTAGGACCACCTAAGTCTACAGGTGCTATGCCCTATCTGTGGCTCCCTGCAAGGTGCCTCGAGAACCCCTGTGTCTATGCACTTAGAGCATGCATCTTTCTGTGTGGAGAAGCCCAGACATGCAGGGCAATGAAGTGTGAAATGCTATGCAAGAAGACACCCTCAGAGTAGGTGGGTCCCATGAGAGCAGGGATTAATTACACATAGGAGCTCAACAAACGTTTGTTCCTGTCAAATGAATTCCTAGAAAGCAGCCATGCTGTGCCCAACGTGGAGCACACACTAAGAAAGCATCTGCTGAACACCCTCTACTCCCTAGTCTCAATGCCTCCTCCCATCCTTCCTAGTCCCAGTTAAGGCCCTATCCTCTACCCTGCTTCCCTGATGCCCATCCTCAGCAGGCATTTCTTTCGTTCCTGTTTTTTATAAAACGGGTGAAGGAGAAGGTTCAAAAAGCCTTATGGCAGTGGTTCTCAACCTTCCTAATGCTGTGACCCTTTAGTACAGTTTCTCACATTGTGGTGATCCCCGACCATAGAATGATCTTGTTGCTACTTCAGAAACGTAATTTTCTACTGTCATGAATCATAATGTAAATATCTGATGTGTGACCCCTGTGGAGAACCTGCCCTATGGGATTTGTCCGTTTCCTATGAAAAAGAACAGTCTTGCACAAATGCCAAAGACCCTTTTGAGATCACTTTGGTCAAGACCAGTGTCATAGATCTACCAGTGTTCAGATTGCCCTCTCTTACTCCCCATTTCCTCATTTAGGCTTAGTGCTCTCAGTGGCACAGTCAGGAGGCAGTGGAACATTGGCAGAGTGGGACCTCCTGAGAAGTTCCTAGGTCAGTATGGGTGTGTCCCAATGGAGACAATAACACCACAACTTCTTCCTCTGCATTCTCTGTAGCCTCCTTGCCATGAGACGAGAACATCCACCATGACACATCACCACAGACCCAAAGCATCCGACCAACGAGCCATGGACTAAAACCTCCAAACTGTGAACCAAAATAAGCCTTTTCCATTTATAGGTGGCTTCAGATTCTTGTAGTGATGGAGAGCTGATTGACATGCTATGTTACCCAGGTACAGAATCGAAGAACAGCGATGAGATTTTGACTTGGGGGGTACAATAACCTTGTTCTCCAGTTAGGCTCTAAGAACCTCAAAGACAAGGATGTGTTTCATATATCCTGGAGAACCCAAGAAAATCTTGTGGATTTTCAAAGCCTTTTGAGACCTGTAACCTGCATTACATATATACTGAATGATAAAAATTTCACAATTATTGTCAGAACCAGCCCATAACAAGCATCCATTGATGAATATGCACAGCTACCCATATCATCTCCCTCTGAAAGAAGGACAATAAAACCTGAAATATCCCAGACAAGGGTGATGAGTCTTGCATCCTACTTCCAAGTAAAGAAGAACCATTCCGAGGTCCTAGGGAGTGTACCTGCTGATCACTGTGTACACAGCATACTTTACTGGGAGCTCCAGCTTGATATTTTTGTTCTTGGGTGTGCCATTCTCACTGGGGACAGAGGAGGAGGAGGAGG
Organism: Mesocricetus auratus; assembly: GCF_017639785.1. NCBI lineage: Eukaryota > Metazoa > Chordata > Mammalia > Rodentia > Cricetidae > Mesocricetus > Mesocricetus auratus. The sequence continues at coordinate 71,206,339 of NW_024429182.1, forward strand.
AGGAGTATGGGTATAAGGATCAGAATGAGAAGGACAACCCCCAAGGCCTGGCCAGCTTACCTGCTCACTTTGACTTCTAGAAGCAGCCGGTTCCCCAGCACAGCTTTGGGGGAGACATCAAAAGTTACCAAGAAAGTCATCTGAGGAAGAAAAGGGAGGAGTCACAGAAGAGGGAGGGGTTGTTCTTCTGTATATATGTTTCTCTTATTGGTTAATGAATAAAACCCTGCTCGGTCAATGAGGCGGGAAGATAAGTGGGTCTAGGAGACAAGGTGAATTTTGGGAAAGGTAGGCAGAGTGGGCCCACCACTCACAGTTGTGATGCTGCCAAAGGAATAACAACATGATGGGGCTTTACCAGACAAGCCACAGCCTCCTGGCAATACACAGATTGATAGAAATGGGTTGATAATTAGCAAAGCCAGCCAATAACAAGCCTAAGACATCGACCAACAGTTTTATAACTAATATAGCATCTGTGTGTTCATTTGGGGCTGAAGTGACTTGGGACCAGCTGGGACAAAGAACCTCTAGTTACAGAAAAGTGAGGCAGGGTGGGGACGGGGGATGAGGTAGGTGGAAGCCAGGCTAACCTGTGCGCCTCCACGGAAAATGACGTGGCTGATGCTGCAACTGGTCCTCCAGAGGCTCTGGTTCACTGGGGTGCTGTCACATGCGAGGTGCAGGGACTGCTGCCGCTGCTGGTTCTGGTTAAAAACAAGGCCAAAAGTGCCCAGGAGATAGGTGTTTATTGGTGTCCCAGAGAGATGCTGGGATTCAAGCACACATTTCCCTGGATCGACGTCTGGTCAAACTTCCTATAGTGTAGAAAGCTCCAGCCATTAGAACCCCCCACCCTTCATTTCTTTGGTTTTTTGCTCTTCTTGTTGCTATTGTTTTGTAGCCCAGGATATTCTAGAACTCGCTAGATAGCCCAACCTAGCCTCAAACTCATGGTGATCCTCCTGCCTCAGGCTCTAAGTGTTAGGATTACAGGCATGAGCCACCATACCCAGATTCTTGTTACTATTAAAGGCTTTTTATTGTGGATAGTTCCAAATATACTCAAAGTAGAGAGAGTGGACTATCAGCCTCTATGTTCCCATCGCTCAGCAGAAGTAATCAACGTTTTCCTATTATTCCCTCCCTGCTCCCATAGATTATTCTCCGCTTTTTCTTTTCTTAATAACTTAAAGTACTTCCTACACATCATATTATTTTATTCTAATACATTGCAATGTCTACTCAAAACCAACAAGGTTATTTTTAAATATAACCACAAGACCTAATAAACCATACACAACAGAATTAACAAAAACTCCCTAATTTATGTAGCAGTCATGTTCCGTTTTCCTGGGTTGTCTCTTAACCATTTTATTTTTAAACAGCTTACTTGTTAAATAAATATGCATCAAAGATCCGCACACCACACTGGGTTGCTGTATCTAGGAACACTGTCCCTGCTCACACTCTGGGAATTGCTTTTCCTGGTTCATTTCTCATAAGTAATTAAAATGTACTCCCACAAAGGGACGTTAGATTGAGAGACATGGCAGACACACAAAGCAAACAGACCAGCCCAATTTACTTCAGTAAAAAACATTTTTTTTTTTGGTTTTTCAAGACAGAGTTTCTCTGTGGCTTTGGAGGCTGTCCTGGAACTAGCTCTTGTAGACCAGGCTGGCCTCGAACTCACAGAGATCCGCCTGCCTCTGCCTCCGGAGTGCTGGGATTAAAGGCGTGCGCCACAACCACCCAGCTTACTTCAGTGAAATTTTAAAACTGTTTTAACAATAAAGTTTTTGAAAAAAAGTACGTTTCACTGGGAGGTGGTGACACGCCTTTAATCCCAGCATTCGAGAGGCAGGTGGATCTCTGTGAGTTCGAGACCGGCCTGGTCTACAGAGTGAGTTCTGGGACAGCCAGGGCTATTCAGAGAAACCCTGTCTCAAAAAACAAAGCAAACAAACAAATTTGTTTCTTTAAAACTCTATGTATGGTCCCAGTTCTGTCTTCTAGAACAGAGAGTAACCTTTCCATCTATTTTTGTAAACAAAGACTTATTATGCACACTTCTGTAGATTCATGTCAGTAGCTGCTACCATTGTAAAGGGCAGAGCTGAGAAACTGGGATAGAAACAGTATGATCCGCCTAGCATCCACAGAAAATCTTCTGGCAAGCCCCAAGCCAGAGTAGCCAATATGTTAATTTTTTTGCAATATTTTTAAGTATTTTCCCAGTTGGGTGGTGTGTGCCTATATTACTAGCACTTTGGAGGCTAAGGCAGGATGACTGTGAACTCAAGACCAATCTGAACTACATAGTGAGTTTCAAGCCAGCAAGCATCTCTCTCAGGGAAAACAAACAAACAAATAGTACACGTACACAGGCAAAGACAGGGTCAATACACCTAGGTTCCCAGCCCAGGTGGTCGTGTTAGGGAATCAGAGGAATCAGAGGCGAGTTCACTAGATCTTCCAGGTGTCACTTCTCTTCCTTCCCGTGGGGTTGCGTGTCATTAGGCTTGGTGGCAAGTACCCTCGCCTGCAGAGCCATCTCACTGGCTCTGGAACTCACTTCTTATATTCAATATCTTCAAAACATGGTGCCAGAAAAGCCCAAGGAGTACAACCTCACCATCCAACCAGGACCAGAGAAGATCTCTAGACTCCCCCAGAGACAACTAAGCAAGGGCCATCCAGCCTGAGCTTTGAACCTGCTACACAGCCCACTCACCTCTTCCCTCCCCCGAAGGAGGACTCGACCTTCTGCAACCCGTCTGAAGGACAGGCCCACTGGGTAGAACAAAGTGACTGTGGTTCCATAGGAATCTTCCCCGTAGTTAGACACTGACACGTTTACATTCAGCTCCAGATCGCTTCCCACCACCAGGGTCTTCAAGCTGAACGTCGAGAGGGAAGAGATGATCCGTGACTGGGGCTAGGAATGGTCTGGAGGCGAAATGCAGGGTAACAAGGCAAAAGACAGACAGGAGGTGCCTGGGTTCTGAGCCCCGGATCCTGGGAGGGAGGCCGGTCTCCGGGGAAGAAGCAGGGGGTGAAAGCTCACTCTGGGAAGCCAAAGATGATGCGGAGGTCGTCCTGGCAGATGTGATCAGTTCCACAGTTCTTCTCAAAGGGAAGCTGAGAAAAGGGGGACATGGGAATTAGGCCTGGGGCCACAGGCAGCTCAAGCCATGCTCACATACACCAGCCTCTTGAGAGCAGCCAGAGGGAAGGAAATAGCAAGCCCCCTGCCAAGATCCTCTCTGGGAGACTCCAGCGCCCTAACAGGCCAGGCTTCAGGCTTTAGGAAAACAGCAGGCACCAGGAAGTTCACAGGTTCAGGTTGCAAGCTCCAGGCATCAGAGCACCACCAGTGTAGTGGGTGTACCTCAGCTAGACGCACCCCACCTCTCACTCCCCCACATCCTGGTTGCACATTTCTTCTCCCATGATGCAGGGTCCCCAATGTCCTCCTCTTGCTGTGCAGAAACCAGGCACCACTTGGCTGCAAGCCTATAATATGGACTACTCATCAACCACATGACATGAAACCTTGCCACCTTCTAAGACCAACAAGAAGGGGCCCCCGTGCGGCTGGAGAGGTGGTTCAGTGGTTAGAAACACTGACTGCTCTTCCAGAGGACCTGGGTTTGATCCCCACCTCCCACATGGCAGCTCACAACCTTCTGTGACTCCAGTTCCAGGGGATCTGACACCCTCACACAGACACACATGAAGGCAAAAACACCGATGCATATAAATTAAATAAAAAATAAATAAATTTTTTAAATAAGGGGCCCCCACTCTGCTTTGTGGTCCCAAGGTCTCCTCAGAGCCCCCACCGCGTTGAGATCTGTCCATGCTATCAATAGGTCTTCTAATAAATATCTTCCTCAAAAGGAAAGCCTGCTTTGGTGTCCCCCTTGAGCCCCAACACCATAAATAACTGACTCACAGAGGCCGTGGAGTACGTCTGCTCGTCTACAGCCAGCATGGGCTGAAGGTTCTTGTGGGAAGGGATGGGCATGCCCACAAGAGAGAAGTTGAGGCGCAGAGTGATAGGAGTCACCGAGTCCTCCACACAGGCCTAGGAAAGAGGTGTTTGAAGGGTGGTTTTAAAGAGCATCCCTTGCATAGTCACTGACTGTAGCCATCTCTGTATGTGCAAGGCGGGCTGGAGCAACCCCATCTATGGTCAATAAGCTCCACCCCCACACAGCTCCCCCACTTTATTCAATGGCATCTCGTAATGCCGCTCTGTTCTCTTCTCTGGTTTTCTCTCTTTCTGTGTAGCATTTATCCCTACCTGATATTCACGACCTAGAAATCTGACTGTTTGTGGTGCCCATCACCACTGGGGAACTCCCTATGGGCAATGACTATTTTGTTCTCTGCTGTGGGCATGTCTCAAGGGACAGCCATAAGTATGTGCTCAATAGATGCCTGCATGAGTCAACCTGAGGCCACACAGCTCTCCCAGGCACCCCTGTTCTCTTCCCAAGATTCCATCTGGGTGGTCTCTGGTGACTGCAGCTGGCCATAGTCATTGGCTCACTTATTCAGCTAACAGATATTAACTATTGCCTGCAGGCCAGGTCCTGGGAGGATCACACCCGGCTGTGTTCTCTCTCTACTGAATCTCCTTCCAGTCCCCAAAAGGACTCTACCCACAGCAATTCCTGTAACCCATCTACAGTCATCTCACTGGGAGAAGCAGCTTCACAGTTTCACAGTACTCGCCCAGACCGAGGCTTCTAACTCGGGTCAGAGCCTGGGTGTTTGTTTCCTTAAAGACGGCACGGGGACTCAGGCGGCCAGGGTCTAGGGTCAGGTCAAAGGTGACAGAGCTTTGAAGGTCACCTGTAAGGGAATGCAGAACACAAGGAAGGTTGATAGGTCCAAAATTTACTCATGTAGGCAAAGGAAAAGTCATCAGATAGAAGACCTGGGTTGGAGGCTTCCAAAGTCAGGATCAAAGAGAAGGGACTCACCTAGTTGGGTCTGGGGGCTTTCATAAATATTAAGGCAGATGGCGGCGTCACCCAGTGTCTGGATAGGGGCCACCTGCTCCTGACACTCAAACACAGACCTGGCAATCTCTGTGGGTGAGAAGTGTATAGTCGATGACATTCGAAGAATCGGTCTGGTCCTGTTGGCAGAACAATGAGCTGAGGAGAGGCTCCTGGCCACTGGGACCTCAACCTCCAGTTAGGAGGGAGGGTCCTAGTCTAGGATGGTTGGGGAGTGTCTGAGGAAAGCTGTTCCCACCTGAGCAGCAGCACGTGTCCTTTGGACCCCACAGCCAGGTCCACCAGTCCATCCCGGGTGAGGTCCTGACCCCCACTCAGTGACTGCCCAAAATATTGGAGCCTGGAGAAGATCTGGGATCCTGAAATCCTCTGTCCAGAAGAAGAGACCAGTCAGAACTGTATGAAGGGATGCGATGGGTTAGCTGCAGTTTGTTCCCTAACTGCATGTGATGGGCTTTGCCGAACCTTTCCAAGGAGTCTAGTGGAACTGCATTATTGAGGGCCTCGCCCTGATGTTGACTAGTTTTTAATACCAAGCTGACACAAGATAAAGTCATGTAGGAAGAAGGAAATTTAGAAAAAATGCCCCCGTATAACTGGCCCATATGCAAGTCTGTAGTGCATTTTCTCTGTTGATGGCAGATTGGGAGTCAGCACAGTGGGGGCAGTGCTACCTCTGGACTGGCGATCCTGAGTAAGCCGTGGAGAACAATGAAGAGACCTGCCATGGAAGCATACAGCAGGTGACAATTAGTGTTTAACAAGCCGACCCATCAGACATGCCTGGTGGGGAGCCCCGCCAGGCAAAGCCATGGGGTCACTGGCTGTGGAAACCAGTTGTTCCTGTCTAATTTCTCTCATGAGTCACTTCATTTCCTCCCTAAGAACTTCATTTCTTCTTCTCTAATAACAGTTTTGGGTGTATTCCCATTGCTTGTGTGTTTACCTCATGTATGTGGTCCATCTATTGGGCACACATATAGCTGTGGGTGATCTAGAGGATGTTTCGGCTTAAGTTATATAATATTGATGAATGGAAATAATGTTAGGATATTTTTCATAATTCAGACTAACACATGAGAATTCTCAGCTACAAAGACAGCCTTTTATACATTTAGCCAAGACCTCAGCAGATCCTAAGCAGGCTGGTTTCACCTAGAGACAATGTCTGGTTGACCCTAAAGATAAATACACAAGGTCATTCTCCCAGGAATTGTTTTACTGATTCAAAGCCAGAACATGGAGCGACTTTAGTCTGCACATACTCCCTACCACTCGAGGTCCAGCTAACTAATTGTTATTGCTAAGTCTTGATTTCCAATGCCATTTTCTGTCTGGGACCTCACCAACTTGAGGCTGTGTGCATGGGTTATTGTGACATCCATAGCCTGAAAGAAACTACACGACTTAACTTACGTTTTTGAAAAATAGCTTACAATTGTCCAGAGTTTGGCAGAGGGGGGGAGAGAGACAGGGAGAGGGAGAGAAAAAGAGAGGGGGGAGGGAGAGGGAGAGAGGGAAAGAAGGAGAGAGAGAGGAGACAACAGAAGGCAGAGAGTGGGACAGAAGAGAGATCGTGAAGAAGAGCAGAAGGCATCGGAAGAGAGAAAGAGAAGAGCAGAAGGCATCAGAAGAGAGCGAGAGAAGAGGGCAGTGATATAGAGAGACAGAAAGTGAAGAGCAGAGACAGCAGGGCAGCATCAGAGAGGCTGAGAGAGAAAGGTGTAGAACAAATTAGAGAGAAGTTGTTCAATAGAGCATTGGGAGGAGAGCAAAGAGATTTTTCAGAGAGGATTTTTTCTAGATGAAATAAAGAAAAAGTGGCCATCAGAAAGCATCTGTGCCTCTCTATTTTTCCCCTCACATTTGTGGGCTTTCTTTGCATACTCTGGCGCTGACTGGGGGCTGGACCCTCAATAGTCAGCAAATAGAGCAAGCCAGTTAGCAGCATCCCTCCAGGGCCTCTGCATCAGCTCCTGCCCTGTTTGAGTTCTTACCCTGACTTCCCTCTGTGAGGGACTGTGCTATGGAACTGCAAGCTAAATAAACCCTTTCTCCCCCTACCCCACCCCCCATTGGTTTTGGTCATGGTATTTTGTCACAGCAAGAGAAGCTCTAATAAGCTATCCAAGAGATTAAGTAACATTTATACAAATCATCTAGCTCCTAAAACAACTGTAAAAGAATAAGACTTCTCCCTTGACTAGGCATGAGGACACAGACAGATCTCTACTTTAAGGCCAGTCTGGGCTGCATGGAGATATCCTATGGCAAAACAAGAGTAGCCTCTGCTCTCCCTGACTTCCTATCTTGTCATGCACATCTCTCCTTCTTACACACTCCCTACATCTGTTATGATGGCGAAACACCCACACACAGAAAAATATTTTAAAGCAATATGAGAAAGAGGTAAGAATGCGAGAGGAAGGAGGGGTAGGCGGTGGGAAGAAGCCACAGAGAGCGAAAGACTCCAAAGGAAGAGGAAATGGCGAAGGAGTCCTAAGGGCTCGGAGACCGGGAAGCTGGCCTGGTGACCTGAGGTACGTGCTTTTTGTTGTGTTGTTGATGATGTTGTTGTTTGGTTTTTCATTCAATTAGTCCCTGCTTCCCCTCGGCTCTTTCATGAGCCAGGACTCGATCCTTCTGTGCCTCAGTTCCCTCATTTTCACAGAGAGAGAGAATATGTTAGGATTGATGCTTACGGATTATATTTATATTTTCACAGGCATGAGTATGGTTATTAGAACAGTACATGTGGTGTGGTCAGCAGCCAACATTATTATGATGAATGATAAGGCTAAATCTGGTCTCAGAAGCTACGGAAATGACTCACTCGGCAAGAGTGTCTGCTGTTCAAACATGAGGATCTGAGTTCAAATCCTTAGCACTCAGGAAAAAGCCCATCATAGTTGTGTGCGCCTGTAACCCCAGTACTGGGGAGCATAGACAGGGAGATTCTGGGAGTTACTTAGTCAGCTAGCCTAGCTGAAACTTCAAATTTCAGGTTTAGTGAGAGACCCTGTCTCAAGGGAATAAGGTGGAGAGTAACAAAGACATCTAACATCCTCCTCTGGCTTCTGCACGAACACACACGGGCCCACACACATACCTACACACACATGTGCATACACCGCCCCCATGCACTACAAAAATGAAACAAAAAGGACTTCAGGACTCATCTAATCCCCTGTCCCATTTCACAAACAAAACAGAAAGTTGGGACTTCAGAGTCTGATTCTGGCCTAAGACAGAATCTCTGTCCCGAGCCCGTCACCTTTTTTGCTATATTTTCAAAGGACGGAGAGGCACAGTTTGAGTGGGGAAGTGGCTGCAGCTGATGCGGATTCTCCCCTCGTGGGCATCACCTCTCCTGTGCCTCCTTCTCTTTAATTCCCATCATTCTTGAAATACCTAATCCCACAGAAAGCATGTGGTTTCATCTCTGACACTGTGGAGACTAAGGGCATTGGTGATTAAGATTAAAACTGAAAAGTAAAAAAAAAAAATGCCAGTTACTAAAGGAACCGGGGTAGGATGGGTGTGGTAACCAACACCAGAGTCCTCCCACTCAGGAGGTCTCAGGTTTGGTATGTGAGCCTGTGGAGGACAATGTGAACCCTTTCCAGTGAGGTGTGTGATGGAATGAGAAGGAAAAAAATTCATTGTGGGTCAGTGAATCCAGAAAGGCCTAGGTGGACCCAGTGACCTTTGCAACCAGATGTAACCCTGTAAGTCATTTTGGGAAAGAGAAGTTGGCAAGCTGGTGTGAACTGGATGCACTTTCAGTTATTCCTCCTGAGCCACACGCCGTCTTGAGATCTTCAGTTGTGAGACTATATTAATTATAGCGGCAGCAGCTTGCACCGACATGACATGAGTCTGAGTACCATGTGGGAAAGATGTGGCCAGTTCGCTCTCTCAGATGAACGCAGGCAGATGCTGGTCTCCTTTCTCGCCATAGTGACAGAATCCCTGACTAAACAACTAAAAGGTGAAAGGGTGTATCTGGGCTCGTGGTTTCACTAAAGTGTGGAAGAGAAGAGCCACTCACAAGATGACAGCCAGGAAGGAGGCAGAGGGAGGAGGAGGGAGAGGAGAGGGGGAGGACCGGAGACACAGAGAGGTCTTACTACTCTCTTGGCACTCCTGAATTCAACCTCAAGTGTTGCACAGATGCTGGCAGAACTGTAGGGCTCTTCCCTGCGCTGTTTGGAGGGTGGCCCAACAGCCTTTTAAAATATTCATGCACCACGCAGTTCTCCTCACAGTTCCATGGCTTCTGTGTGTTCAGAGTTGTGAAAACATTTCCACAAGTAATTTTAGAACACATTATCACCCCCAAAAAGAGATGTGACACCTGTTAACAGTCACCCCGTGACTGTCATTTCCCCTTACAGCCAAACCTAGGCAACCAGTAATCTACTTGCTGTCTCTACAGATTTGCCTATTAGAGACGCTTTTAATAAATGGAACTATACAACATATGATCTTTTAACTGGTTTCTTTTGCTTATCATAGGATTTCACAGTTCATCCACATAGCCTGTACCAGCTCATAGTGGAGTCAAATGCCCATTGCATGGATAAATGTCTAGTTTATCTGCTAAAAGCAGATGGTCATATGAATTGTTCAAGCAGCGTTCTATGGAGTTTTGTAAGGTCGTATGTCCGGTTCTCTTGTGCTAGAATTGTCTGATCAGATGGCAACTCTATAATTAATCTTCTGAGAAATTAACACATTGCTTCAAAACCGTCACACCATTTTCACACTCTCTAGCAGTGCCTGGGGGTGCTGCATGCTCTGTGCCCTGATGATTAGTGGCCCTGGGACCCCAGCTGTGCTGGTAAGCAGGAGGTTACACTTCACTGTGGTGATCTGTCAGTGCCTCCTGAATAGTGGTGTCGAGCATTCAACTCTCCCTGTGTTTGCTGGCCTTTGTCACTCTTGTGTGGAGAAATGTCTGCCTAGGTGTCTGCCTATTTGGCTGCGTTGACATGCCAAGGAAAGCAGCCATCACTTCTCAGGAAACCCTGATCCAGTGTGGGGAGGGCTCCTCCCCAGCTGGGCACCCGGAAGGATCACCAACTGCAGGAATGGAATAAAATTAAACACCGTTCAAGGAGACGAAGGGATGAGAAAGCTAGCACAGTAAGGAAGCTCGACCTAAAGCTGGTGAGCTGGAGGGACGGGAGGACAAGCTGGGGTGGAGCCACGGAGTGCTGAGTGAAGAGACCAGAACCCCCAGTCTACACTGAACCCCATACTTACCAACTCATATCTATGAAAGAGGGTTCTTAGCAGGCCATGTACCTATCACAGGTGACCACCAGGTATGGTTTGGAAGCTACTCAAGTACTGAGTCTCAAGACAAAGCAGGGAATGCATTAGTTAGTCTCAAGACAAAGCAGGGAATGCATTAGTTAGTCTCAAGACAAAGCAGGGAATGCATTAGTTAGTCTCAAGACAAAGCAGGGAATGCATTAGTTAGTCTCAAGACAAAGCAGGGAATGCATTAGTTAGCCTTTCCATGCCTCAATTGCATGGGTTTTACCTGCTGCAAAATGCTCAGTGCTTAGTCAAGAAAGAAATGAAGTCACAGAAGGGCATCTTAGTGAAAGAAAAGAACAACAAAGAGGAAGCCCTTGTAGTCTTGGGGGACGGTGATTGAGCCTCACCTGGCTGGGCGAGGGGCTGATGTCCAGTTTTGAGGCTCCATGAAATATGTACACAGCACCCCTGTTCTCTTCCTCTCCAGGTGCACCAATAGCCACATCTGTCACACTGTCCCCATTCACGTCACCTAGCACTGTCAGGGCCACCCCAAAGCGGCCCCAAGGATGGCCCTGCTCCCCGTGCAGAGTGGCCTCACACTGCCACCTGATTCTCTGCAGAGCAAAGTCAGTGTCAGACCCACCCTGGGCGGCCCTCCACCCATACCCACAAACCGCCAGCCAGGACCCTTCACCACTTACCCCACTGGGCATGGGGCACACAGACACCTGCCCCCCTCGGGTCTGCTCATAGTAATGGGGGGCCCCGACCAGGACCAGGTCAGTGCTGCCATCTCCATCCATGTCCACAGAGCAGAGGGAGGCCCCAAAGTACGAGCCGATCTGGTGGGCCGAGTTTGAAGTCATCTTATAGATGCCCCTCTGCCTCTCTCCCAGTACCACAGCCTCCCCTGTGGGTCCCAAAGCCCCTTCATCTCCTCCTTCTCCATCCTGACCACACTGCTCACTCTCAAACTCCACTCTGGCTTCTTCCATACCAACCTGAGTTCCACTGACTTCAAACTTGGGCTTCCATTGCCTGGATTCCTGGGTAAAGATGACAACCTTCCCTGTGTGCTGGTGTCGAGGGGCCCCCAGGACCAGGCTGTAGACCCCCTTCCAAAAGGCCAGTGCGGTGGAGTAACCTGAGGGACCCAGACCTCAGCACCAAGCCTCTTCCTGTCTTCGGGCAGCTCTTCCCGCCCCTTCTCCTCCCACAGCCTCTTCTTACCCAGGTAAGCATCCCTCATGTCCACATTCTCCTGAGACATGTTGATGAAGGTGGGTCTCGTATTTGGGGGGTATAAGAAGGCACCTCCAGACCAGCCGAAGCTTCCCACAGCTCCCAGAGCCGGTCCATCCTGGGAGGAAAGGATCCCAGGGTTGAGCAGACTGGAGCAGGATGACAGACTGATCCAAAGGAAGACTTCCCCTGGCTCCATACACCCATCTAGCACCTGCCTTCCAGATGCCCTCCTTTCTATCATCCTACATCACCCGCCTGAAGGAGCTCAACTCACAGGCGTAAATGCAGCACTGAAGCCCTCCTGGGACATCTCCAATTCAAAAGAACTGCTGCTTGCTGTCTCTGTACCTGCAGAAGGCATGCTGCTCACTTACAGGGAGAAAGACAACATTTCCCAGGTTCAAGGAGGCTTCTTAGGGGAATCTAAGATCAGAGACTAGTGCCCAACTCATGAGGGTCTAGGTTCAAAAAGGAAAACCCCTATGCTTGAGGACCTTAGGCAAGTAGCTTCATTGCTGGCTCACCCTCAATGGCAAAGATCTTCTCCTTCAGCTTGTTCTGAATATCCTTCAAAGCTTCAAAGTTCTCCACGTTGAAAATGTGTTCTTGGGAAGGCGTCGATGCGATGTTCACTAATTCTTGCAAAGAATGTGCATTGGAAAAGGCCTGTCCTACCTGTCCCCAGCAAAGATCAACCCAGAGAGAATCAAAAGTCTCGTTAGGCCTATATCTAATACTATTGCTTGGGTCTGCAAACTCCCCTATGCGTTCATGTTTAGAACAGCCTGTGGGGTGGGGCGTGGCTGGCAGAGGTAGGTCACTGGGGATGAGCTTTTGAATGGTACCCTGCAACCACGCCCACTCTTTCTTGCCTCTTTTCTGATCCTCCACAATGTGAAGTGCTATGGCCTCACCCTCCCACCACCATGAATTCCATGAACTGAGCCCCTCTGAAACTGTGAACCAGAATCAGTCTTCCCATTGCAGAAGGAGGTGAAAGGGTGGGGAGCTGCTGGATAAGTGGGGTACCATGAGTGCTGTCTGCTGGACACAATGTGGTTATTGCACTTGTGAACATCACCAGCTGTGGTTACTTTCACAAGACACGTGTAAGATCAAGCCAGACAAAAGTCCCACATGGATGGAAAAGGGGACATCCATGCCTCATCCCACGGAGCCATTGGTACTCCATACTGGCAGGGAGGGGTCATTCTTCTTTTAGAGTATGGCTACTAGTAGGGTTTCCCACGCTCCAGCTGATGACCCCACAGCCATGTGCATATGGGCAGCATTAACTGAACATGGTGGGTTGTTTTTAAAAGCACAGTTAGGAACTAGAGGGTGTGGTGACACAGGGGGCTCATTAAGGGAGGAGAAATAGGAAACGGATAGTGTGTGTGATCACATGTCATTGCACATGTGTGTGAAACCCTCAAGGAGTGAACAATAAAACAGGTATTTCTCCCTCAAGTGTTTGTGTTGGATGCTTTACCACAATGAGGCTAGGTGCTAAGGCACTACATATGCTGCCATCGATCGGCCTCGGAGATTCTTTTGAAATGAGGCTCAAATGGCATTAGGGAATAGAAGCAATGGGGCCATAGGCCCCCAGGATGCAAGAGTCCTTCCCTGGCTCCAAACATTTAGGACAGCAAGACATGAGAAAACTGGCTTCTACCCTTTAGAGGAAGTTGCTTGTTCAAGAGGAAGTAACAGGAGGAAGTGGTGGGTGACCATCTTTGTGTCCTACCCCAATTGCATAACGAATGATGCCCGCAGCCTCAGCCAAGGGGATGACATCATTATAATTCAGGTTGTCGTGTTCTTTCTTCCCATCAGTAATGACAATGAGGACCCTGGTGGCATCTTTCCGAGCCCCACTTTGGGCAGTGAACAGTTCTGTTCTATTAAGAAAGAGAGGCCAGAGGTCTGTGAATACAACCACACTGACTTCTGATGGCTTTGTTACAATGAGGACACAGCCTTTCCTGGGGGAGGCCCCGCCCCCACTCAGAGACCCCCCCAAGTGACAAGAGGACCAACAGGCTACATTTCAAAATCTCCTATTTCTTTCTTAGAAAGGCAGATGAGGCCCCAAGAGGACCCTGGATGCTCTGGGAAAGGGTGTCCGGAAGTCCGCACTCACATGGCGCGCTTGATAGCTGTGGCCGTGTGTGTGAACCCTCTCAGCTGGCTTACAGAGTTCAAGCGGTTTAAAGGGTTTGCAGAGGAGATGAAGTCGTTGAAAGTAAAATGTGTCAAGAATGTACTGGAGAACTGCATCAGGGAGAACTAAGAAAAAAAGCACATGGGACTAAGGGCTCCTCAAACCTGCCCAGCCAGCCTCCCCAGAAAGCCCTGTAGGCCCAGGCCCATGCCCCAGGGACACACCTGTGTGCGGGGTCGATGGAATTGTCTCATCACAGTTTCCACGAATTTTAGCATTGTTTGAAAATTTCTGCGTGAGATGCTACCTGAGCCATCAATCAAGAACACGATGTCCTGGTCCTGCCTTGGACACTCTAAGAAAGGATGGTGCTCTGATCCTCCAAGAAACACTCACAAGATCTCCTGGCTGCAAGAACTCATCCCCCCAATACCCTGCACTCCCTCCCATCCCCAGCCCCTCCCACCTCGTCTGGAACAGCAGTGCTGACACTCTAAACTGCAGAGTTCTTTACCTCTGCACAGAGGGGCGCTGGAGGCACCCAAGAAGATAAGGGCCACTAGCCAAACGCATGGCCTCCCTAAATGCTCCTACACCAGCCTTCTCTTTCTGTGTTCTCTCAAAAGGCAGAGACTAGCTAAGTTCCTGACAATTCTTGTGGGCAGAGTCTGAACACAAGGGATTTCCCTAAGGGGTGACCATCCATTTCCCCACAAACCTCCAAGTGAGTATGAAACCAGGGGACAGCCTCAGCCGGCCATGGATTGGGCTGGAGAAGCTCACTCCTCCACCTCCATTTCCATCAGCTCCACAGAGAGAGAGGGAGGAAGAGAGAGAGAGAGAGAGAGAGAGAGAGAGAGAGAGAGAGAGAGAGAGGGAGGGAGGGAGGGAGGGAGGGAGGGAGGGAGGAAGAGAGAGAGAGAGCGAGGAAGGAAGAGAGAGAGCGCGCGAGAGAGAGAGAATATGAACATACGTACAGCACAGACTGCACCTTCATCAGTCAGTCCCAGACTGTTCACCAGTCATCAATGGAAAATAAATCCCTTCACTTTCATTCTAAAAGCAACAGCGGCTTTTATCATTGGCACCCACATCAGATCAGGCACTGCACCAAATGCTGGCGGTGGGTCTCAACTAGCGTTACTTTCAAAGTGCCATCCATTACTAGTCCCATCTCCAGATGCAAAAACCAAAGCTCCAAGACAATAACAGAATATGGGTCAGAGCCAGCAGTATCTCTCTGGCTGTGCCTGCAGCTGCTGCACCGTCCAGCAATATATTCATCCACATACACCCTTCCTTATCTGACCCACTGAACCCCCAGATGGATGTGGGGGCTCCCAAGGAGCTGGTGGCCCTGAATACTTACCCTGTGGGCCAGTGGGGAGCCTTTGGTACTTCAGGAATGATGAGACCAGTAGAAAGCAGAGTCCCGTCAAGTATATATTCTCTCTGCATGTGTGGTGCACAGTAGGACCACAGGCCTTGGGGCAGAGGGTGTTGATGAACGGGGCTTGTTCTGTTCCGGTCTATTTTCCAACCCCAGCACCTCTAGCGTCCATAACACCACCAGACAAGCAGCCCCAGGCCCCTATTGGTCCACTCCAGACCCTCCTGTCAGACTGAGGGCACTCACCAACAGCCTGGAAGGGTTGGTGGCAGCAGTGAGGGACAGACCCAGGGACATGTTCACAGCTTCTGGGGGCACTGAGGAGACAGACGTGTACATAGTCACCCTTGAGGACAGAAGACATTATATAGGAGAGTGGGCCTCACCTCCCCACATGGGAGGCAGAGAGGCCCCCACAGGTGAAGCAGATATCCACCTCATAAGGGAGCCGAGGCAGCGTGGGGCATGATGGGTAGGCCCAGGAGCTGTCAAGTGGGACTCCTGGGCTGTACACTAGCCCCATAGCATGGGAGCTCGGCACTAGACCCGGGGTAGAATGATGACTCACCCTGGAGGTGGACAGGCTCACACTCGTCCGTGTGATAGCCACATCTGTAGAGGCCACCCATTTGGTCGGTGGCCCTTATTTCCTTTGGAGCTCCAACCACCACCCTGTGGGGAGACACAGAGTCCTGCAGTTAGGAGCATCAACACTGTAGCCACTGTGGAGAGCTGAGTTCACCCCTCTGGAAAAATGGAGATCATAACAATGCAAGTTCTGGGCAGGTAGATTGGTTGGTTTTTCTTGTTTTGCTCTCTCCTGATGGGAGCCCTCCTCTTCTGGCATCTAGGTATTTAGTAAATATATGTTAGATGGACAATTTCTAGTAAGCGTCCTATGAGGTATAAATGAACACCCCCTGTGGCCTGCGGGTCACAATGCCTGACACTTGGTGAGCACTCAGTAATGTTAGCTGAAATTATTCAGAAGGCCTGTTTTAGAAAAGCATTCTTAACATGAAGAAAATTGCCACATCCCACAAGGGAAAACTATGCGGGTGAAGCCACTGGCGTGTGGTGCTGAGGAGGGAAAGGGCTCTGCAGCCACCCCCCAGTCCTCACCAGGTGTCGTCATACTGGACCACACTGTCTCCGAACCCAGCGACGTCCATATGGAAATGTGTAGGCTTCTCTGTGTCCAAGTTGAAGCCAAGAGAAGAAACAAACGCTGGGGAAGTGCGAGAAACTTTAGAGAGGGTCTCCTCCCCTTGACCACCATCCTGCCCCTCTGGGCTGCATCTCCCAGGCTCCTGACTCCCTCGCCTGTCTTCCACACTTGATACCCCAGAGCCCTGGCCCTGGTTTCTCTCCTCCACTCGGCTGAGAGATCACTTAAGTTTCAGTTCTCTGTTTCTACAGAGTGACCCTCAAAGTTTAAAGACACTCTTTTCCCAGCTGGTGCTTCAATGAGGGAGAATCCAGGACAACCTGGAAGCCAAGGGGGTATTGGGGTACCACGATGAAATGTACTTGCTCTGCCTCCCTCAGAAATAGGTGGGTTGTCAAGGCCAACTAGACTCATTCTCAGGGTCACTTAGGTTCTCCCCCAAATTAGCTCTTCAATATTCTCTCATTCCCCAAACTCCAGATCCCAAGCTCTATATCTCTGCCACACACACACACACACACACACACACACACACACACACACACACACCGCCCCCCCACGTCTCTCTCTCCTTGCCAAGACCCTGTTCTCTCAGCCACATTCTCCAGCTCATGGGCCTGGCTCACCAAGACCAATTACCCAGTGTCTCTCCCTCAGGCCCAGGCTCACCCGTCAGCAGAAGAAGGGCTTCCCAAGTGCAGTTCATGACTGGAGAACAGAAGCCAGGCTCTGAGAGGCTAGCAACTCAGAAACAGCCACCAAGTCACCGAGGAAGCAAATGAGAATAAAGGTGGTCAGGAGGCTAGAGGCCAGGAGGGAAGTTGTCAGTATGACTCAGAAGAGAAGAGTAATGAATTGAGGTGAAATGGGCAGAGACGGGGCTGAGGTAGCCCACACACTTCCATGGAAGACATGTTTTACTTAGAAATGACTTGGCACATTTTTCTGGTCCTCCAAAATTTTACCTGGATAGTACAAATCGTCAGCTTACCTCATCCCTCTCAGCTCCCATTTGTACCAGCAGAACTTCACCATTGACTTTCCAGTGTGAGTCCATCCTCAAGAAGGGAAGGAACAGAGGCCAGTCCTGCAGAAACCCTCCATTTCTGGCCTGGAAGACTAGGCTAAGAATGAAGCATGTGACCCACATGAGGAGCACAGACTGGCCTTCATTCATTCATTCATTCATTCACTCATTCATTGGATTAGTCATCTATTCAACAAGCCTAATCAAAGGGGATAATCTGAGCCCTTCACTAGGTAGAGGAGAAAACACCCAGGGATCAGTGGAGAGGCAGATGTGTTAACAGTAAGAGGCACACAATGAGTGAAGAGCAGAGGCCTCTAGAAGGCTTAATCAGGCTGAAAGAACCCAGAAGGCTTCCTGGAGGAGGCAGCACTTGGGTTGAGTATTAGAGGCAGTCAAGGTCAAGAGAATACTGAAAAATGCTTTTAAGAAGTGGCATCCAGAGGTCCTGAGTTCAATTCCCAGCAACTACATGGTGGCTTACAACTATCTATAATTCAATCTGGTGCCCTCTTCTGTCAGAACACTGTATATGTAATAAATAAATAAAGTAAAAAAAAAAAAAAGAAGTGACATCCAGGTATGTCCATTAAGATTGCCATCATGTAGGCCCTATTTTAAAAGACAACCATGTTTTCTCTATCCATTCTTTGGTTGAGTGGCATCTAGGTTGTTTCCAAGATCTGGCTGTTACAAATAATGTTGCTATGAACATAGTTGAGCAAATGTCCTTGTGGTGTGAGTGTGCCTCCTTTGGGTATATGCCCAAAAGTGGTATTGCAGGGTCTTGAGGTAGGTTGATACCTAATTTTCTGAGTGTGGTACATTTACACAATGGAGTACTACTCAGCGGTAAGAAACAAGGACATCCTAAAATTCGAAGGCAAATGAACAAAACTAGAAAAAAACCAAGTGAGGTAACCCAAAACCAGAAAGACAGATATAGTATGTACTCACTCATAAGTGGATACCAGACATAAAATAAAAGACACCCAGCCTACAATCCACAACCCCATAGAAGTTAGAACCCTCTTCCAGAAACAGATGGAAGCAGATGCAGAAATCCACAACTAACGAATGGGCCAAGCTCCTGGAGTACAATCAAAGTGACAGAGAAGTGATAATACAAACAAAGGAGTCAAGACCATGATGGGGAAACCCACAGAATCAGCTGACCCAAGCTAGTGAGAGATAACCGACTCGGTTCTGACAAATGGGGAACCTGCATAAGCTGAACCAGACTTCCTTAATATAGGTGACAATGGTGCAGCCAGGGCAATATATGAGGCCACTGGCAGTGGATCCAAGATCTAACACTAATGCACAAACTGACTTAGTGGAGCCCATTCTTTATGGAGAGATACCTTGCTCAGCCTACATACAGGGGTGTGGGGTGTGCCTTGGTCCTGCCTCAGCAAGATGATGGGACAGACTTAGTAGACTTCTAAAAGAGGTCTTACCCTCTCTGAGGAGCAGATAGGAGGTGGGGTAGGGGGAAATGGGAGCAAGAGGAGAGGAGGGAGGGGGAACTGGGATTTGAATGTAAAAAAAATGAAGAGGAAGAAGAATAGGAAGAAGGAGGAGGAGGAGGAGGAGGAGGAGGAGAAGGAGGAGGAGGAGGAGGAGGAGGAGGAGGAGGAGGAGGAGGAGGAGGAGGAGGAGGAGGAGGAGGAGGAGAAGGAGGAGGAGGAGGAGGCGACAACCCTGCCTGGCCCATGGCTAGCCTTAGGCAACTTCTCACATCAAAGAACATACTTCTATCGGGCAGTCAAAAAAGGGAGGCAGCATTGCATCACAGCCAAGTTCTGGTTCCCATTTTTCTACCAGGAAAATTTAATTGTGCCAGGGTAACCTTGGATAGCGAGTGGCAGCTAGCAGAAAACTGAGATGCTAAGGTAACTGTGACATCAGTGACCACGTTTGTGACCTTTACGGTGTAAATCTCATCACTTTGACCTGCTTTAGAGATAGTGTTCATGGTAGCTCTGTTTTGTCTAAAATGGCTACGTTTCTGTAACACATGTTTAATTGCTCAGAATGTTGGGACTTTAAAGGGATATTCAGATGACATCATTTGTGAAATGTTATAACTCAAGATCTACACAAGCCTCAAATATTTTCTATGCAGGTCCAGTTTCTCTTTGGGCACTAGTCAAGACTGGACACAAGCTCTCTCTCGCTCACTTACTCTCTCTCTCTCTCTCTCTCTCTCTCTCTCTCTCCCTCCCTCCCTCCCCCTCTTCCTTCCTTCCTTCCTTCCTTTCTTGCTTGCTTGCTTGGTTTTTCAAGACAGAGTTTCTCTGTGTAACAGCTCTGACTGTCCTAGAACTAGCCTTATAGACTAGGCTGGCCTTGAACTCACAGAGATCCACCTGCCTCTGCCTCTGCCTCCCAAGTGCTGGGATTAAAGGTGTGTGCCACTACCGCACATCAAGCTATTCTTATTAGAGAGTTTTCCTTTTTTTTTTCCTGAGTTTGTGAAGTGACTTCTCACTGGGGGCTTCTTTTTTCTGGTATCCTATAAGGAGTTAACACAGCAGAGTGGGGGTAGGGAAAGGGGGAAGAGTGAGCAAGACTTTTGATTTTTATCCTGCAGACAGAAGGAAGTGTTAAGGAAAACAATAAGGAATGAGATACTCACATTCGCCTTTCAAAGAACCATATTTGGTTGACATCCCTGGGAGGCCTGCCCTTTTCTGCAGGGAAATGAGGAGGAGTAGATCTGGGGATGTGGGCAGGGGTGGTAAGGTACTGGGGGAGAGGAGGGAGGGGAAATGAGAGGATCTGGGGATGTGGGCGGGGGTGGTAAGGTACTGGGGGAGTGGAGGGAGGGTAAACTGCAGATGTAATATATAAGAGAAGAACAAATAAAAAAGAAATAAAAAGAACCATAAAGTGAAAAGAAAAGAAAAAAAAGAGTGGTTCATAATATCGGAGTTATGGAATCAGCATATGACTGTGTGGGAACTGCCACTGATTGCCCAACAACCTGACACTTCTGCCCAGCCACTACCAGCACACTAGCACAATCAGATCCCAGCCAATCCCTTTGTCTAGTTTGGAAGGAAGCACAGAGGACCAGGTCCAAGAGCCAAGGCAACTCTAACTCATACAGATCAACAGAGATTTCCTTCCCACGACGGAGGGAACTTGATGGGGGTATTTCACCACCACACCTACACCAAGAGGTGGGACCCAGACAACTTAGAGAGACACTTGAGACCTTGAGGACCGGGCACAGCACAGGGTGGGTGGACAGACTCCTTTACTCATGTCCGTGTCAGTGAGGCAAAGGAATTCTTCAGACAGTTGGAGGCTAAGATCTATAGCTTTCAGGAGTCAGCCATAAGAGAGATGTCACAAACATTTACACTGATGGCCTAACAAACAGGGGATCCTGAGACCTCCCTTCCCTGCATTTGTCTCACTTTTCCTATTTGAATAAAATAAAAGGTGGTCCCCCTTGTGTTTTGAGACAGGATCTCTCTCTCTCTCTAAACCAGAGCTCACCATTTCAGGTAGGCTGGCTGGCCAGCAAGTTCCAAGGAGATGCTTGTCCTTGTCACCTCCTGCTCTCTCAGACATCCTTCAACACATCTCTCTCCCACTTCCATAGTCCCATTTTTAAAAATAATCCACTAAGTTCAATCAGCACAGCCTGCATTCCCACGGATGTGGAGGCCATTCATTGGAGCATGAGCAACCTACCCACAGTCACTGGCTCCCTCTCCCTCAGCAGCCATCTACTATGAATGACGGCTCAGCTAGGGATGGGCCTGCACAAGACCCTCCCCGTCCACACTGTAGTGTTCAGGGGTTTGATCCTATCCACGTAGCCATAGTTATAATGCGTTCTTGAGGCCAGAGCTATGTCATGTTCAGAAGACAACATTTTACACACTCTTCCCCATCCTCCACCTCCTACATTCTTTCTGTTCCCCCTTCTGCAATGTCCCTCGAGACTAACAGTGGGAGGAGGGTGATGTAAGTGACCATTTTAGGGCTGAGTACACAACAGTCATTTACTCTTAGCACTATGACCAGTTACGAATTTCTTCACTAACTACTACCCACTTGAGGGGAAGCAACCTTCTATAACCAGGATTGAAGGCAGCACAAGCCTAGGTCAGGGTGGGGATCCCATGAGCCCTTTCCCCTTCCTTGACCAACTGTGGGTAGGGCCAGTCTTGTGTGAACCCAGTGCAGGTAACTGCAATTGCTGTGAGTTAGCAGCTGTGAGTTAACGATTGCAATGGTTTTATCAGGTAACTGCAATTACTGTGAGTTAGCGATTTTGCAATGATTTTATCTAGTCCACACAGTGGCATTTTGCAGCTTTCCATCAGGTCTTCCAAACTTCCCTCCCCCTTTTCTGCCCATGACCTGGTCTTCACTAGGTGATCTAAGTGATCTTTTAGGGCTATGCCTATGTCCATTGCTTATGTTCTGCATCTTGGGCACCCGTGAGTCTCTGAATTCACCAGGGCAAGTTGGTTTTCTTTAATGTGTGTGGTGGTTTGAGAGAAAATAGTCACCAAAGGAAGTGGCATTAGTAGGAGGTGTGGTTTTGTTGGAGTAGGTGTAGCCTTGTTGTAGGAAGTGTGTCACCGTGAGGATAAGCTTTAAGGTCTCTTTTGTTCAAGCCACACTCAGTGTGCGATGGGGGATGTCTTTTTATATATGTGTTTCTCTTATTGGTTGATGAATAAAACACCGTTTGGCTTACAGAGGCAGGAAGACAGGTGGGGCTAGGAAATGAGGAGAATTCTGGGAAAGGTAGGCAAAAGGGAGACACCATGTAGACCACAAAGGAGTAACAGGTTTGGGCATTCTCCTGTAAGCCAATACCACGTAGAAATACATAGATTTATGGAAATGGGTTAATAATTAAGACAGAACTAGCCAATAAGAAGCCCTAACCATTGGCCAACAGTTTTATAATTAATATATGTCTCTGTGAGTTCATTTGGGGCTAAAGCGGTGGAGGGGCAAGGTGGGACAGGAAATCTCCAGCAGCAAGTGTGATAAACAGTTGACTTCCTGTTGCCTGCAGATCGAGATGTAGAACCCATAGCTCTTTCTTCAGCACTGTGTCTGCATGCCACCATGTCACCCACCATGACGATAATGTACTAAACCTCTGAAATCATAAGCCAGCCCCAACTAAATGTTTTCCTAGGTAAGAGTTGCCATGGTAATGGTGTCTCTTCACAGCAATAGGAACCCTAACTAAGAAAATGCTAATGAGGCTGGGGAGATGGCACAAGGCAAAGCGCTTGCTGCAAAAGCAGGAGGGTCAGAGTCCGGATCTCCAGCATCCACACACGCTGGCTGGGCCTGGCGGCCCACCTGTCCACCAGTGCTCAGGAGGCCGAGAGCTGGATCGATAGAAAAACTGAATCAGCAAGCTCTGAGTTCAAATGAGAGCCCCCCCCAATAGGCAAGGTGGAAAGCAACCAAGGAAGACCGCAGCATCGACCCTGGATTCCACATGCACACACATCACATGCACACACACATCACATGCACATGCAAAACATTTTTTTTCAAGGCAACGTTTCTCTGTGTAGCCCTAGCTGTCCTGGAACTCGCTCTTGTAAACCAGGCTGGTCTCAAACTCACAGAGATCCACCTGCCTCTCCCCTCCAAGTGCTGGGATTAAAGGTGTGCACCACAACTACCTAGCTCACATGTGAAATATTTTTAATTCAAAATAAATAAATTTTGTTATTTAGTTCTTTTTTCCTATAACAAAAAAAATGACATATAATAGCCAGACATGGTGGTGCATGCCTTTAATTCTAGCACTTGGGAGCCAGAGGCAAGTGGATCCATGTGCTTTCCAGACCAGACTGGTCTACATAGTGAATTCCAGGACAACAAGGGCTACATAGAAAGACACTGTCAAAAAAAAAGACATATACGGAAGTTATAATTACATGAAAACAACTACCAGGAAAGGACATGAAAATTAAATTAGATCAAGGTGTACCAGACCAAAAAGAAAAAAAACAAATTAAAGTTTTATATCTTTAATCCTTCCAGATGTAATAAAGATTTAATTAAGAGAGATCAAAACTAACTTGTTCTACAGAATTAGGTCATTAGATTATGTTCTCAATCAGCAGAGAGTCACTTTTATGGTGAGAATTTTAAATGTAGTGCAGGATCTCTTTGCTTTCAAAATTCTGTGCTAAAACAAGCTATAGTAATCATTTTCCTTTGATATACAGAATTTTATTTACTTGAAAATTAGAAAAGAGGCTTAAGGTCAGAGACAGATGAGAGGAAAGAGTTGGGAAAAGCTTCATTTTTCAGTATTTGTCTTTAGTTCTGACATAATCTCTAAATGTTTAGTATTAATTTCCTATTTTCAGTATCTTCTTTTAACTTAGATGTACTGTCTAAAACCCTTATTAATTAATCAATAAGTTGCAAATTTTCTTATTTTTAAATAATTTTAATTCTCTTTTTATTGAAAAAATTTATACAAATTTATACAAAATCATGCTTTTCCCCTTCCTCAACTCTTTCCAGATTTTCCTCACCTCCCCACCCACCCAACTCCAATGTTGGGGAATATTATTTTAAGGTGTGTTGCTTTTTCTTATGCTTTATTTGTTTAACTCTGTGAAGCTGTGATTCTTTGACTGTCTAAAACGCCTGATGGTGTAATAAAGAGCTGAATGGACAATAGCGAGGCAGGAGCAAGGATAGGCGGGGCTGGCAGGGAGAGAATAAATAGGAGAAACGAGGAAGAGGGGGAGTAAGATAGAACAAGGAGAGAACATCTGGGCCAGCCACCCAGCTAAATTGAAAGCCACGGAGTAAGAGTGTAAATAAAGTACACAGGAGTAAGAAAAGGAAAAGGCCCAGAGGAAAAAGGTAGTTGGGATAATATAAGTAAAGAAAGCCAATCTAAGGCTGGGCATTTATAACTAAGAATAAGCCTCCATGTATGATTTATATAGGGGCTGGATGGTGAGGCCCCCAAAAAGCCAAAAGAGTAAAATGTCACACAAGACTCCAAGCTCTTTCATTCTCTCTTTAAAAACAAACCAAACAACACAACAACAAGAACAGAAATCTAGAAACATACACAGACACACACACAAAAACAAACCACAACAGAAACCAAAATAGACAAAAGACCAATCAGACCAAAAAAAAAAAAGCAAGCCCATAAAACCAACTTGAGACAAAACATCTACAAAAATATCATTGAGTTCATTTTGTGTTACCCTCCTGGGCATGGCTTACCCTGAGGGATAGTTAATATCTTTAGCTTCTTAGGGTGAGAAGTCTACTTCCTCTCTCTCAGCACTGGGGTCCCATTTAACTTGAACTGTGTGTGCTGCCACAGTCTCTGTGAATTCATATGTACACCAGTCCTTTTGTGTCTGAAGGACAGTTTCCTTGAAGCCATCTGTCACCTCTGGCTCTTATACTCACTCTTTCCACCTCCTGCATGGTCCCCTTAATCCTGAAGGGAATGTTTGATGAAGGAGGCAAACCATTTAGAGATGAGTTCTACAGAGTATCTCACACTCTGCATATTATCTGTAAGTGCTACGGCTCTGAGGGGAGAGGCTTCCCCAATGGAAGTGTTACAGCTCTGAAGGGGAAGGCTTCCCCTATATAAGTGTTACAGCTCTGAGGGGAGAGGCTTCCCCAATGGAAGAGTTACAGCTCTGAAGGGAGAGGCTTCCCCTGTATAAGTGTTATACCTCTGAAAGGAAGGGTATCCTGGTAGTCAGAAGCCAACAAATACCACAAGTCATATGTTGGGGAGCATTTAACTGGGCAAAGATGTGTTGCATTTGTTTGTGCTGCAGAATATTTGTTTAAATATGTAACGATGTGTTGCTGTTTTACCATGCCTGACTAAGGCACCTGATTGGTCTAATAAAAAGTTGAAAGACCGACAGCTAGGCAGTAGAGGGATAGGTGGGACTTTAGGGCAGGGAAGTAAATAGGAGGAGAAATTTAGGCTCAGGAGAAGAAAGAAAAGAGATGACAGGGAGACACCAGGGGCCAGCCAGACTGACACGGAGGAAGAAGGAAAGTAGGACACACAGAATGAAAGGAAGATTTAAAGGCCCAGATGAAGAGAAACAGGTTAAATTAAATTAAAAGAGCTAATGGGACAAGCATAAGCTAAGGCAGGGCATTCATAATTAATAATGAGTCTCTGTGTCTTTATTTGGGAGCTGGTTGGTGGTTCAAAGAAAACTTCAACTACAGTCATCCCGCACTACAAACCTCACACAAGAGATTTATTGGGAAGCACACAAGAGGTCTAGGCAGCTGGAGTCAGGGTGTTTGAAGTGTCTCTTGGTGTAGATACTTGGTGTCATCTTTGTTGTTTGTGTCTTCTGTCCTTTGGTCGCTGCTGTCCAGTTTGGATCCTTTGTAAGTGTGGTGGTGGTGGTGGGTTGGTGGGTGACACAAAGGAGTGGAGATGGGCTGGAAGGAAAGGCTGACAGTGGTAGAGAGTTAAGAAGACCCTGGGTCCACTCCAAGAGGGAGCGTCTCCATAGGATGAAGGTATGGTGGGAGGAGGGGCTCATGTAGGTAGGCTGCAGCAGGACTAAGAGTACAGTGTGAAGATGAATGGGTTAATTTAAGTTACAAGAACTAGTTGGGAAGCCTAAGTTAGGGCCAAGCTTTCATAATTAATAAGAAGTCTCAGTGTCAGGAATGCTCTCTCAGCCTGGACATGTGGGAGAGGGCCTAGGCCCTGCTCTGGATGATATGACAGACTTTGGAGGTTCTCCATGGAAGGCCTCACCCTCCCTGAGGAGTGGAGGGGAGATGGGGTGGGGAGTTGGGGGGCAGGGGAGGAAGGTGGGAGAGGGAGCTGGGATTGACATGTGAAGCAAGCTTGTTTCTAATTTAAACAAACAAACAACAAAAAAAGACATCTCCTTGCCATTATTTGGGAACTGGCAGCCTAAAGGAAAGTCCAATTACATAAGAGTAAGTCTGGAGAGACAGTAATAAATGAGCTAGAAGACCTCTGTGTGTACCAAGAGAACTCTCCCTTTCTACAAAGCCATCAGGATTCCATTGTGGCAACTCTACCCCGATGACCTTTCTAGCCCTAAGCACCTTCCAAAGGCCCCACTTCAGGGTGCCATAGCAAGATTGCTTCCATCTCTTAGTGCCTTGGAAGTCAAATTAGGAAGACACACCCAAACTATACACCAACCACAACTTTCTTGTCTCCCCAGGAAGAAGTAAGCCCTCCCTTCCTACCACGTCTGGAGCAGGAGGACAGGTACCCAGCCCATGACTTTCTTCTTGTATCTCAAGGAACATTATGAAAAGTTTGATAAGACAGTTTGTATCTACAGTTGCAACTCCTTGGGAGGATGGGGCAGGAGCTCAGTTTTCCCATAAATGAAGTTTAAATATTAATAAATAGGAAGTGGCAGCCACTTACTTAGCCAGAGTAGTGTGAAATCAGAGAGGATGCTTTCAAGACTAAGGATAAGGTTGCCACATTAACAAAGTTGCAAGAGATGGGAACTGGGGTTCCCCTGGAGAATGGGAGCCATCTGAAAATAGCCATCCAACTCTCCTGTGTGTGCTCCTGGGAGTCAGAGCTGGCAATGCCTCAGCCGTATCCCCAGAGGTTTTCCCCGGAGCTGTGCTCTTCCATCAGGCTTCCAACCAGCAGCACCTCTGGCTCTGGCCACCAGACTCTACTCCACTCACATTCGTTGCAGCCAGAAGACTCAAGGGAGTAACACTCTCCCCCCAACAAAGTGTGTGTGTGTGTGTGTGTGTGTGTGTGTGTGTGTGTGTGTGTGTGTGTGTGTGTGTTATCCTCAATTGCTAACCATGTGCAAACGGCGCATGCACAGCTCCTTCTGCCCCTGGACGATACTCATGTGTGCTATTCATAATTTTCCAGGAAAATCAAGATCCAGAGCTTCACCAGGCATTCTCCGTGGTTGGCATTGCCTTCCATTCCCCCAGGTAATTCCCCCTGCCTGTAGGCATTTTGTGGGTGCCTTTCTCACTTGAATTCTTTAGGGAATGGTGCTGAGGATCAAGTCTAGTGCCTCGTGCACGCTAAGCAAGTAGTAGCCCTAGCCTTTGCTTATCCATTTATTTTGTTGGGAAAGGTATTCTTAACTTACTTGGACTGGCCTTGGACTCACTCTGTAGTCCAGGCTGGCCTTGAGCTCACAATCTTGTTGCTTCTGCCTTCTGAGTAGAAAGAATGGTAAGTGTACCACCAAGCTCATCTTCCTCTCTAATTTTTTGTTTTGTTTTTCAAGACAGGGTTTCTCTGTATTGCTTTGGAGGCTGTCCTGGAACTCGCTCTGCAGACCTGGTTGGCCTCGAACTCACAGAGATCTGCCTGCCTCTGCTCCCGAGTGCAGGGATTAAAGGGGTGTGCCGCCACCACCCAACTCCTCTAAAATTTTTATCTTGGGATCGCTTTAAGTGAAAAGCAAATGTCTAGAACTATATCAAAAATATTATTCTGATAGATATATAAAAATTAGATACGTACAATTTATTAATTCAGTATTGTTTGTAATAGCAAAAAATTGGAAGTAATATATCCAACGGATACAGGTTAAATACATTATGATATAGTCACATAGGGGAATACTCTACAGCTACAGTATTTTATATCTTATAAAATTATTTGAGCATATTAATAAAAGACAAGATACATAATAGAAAAATTATGTTACCATTTGTTTAAAACTCTGTGTGTGTGTGTGTGTGTGTGTGTGTGTGTGTGTGTGTGTGTACAGATACCCACAGTATTTCTGAAGTAGGTTCTAACCGTATGGCCTTGAATACCCCTAAGAAGGGAGTCTTTTCATTATACACTTTTCAGATTGGTTTGTTTCACTTTGCCTTGGTTTTTAGTGTTGCAAACTGAGCCTGAGGTCTTATACCAGGCGAGTGCTCTGCCACAAGCTACATCCCCAGCATTTCACCACATAGTCTTGAGTGTCTTTTCATTTTTGTACTGTAGACAGGTTAATCAATTCAAACATTTAAATTAATATTAAAATAATAAATGACTAGGTAGTGGAAGATTTCTCAGAATTCCTCGGGATGGAGTTACAGATGGTTATAAGCTGCTATATGGGTGCTGGGAATTGAACCTAGGTCCTCTGCAAGAGCAAGTACTCTCAACCACTGAGCAATCTCTCTAATCCCTGGGAGGTTTCTCACTCTTCATTGGACATTTTTGTTGGGTCACCCATTCTCTATTCCACGTCCAGATTCTCTTGTACTCTCTCAGTACTTGGACTCTTGCAAGTCTGCAAGTCATCCATGCAAGTATATATTACTTCCTTCAAAGAGGGCAGCCACTATGCTTACCCACAAGAGGGCTGTCATCTTGCCCAGAGAAGAATCCATTAGCTTCTGCCCTCACACAGTAGGAAACCCAAGAAATTCCTTTCCCTCCAAGCATATTTATTCAAGGCATTACCCACATCCAAGCACTGTCTCTACCTGATGTGAAAACCAAAGAGTGCTCTCTCTCTCTCTCTCTCTCTCTCTCTCTCTCTCTCTCTCTCTCTCTCTCTCTCTCTCTCTCTCTGTCTCTCTCTCTCATACACACACACACACACACACTCACACACACACACGCACACGCACTCACGCACACAAATCCCAAGCCATTCCTGTGCAGAACGCACTGCAACAGTCTCCTGGAGGACATGTCTATCCGTCAGCCTCAGGACCTGGGTGAGGCCGAGGTCCCTCCATGGAGAAAGGACCATTACTGAGGTGCAGCTTCTTGGGGAGCAGCTTCACTCATCATGTCCTTGTATTGCCGCTTGAAGAAGCCAAGCTGTCGGGGTAAAGACAGAGAATAAGGCCACAGAATCCACGGCTGCAGGTCAAGATCAGACAGAACAGGAGAAAGACAGACAGCATGACCAAGCAGGACAAAGAGTGATAGCCCAGAGAATAGAAAGGACCTGGGGAAAGTCAGGCAGGGAGAGAGACAGCATCAGTGCTGGGGCTAGGAAAGAAATATAAAATATAAGAAGAACCCCTCCTTATATGGTCATTGCACCATATACTATCCTAGCTGTTCTACATGTACTAAGTTCATTGGAGCTGCTGGGGGCGGGGACAGAAAGATGAGTTAAGGAGTACCTTGTACAGGCCAGCAGTGATGGCAGCCAGCAGCACCAGCCCCCCAATGGAGCTGCCCACAATGAGGGGTACAGGGTCGTGAACTTCATATGGCTCCACTTTGGTCTCCGTCTAGGGGAGGAAGGAAAGAAAGGGGGTAGGTACAGCAGGGTGGATACACCCCAAACTTCTGAAGAGTTCCCTAAACTCAAGGGTGAACTCCTCCCTATAATCCACAACAGCGACCACAGGCCTCGCTTCTCTTCCCACACACTTCTCTCGACAAACCAGAGATGAGATCTGCCATCCAGCTTCCTCCTCCCTCCAACCCCCACTGCCACCCCACCCCACCATGCCTGACACGGGTACCTGAGACTTCACAAACATCCCCTGTCCCGGAAGTAGGGCAAACACGGAGTCGTTAAACATAATCTCGGCAGTGCTCACAAGCAGGAGGTAGTTATGAGAAGTCTGTGGGGAGAGCAGAATGGGAACCAGGCCTGGGCTCTGGACTGTTATGGCTACACCCATAGAGCTCAAAACACAACGTACCTTGATATACCAGTCAAATGACAGATTACCCTTCAGGGTGACATTGAACATTTCCTGACTGTTGAAGGACGGGAGGTCACACTGGATTCTCATACAGACAGCCACAGAGCAGTTCTAGAAGAGAAGGCCAAAGAGACAGATGACTAAGACTGGAGCAGACCGTGATGACCTCGAGGCTGGAGTCCACCATGCCCTTACCAGCACTGGGATCTTCTCAAGTTCATCCTGGAACTGGGAAAGAGAGGGGGGTTTCTGCTCAGTGTGGCAGGCACTTGACAGGTTCTGAGGAAAGACAGACACCAAGAAGAGAGAGAGAAATGAGGACTCTGGTCCCACGCAATAGAGACACGGCCTGAGCCCAAGGGAGAGTCAGAAGAGGTAAGAAACAGATTTTGAGAAAGACCTGAACTTTGGGGACCCAGCTGGACTCACCTGGGAGAAGATGACTTGGGGATTATCCCATATGGTCACCTTGTTAAGCTGGACGGGAACCCAGAAGACCACACTGATGGGGACATTCCTCTGGCCCAGGTTGTTGAACTACGTCAGAAAGGAGGGGTGAAGTGCGAGCCTTGTGGCCCAGCTGGATCTCAGGATTTGCTCCTCATTTCCTACAGCCCAGGACCACTGAATAAGGCCTAAGCGTCCTGCTCTTCAGGGAGATGGGAACATGTAAACAAACACCAAACCCATGCTTGAGCCAGACTGGCTCATCTTAAATTCTAGCTCTCAGACTTGCCAGTTTGAGAGTTTAGACAGTTCATGTCTCTCTGACTTAGTTTCTCCATCTGTAAACAAGGGACAGCAAGGGTGTTCAGGGTCCTGATAGAGGGAGTGTGTGTGTGTGTGTGTGTGTGTGTGTGTGTGTACATCTGTGTGTATGTATGTGCATCTGTGTGTATGCATGTATGTATGTATGTGAGTACATATGTGTGCATATGGATCTTTATGTAACTGCATGTATGGGGTGAGAGTGCATATGTGTGTATGTGTGTGAATGCATGAATGTGTGTGTGCGCGCGCATGCACGTGTGCGCACATGTTGGAGTAGTGTATAGCAAACTTAGAACTGTGCCTGGCACACAGGAAACACAGTATCCACGCTTCCGACAACGGCTTCCTGCCTTCCCTACACACCAGCTTCCCTCCCAGCATCCTTCAGGAACCAGGCTTCCCCTGCTCCTCACCTGGTACTGATGTTGGATGACCTGACTAGTCATCTCTGAAGCCGTGAAGTTGAAATATTTGGTAGAACTCTCATCACTAAAAGAAAAAAAGAGTAGCCAACAGGTGACAGAATATGAAGGTGTCCTGCTAGGGAGGTGACAGTGTAGCCCTTGGGGGCAGTGTCTGTCAGACACTGTGTGGGTTTGGACACGCGTGCACACACACACACACACACACGCATGCACACGTGCACACACATGCACGCACGCACATACACACACACCATTCCTCCACACACATGCGCACACACACACACACACACACACGCACGTGCACACACACACACCATTCCTCCATGCAGGCACACACGCACATGCACAGCACAAGGCAGCTCATGAGCACAGTCACGCAGCTGGCCGTGTGCAGCCTGACTGGGGAACAGAGCAGTACCTGGTGACAACCATGTAGACGGCATACTTCACAGGCAGCTCCAACTGAAACTCGGTCTTGTGGGTCCTGGACATGTTGTTCTCACTGAAAGGAAACGGGTCCTCAGCCAGCTCTCAGAAGTGAGAGTGCTCATCTCCCCCTCCCTCACCTCGGATCCAACCTGTCCCATGCCTATTATCCCCACACCCCTAACCACACAGTTCTCGCCTCCTCTGTTTTGCCAGGCCTTACTGACTCCACCAGCTACAGAAGCCTTCCCTCCCCCTCCCTAAGAGTGGTCTTTCTAATATGCAAATAAATACAAGCGTGTTTCTCCTACAGTCAAAGCCACAAACTTCCTAGCAGCTCCCCTCTGTAATCCGGTGCCACAGCCATTTCTAACTCCCACCAACTCTTTGACTGCTGCATCATGTGCTTAAAATGCTCTTTTTTAGTTTTTACATCTATGAATTAGCCTGCACGTGTGTATTGGGTGTACGCATGCCACAGCACACACCTGGAGGTCAGAAAGCAGCTTGTAGGAGTTGGCTTGCCTTTCCACCATGTGGGTTCCGGGGATTGGCACCCTTACCTGTTGAGCTAACTCAGCAGTGTCTATTATTTATTTTTATTAATTGTGGGTGGCGGGAGGGTTCATGCACACCACAGCACACACGTTCCAGGGTAAAGCACAACTTGGTGGAGTCAGTTCTCTCCTTCCAGCTTTATATGGGTTGTAGGGATGGAATGCAGGTCATCAGGCTTCACCCACCAAGCCGCCTCACAGGCCCTGTCCAAGCTGTTCCGAAGCACGCCCAGACACCTGCAAGCTCCAGGTTTTGCCTGGTGCATGCTTCTTCCTACCTTTCATTCGGGAATCTTCTCAGGACTCTGGGCATGCCTGCCACTGCTATCTCCTGATCATTTATTTTACACTATGCTGTAATCACCTCTCCAGTCTGTGCCACTGAATATCTGCGAGGGCAGCAACCACAGCTGTGTCTCACCCACCGACATGCCCCCCAGCACATGCCTGGCACATGGGTGGGTGCCCGGTCAGTTTTGTTGGATGGATAAGCCATCAATACAGAGAATCAGTAGAGAGAAGGAAATGACTCATCCTGGCTGGGCCTCAAAGAGGAGGATGACCATAGAATACGGGGACAGGTACCTGGTCACATTGGCCTTGAGGGGCAGTTTGCTCCCAAGGGAAGCATCAGGGTCCACATCAAATGTGACAGTAAGGGTGACCTAGAGTTGGAGAATGGAGGCAGTGATTTCAAATAGTGAAGAAAAAAATAGCACAACTGTCCACCAATCGCTGAATGGGATAAATCAAACATGATCTGCCCACCTGAAAGGGATAATCAAACATGATCTGCCCACCTGAAAGAATATTTTTCAGAAATAAAAAAGGAAGAACTGACAGGCAAGAGGCCCTTGAAAGTGTGATGTTTGTGAAAAGAAGACGATCGCAGAGGGCCATGCGTTGTGTGTCTATGGATGGGAGATATCCAGGAGAGGAGAATCTATACAGGAAGATCAATTAGGAGCCCCCAGGGGCGACTAACAAGGATTCAGACTGATCAGAGTGAGGATGAAGACCTCTGAGAATACTTAAGAGCCACCGAATTGTACACGGTGGGTGAGTTTATGGAATGTTTTTATACCCCAATAAAGTCAGTTTGTAGAAAGGGGCCGCTTCTTTCTTAGGACAGGGAGGAGAAGAGAGAAGAGGAGGGGAAAAATTCCATAAGACGACAGCAGGCAGAAGGAGAGCAGGGCCTGGACCTCTGACCTCAGAGTTAGCAGGAAAGATGGGGTGGTTTATGTTCCAGGTGGTACTCTTCAGAGCCCCATGCTCCTCGGTGGAAGAGCTGGGCTCAGGCAGCACGCGCCAAGGCTTCTGGGTGAGCGGGTTCTGGAAGCAAGGCAGGAAAATGTAGAGCGGTCAACTGCCAGCCTCAGGGGTAAGGAGAGCAGAGCCCAGAGACCAAGAGGACCGAGCTACCTGGCTGACTGACATCTTCCGATAAGACAAGCCAGATGGGTAGTATAAGGTAGCCTGGGTCCTGTAGGAGTCTTCCCCATCATTTCTCACAGTCACCCTCACATTGAAGTCCCGGGGGTCTCCCACCACCAACGTGTCCAGGCTGTGAGGACAAACGAGAGCGTGAGGGTCAAGGGCTTCCCCGCTGCATGCCTGGTTTGATGGAGACAGGCTGCAGGCACTTGGAGAGGTAGGAACATGAACAGAGCAGGGACCCTGTGGCACACAAGTGTGTGTGAAGAAGCCTGGGTTTCCTCAGCGATCAGGAACACATTGATTCAGGTTTGAGGGGAGCAGTAACGGAAAGAAACTCACTCCGTAGAACCCATGGTGATGCTGAGGTCATCCTGGCAAATGCTGTCATTGCCACAATTCTTCTCAAAGGGAAACTGGAAAAGGAATGTGATCGAAAGGAGAGGAATGGAAATGATTAAGCAGAACAGTTTTTTAGTGTTTAAATGAAATTACATGCAATAAAAATGCTTCCGCAAGCTTTCTGTTCTGTTCTCCACTCCTGCAAGTCCCCCAACCGCAGGACTCACCATCGCTGTGAAGGACCTCTGGGCATCTAGTGCCAGAACTGGCCGGAGGCCCCTAAAGGCGCGCAGGGGCTCCCCCACCAGTGTATAGTTGATGCGCAGGATGATGGGACTCAGTGAGTCTTCCACACAGCCCTAAGAGAGAGCGGGGATTTGGGGGCCTGCCTGATTCAGCTTCCCACGGCCACCCCACCCTCAGCCGGGCACCCTGCTCTCTGCCTGCTCACCGGTAACAGCAGCTTCAGGGTTTCACATTTCTGCATCAATCCGAAGACCTGGCTGTTCCTGCGTGTTTTGTTCTTTGTCTCATCGAAGATGGCACGGATATGTGTGCGGCCAGGGTCTAAAGCCAGTTCATAAGTGACAGTGCTCTGGATCTCTCCTGTAAGGAAAGGGAGCAGTGATGAGGAACCGGGCAGACAGAGGTCTGTGAGCGCATGTCTGCTCCCAGCTGAGTGATTGTCCACATATCGTCTGGCCTCTCTGTGTCGTAATTCACTGCTTTCAAAGTAAGAGTAGCAATGATGCCTCTCACGTGGTTAGAAAGAAGAAATGAGGTAGTGCCCACCAAGGAAGTCCGCAAAAAGTGGTGGCTAGGGTTGGAAACGTAGCCTAGTAGTGGGGCACGCTTGCCTGGCAAATGCAAGGCCCTGGATTTGGTCCTCAGCTCCAGAAGGAGAAGGAGAAAAGAAAACAGATAAAGTGCAATGCCAGGCAGTGGTGGCACTCGGGAGGCAGAGGCAGGTGGATCTCTGTGAGTTCAAGGCCAGTCTGCTCTACAGAGTGAATTACAGGACAGCCAGAGATGTAACACTGAGAAACCCTGTCTTAGGGTTGGGGAAGTGTTGGCTATTCTATAAATAAGGAGTTAAAGGGACAAGTAAGAGTGATGCAGGTGAACCTAACCAAAATATGTTGTATGCATATATGAAACTGTAAAAGGAAAAGACCGTATTGTGCACATATGTGACGCTGTCTGTAAGTAAATAAATAGAAACAAACACTTGAAAGCAAAAGGCACATGTTATTAAGGTCCTGCCCATATTTGGGGGAAAGAAATGTTTGATTTTAATAAATTATTTTATATTGGCAAGCGTTTATTGTAGATTAGAGTTGGCAATGATGTTACGGCTTCATGAGGAAATGTTCCTATTGTGAAGACAGAACGAGGCAATAAGATGGTGAAACTTTTATGTTTCTCCTAACATTCTTGGGATGTGCAGGCAAGACAGCTCAGTAGACAAAGGTGTCTGCTGCCAAGCCTCACATGTGAATATGTGGATAAGTAATCAAATTCACATTTAAGAAGTTTCAAAGTAATGTAAGCCAGGTGTGATGGTGCACACATTTATTCCCAGCATGGGGGAGGCAGAGACAGGCGGATCACGTTCTACACAGCAAAAACAAAACAAACAAAAAAAGGGATTTAAGAGGCTGGAAAGGTGGCATGGTGATTATGGAGTTTTGCCCCCATCACCCTTGTCAAGCAGCTCACAACTGCCTGTAACTCCAGCTCCAGGGATCCAACACCCCTTCTGGACTCCGTGGGTACCCACACTCACATGCACGTACCTACACAGAGACACATGCATAATTAAAGAGATACACACATAATTAAAAATATAATAAATCTTCCTTTAAAAATTTTTAAGGATTCCTCAGCAAAGAAAAGAAAAACAAAAAATAACTGAATGAAGCATGTTTGAAAAAGCTGTAAAACTTGTCTAAGAATGCAATACACTGATCTGTAGTTTTGTATGTTTAAAATAGTCATTTGAAAACCATTTTGAGTAGATAATAACAAAAATGTTAAGTTTGGAATGCCACTCAGTTGTAAAGCGCTTGCATGGCATACACAAAGTTCTTCGCTCAGTCCCCAGCACCACATAAAACTACCCCTGTAGTCCCAGCATTGGGAGGTAGAGCTCATCTCCCTGGGCATATAACTAAGGTCAGCTACGGCCAACTTTGCCTTGAAAAAAATAACTTATTACCTTATTATTATTTGTTAAGTAAAAAAAAGGAGGGGGAGTTTCAGGTGGATACATAGAGTATAGCAAACTGTAAACGGTAAACATACATAATAGATGTAGTGAAAATACAAAAGTATGACAGATATTCTCACATTTTTAAAACAGAGAAAGAAAGAATAAAAAAGGAGTGAAGAAAGACATAAACAAAGAAAAGGAGCCCAGTTTGCTCACAGACATGGGGTCTTAGTTCTCTGGAAGTGCCAAATGGTCACTCCTCTGGTAAGGTTTGCTGGATTTCCCCACTCATTCTAGCCAGGCTTAAAAAGACAGCAGCACCAGCCAGGACTTTCTTCTGCTAGGAGACTGGACAGACCGAGAAGAGACGCTGTCATGGAAACCCAGAGGGTTACCCAACACCTCTCACCCTGCAGCCGATCCTTGGTGCTCTTGCGGACACGGAGGCAGACTCTGACATTCCCAGCGTCCTTGTTTCTTGATGCTTGATTTTGACACTCAAACACACTCCTTTCTAGAATCTTCGGAATGAATTCCATGGTTGCCTCAAGTCTTAGTACAGGCCGGGCTCTAGAGGGACGACAGAGAGCCATCAGGATCCGCCAGGCAACAGAGACATTCCAAAGCGGAAGAGCTGGTGGCATCAGCGGATTCTCACCTGAGCAGCAGGAGGTGGCCCTGGGCCCCCACAGCCAGGTCTTTCAGGCCGTCCATTGTGAGGTCCTTGCCCCCACTCAGAGACTGACCAAAGTACTGCAGCTTGGGGGAGAAGCCAGCACCTGCGATGCGCTGAGGGCCGGACACAAAAGAGAAACAGGGAAGTGTGACTTGGTCACCCAAGGCAGAGGCTCTCGTCTTTACCACCCAAAGCTTTTCAAGGCATTCAGGTGACTTAAAACTTATCCAAACAATATCCAAAAATTTCCTGAATTATGAGATTCCTAAAGAAAGATAAAGGTTTTATGGGAAAGAAATAAAAAATATATACTGTTTCACCCATCTGGATCTTTTTTTTATATAGTTAGGAAAATGCAAACATTGAATACTGATCTAAACAAACATATCTCTTTTATTACATTTATCCTCCTTGAGAGAGTGTGCATGTTGACAATCAGAGGACAGCTTTCAGGAATCAGATCTCTCCTTCGGTAGTGTGGGTCCCCTCCCCCCCCCCGGGAACAAACTCTGGTCCTCAGGTTTGGCACCAAGTGCCTTTGCCAGCTGAACACCCTCACCAGTCCCAGAATTCTCATATAAATACAAGAAGTAGGGAAGTAGAGAAGAAAGAAAAAACTGGCAGTTAGCACAACCGCACCCTCAACAGTGGGAAGCCAGTGCTAAACAAAACTGGGCAGTGTGGGGCCAGCAAGAGTCTCGGCAGAGAATGGGCACGATTGGGAGAAGATAATCAGAACTGTGGTTAGGGTAGGAGGTAGGATAGGAATTGCCTAGGAAGGGAAGTTCGATAGTTTGAGGGTCTTCTTTGAAGGGGTTGAGATCCGGAGGGGCTGCAGCAAGATCTGGATATGTGGCCTGATCCAGCCTTGAACTTGCTAGATAGCCCAAGCGGGGCTTAAATGCGACCTTTCCCTAACTCTGCCTTCTGTGCTCTAGCATTACTGGTGTGTCCCTCCACATCCAACTATGTGTCTATATATCGAAAAGGCTAAGAGTTACATTTGTCAATACTCACTGAATAAATACTTACATATTTCCTACTGTAAGTCTTAAATAATTGTTGACAAATATTTCTAGTTAATAACCTACATCTCAACGTATTGTGTAGGAAGGGAACTGATAATGCAACTTAATTTAAAATGCATCAAAAAGAAAGAAAGGGCTGGGTCTGGAAGGAAGCACAGAATTGCAGTTGTAGAATTGGGGAGATCAGGCAGGAAGACCATGAACTCCAGGCCAACAATGGCATTTATTTATAGTGGAATACAATTTATCCCTTATATAAAAGGAAAATCTGTCATTTGTGCCAATAAGAATGAACCTAGAAGACATTATTCTATGTAAAATAAGCCGGACACAAAGGGCCAAATCATTCCATTACATGAGTTGTCTAAAATAACCAAATCATACAAGCAAAGCGCCAGTTCCCAGAGGCTCTGCGAGGAGGAGAAACGGAGGCAGCTGGAGCAGGACAAATGCAGGAGAGAGCATTTCAAGTCTGTCAGAGCGGAGGCCAGGTATTCCAGCATTTTTTCCACAAATACACTTTTTTAAAGAAATAGAGGAAAATGTGAGACTGGGAAAGACTGGAGACCAGAGACCAGGAGACCACACGGCCTGAGCTCACTGGGAAAAAACACAGCGTGTGGCGAGGCAGGCCAAAACTGCAAGGACCCCACAGGCAGGGAATTCATGCAGCAGTGACAGTCGCTGAGGAGGGGACCAGGATTCAGGATGACCCATCACCAGTGTGAGCTACTTAACTTCAAGACACAGTACAAGAGAAAGATGCTGGATTCAGTTATGCAAAGACTCATTAGTCAAGTGTGGCGGCTCTCAACTGTAATCCCCACACCCAGAAGCCTGAGGCAGGAGAATCCCCAGCCTGGGCTATATAGTTGAGCTTGAGGCAAGCCTGGGCTACATAGTGAGACACTTGATTTCTACTAAGAATTTCAGTATAGGGCTTGGGAGACAGTTCAGGGGCTAAAGTGCCTGCTACACACGTGTGAGGACCTGAGTTCAGACGCGGGCACTCACACCAAGGCTCAACATGGTGCTGCACATCTGCAATGACAGTGCTAGGGGTAGAGACAGATGGATTCTGGGAGCTCACTGGCTAGCCATTGTAGCTGGACCAGCAAGCTCCAGGTTCAGTGAGAGTCCCTAAAAAAAGGTAAGATGGGGGACCAG
The DNA here is from genome assembly GCF_017639785.1 of Mesocricetus auratus. Classification (NCBI taxonomy): domain Eukaryota; kingdom Metazoa; phylum Chordata; class Mammalia; order Rodentia; family Cricetidae; genus Mesocricetus; species Mesocricetus auratus. The sequence goes on from NW_024429182.1 coordinate 71,245,365, forward strand.
TGAGAATGGTCAGCAGACAGAGGTGCTTGCTGACAAGCCTGCTGACCTGAGTTCAATCCCCAGGACCCACACATTATCCTGCAAGCTCCACATGCAATTTAAAATTTTCATTTATACCACACACACACACACACACACACACACACACACACACACACTAAGGTCCAGAAACATTAGGGAAGGGGGTTGGGAAGAATATAAGCACCAGAAAATAGAAAGAAAAGTTTATGAAATGCCATCTTTGGACATGATACAGCCATTCCAATAAAGAACTCAATGCTAACGCACTTGCCAACACTGAGCGCAAACATGAATGGGCCTGTCAGCAGCCAATTACCAATGGAAAAGGGGTTTGAGAGGGCCTGCCATGCCCCCTACTGAACAAGTAGGCACTGACTGATGGAGTCTGGGAAGTAGGGAGTTACTGCCATCAGTTGAGTCTGGTTGAGCCCAGCCAGGCTCCAGTGGAGAGCTCTAAACCCAGGGTAACATAGATGGCCCTGGTCAGCTGTAGAGAGTCTCAAATCAAAACAAAAACATGTCAGTATGACTGTGTGGGAGGAAAGAGACAAGGAGGAGACAAGGGAAGATGAAGGTGAGAGTTCAGAATGTATTGTACATGTGTATGGAAGGTCAAATTTAATTTGGAGGCTGGAGAGACGGCTCAGCACTTAAGAGCACTTACTGCTCTTGCAGAGAACCCACATCAGGCAGCTCACAGCTGCTTGTGACTCCAGCTCCAGGCCCACTGCCCTCTGACCTCTAGAGGCACCTGTGGGTCTGTGGTGCATGTAAGCTCGTGCAGCCACACGCTCATGTAAATAAAAATAATAAGTCTTGAAAATAAAATTTAATTTTAGAAGCATCAGAAATATAAAGAAAGGGGCTGGGCATGCTAGGGCATGCTTTTAATCTCAGAACTTTGGAGGCAGAAGCAAGTGGATCTCTGTGAGTTCAAGGTTAGCCTGGTCTGCATAAAGCATTCAGGCCAGTCAAGGCCACATAATGAGTCCCTGTCTCAAAAAGGGGGAGGGGGCATGAATAAGGTGGGGAAATTTGAAAAGTGTTGTGGAATTTTCTTTACACTGTGTGAAGGTATGCCACTGTAATTAGTTTAATAAAAAGCTAAATGGCCAATAGCTAGGCAGGGTTTGTGGGGCAGAGGAACACTGAGGAGGACAGTCATGAGGAGACACAGGAAACATGACATGTAGGAGATGAGGTAACCAGCCATGAGCCATGTGGCAGCACACAAATGAATAGAAATTGGTTAATTTAGTTATAAGAGCCATAGATTGAGCCTTTTATAATTAATAAGAAGTCTCCTGGGAGAGCTGGGATTGACATGTGAAGCAACCCTGTTTCTAATTTAAATTTAAAAATAAAAAAGACAAAAAAAATTGACAAATAGCACAATGTATATCAATAAGTGATGTCATTTTCCACTTGATTTCTTATATGGTTTAATAAAATTTCTAGCTCCTCAAATAAACCATATAAATAAACGGGGAAAAAAAAGTCTCCATATGGTGATTTGGGAGCTGGCTGGTGGGACAGAGAAAGACTCACTAGAGAAAAGAGTATCTCACCATCAGTTTCTGACCTCCACATCACCTACATGGTGCAAGCACATGCACACACACACACACACACACACACACACACACGTACATACACACGCACATGCACACGCATATGCACCCATGTATGCAACACACACAGACTTACTATAGCAAGAGCAGAATTTTAAGCCAAACTCAGGAGTCTCATAAAAAAAACCCTAAATCAGTGGGATCCTGTAATGTATCCAACTGCATAAGTTTCCTGTGACACAGGATTTTTGGTAGTAAAACTGGGTCAATTCTGGGAAGAACAGAATTCTTGTTCCCTCAGCTAGAACAGGGTTTCCAGAGGAAGGAGCCGCACAATGCACATACATCTCTCCATCTGGCCTAACTGCAGGTCCACAGCCAGTGCCAAACACTTAACACCCTCACCTGTAGCTTGCCATCTAAAGTCCCAGGCCTCAGCCATAAAGTCAAGTGTGGGTACCCAAAACACCACCTACCATTACAGAGAGCTCATGTACACTGGAGATTCCCTGAGGCAACTGTGAAGAGTGTGTTACTGTCTTAAGGGCACTGGCAGGAGTGTAGGAAACCTGATCGTCTGTTAAGTCAGAGGGTCCACAGCACACAAGTCGGCGGTGTGCTCATTCAGTTAAGTCAGAGGGTCCACAGCACA